>NW_017619254.1:4775000-4890000 GCF_001879475.1 Ipomoea nil | reverse complement strand
TTTAAATTCTCTTTTCTTCATTTTTATTCCAATATATTCAAAAGTAGGGGAGGGTGAGGGGAATGACCTTTATTATTAGTAAATGATTTGAATCCAATTTCAAAAGTAGGCAAACAAACAAGGTAATTTGAATCAAAGTTAATAGTAGACTACAAAACTGCCCAACCAAGTGCCCCACTAGTCCTTTGTTTCTATTACATGGAGATTAGAATTTAAAATTCCCATATATTTTATTTTCCTGATTATTTAAGCTCCAGTTGTTTCAGCTATTGAACTGAGCAACAGAGAATAAAAACGATTAGAAGATGCCAAATTTTTTGAAGATGGTTATGTAGGTCCACCACATCACAGAAAGTATAATCTGAATTCACACCATTAACTTAGTTGTACTTACAATATGATACTTATCTGCCTGCTTAAACATGCTTTGCTTTATGAAGTTCTAGTTCGTCATTATGGCGTGCATTGCATGATCTGGGGGGAAAAAGCAATGAAAACATAGAAAAAATTAAATATATGCCTGAATATGATGGTCATAGAATGGCTGGATTTTCATTTGGATGTTGGATGAAAATGAAAAAGAGGATAAAAATTAAAAGATTCAGATGATTTCCCACTCTGGCTTTGTTTTTCTTGTTTTGATCAGATTGGTTTCAACTCCAGTACAATTTTAATTCATCTAATCTATATCCTGTATTTCCAAGACCTTTTGGAATAAAATATCATAGCTTTCTCTCTTTTTGTTGCGAGCTATTTACAGAGTCCCAAAAAAGTGAACCTAGTTGCTGCATTAGTTCGTGGAATGCGTGTTGAAGATGCATTATTACAGTTGCAAGTGACAGTCAAGCGAGCTGCTAAAACTGTCTATCAGGTGAGGTAGCTGATTGATTACCAATGATGAATTTTGTAGTGGGGAGAACCTAAGATCAGCAGTTTGACAAAAAATGTTTTTAGAGTTATTTTTCAGCCTGCTTTCTATGAGGATAAATTCAGAATTCAGTCTTCTTGAAGCATCTTATCTCTACCTATAAAGTACATCTGTCATTTCTTCCTGTGTAATATGAACTTTTGCGATGTAGGTTATACATTCAGCTCGGGCAAATGCTACACACAATTATGGATTAGATCCAGATCGTCTTCTTGTTGGTAAATGAAGCAAATGATCTACGGAGTCTAATTTTTGGTGTGTCTTGATCTTGTTTGCGCCCATTAATTTGTGTCTTTTACTTGGTGGTGTAGCTGAGGCATTTCTTGGAAAAGGCCTATATCTGAAACGGGTATCTTACCATGCTAAAGGTAGGTCTGGTGTAATGGAAAGACCACGGTGTAGACTGACAGTCGTACTGAGGGAAATAACACCTGAGGAGGAGGCCGAGATCGCCAAACTGAGAGTGAGCAATTTCCGCAAGCTTACAAAACGTGAAAAACGGCTGGTTCCACATAAACTTATTGAGACTACTCCAGTATGGGACCGCAAAAGAAGAGCTAAAACTCACAGACCTGGTGGCGCTGCTGCTTGAACTGGATGGTTCTTGGCAGAGATTTTACTATAGAAATCTTCGTTAGACATTTTTATATTTGCTTTCTTGAGAATGTCTTCCTTTGTACACTTGTAAACTTATTTTTACGTTTCCTGAGGCTTAGAAAACTGGTCATTCCCACCCCAGAGCAATGCCTGCGGTGTTGTCATTCCTTTTACTATTTTGCCATGTATGCCTCAACTTGGACTTTATCATGCATAATGTAGAACAGCGTTATCCCTACATTGAGATGTTGAGGAATGGTAAAGTATATTCCATGGTGAATTATGAAAACATATTTTAGAATGGATAAGGTGCCAGTTCAACACGTTCTCTAATTTTCTGAAATATATATATCATTTCTGAGCAGCTATGACTCTGATTATGTTTGGATTACCACTTGACAATCTGCATGAGCACACAGAAAACCCCATCAAGAGTGAACATTGAACAAACAGAATCCGTCAGATAGTGAAGATGTTACTGGATGGTGTTTGGTTGGAAGGAAAGAATTATGGGAGTAACGAATTGTAATTCAGTAAAAAAAGAATAAGGTGGGAAATGTAGAAATTCAAATTACTTTGTTTGGTAAGAAAGAATAGAATTATTTGATTTGAAAAGAAAAGAAGCGGTATAAAGATTAAAATACTCTTGTGTAATAATAATAGTTTCAAAAAATAAGTAAGGGTAATAGTGTCACTTTATCTATTTTTTCTTTTCCACAACCATTGAATTGTGCAATTCATGAGAATACTTCATGAATTGCAATGGGAAAATGGTTAAATAGGTTCTCAAACTTTTGCTAAAAAGTCAATTAGCCCCTCCAACTTTTTAAAGGTGCAATTACACCTATGAACAATGCATTTTGATGCAATGAAGCCCAAATACAGGTAAATGACCTGCTATCATAGATCATTAAAAATTCGACCACTTTCCGGCAAAAAAGTGAACGGCGAACCGAAGGCAAGTGGTTGCCTTCTCCAGCAGCGAGAAGGTTACCACAGTGATGGCCTTCTCAACCGAGAAGGCAACCTAGACCTAGGTTGCCTTCTCCGGTCGAGAAGGCCACCCAGATTTCGGTTGCCTTCTCGATCGAAGAAGGTGACCACAGTGGTGGCTTTCTCGTCGGAGAAGGCAACCACTTGCCTTCTCCATGACCGGTGACCGTTCGCCAGTCACTTTTTTGCCAGAAAATAAGTCGGAAAGTAGTTGAATTTTTAATAACCTATGATAGAAGGTTATTTATTTATATTTGGGCTTCATTCCATCAAAATGTATTGTTCATGAGTGTAATTGCACCTTTAAAAAGTTAGAGGGACTAATTGACTTCTTAACAAAAGTTTGAAGGCCTATTTGACCATTTTTCCAATTGCAATTCAACAAAATGAGAAAATGGCAATTCCGTAGAATTATAATTTCCTCCAACCAAATTAAAATGACCAAAGAATGGTGATAAAATTGCAATGCAATTCATGTCTACCAAACAACCCATTAATGTCTAACTTTTAAAATTTTTACATTTTTGTCAAAAGATTTCTACTTTTCAACAGAGTTTTTGGTTTAAGCTGAACAAAAGTTTGGAATGAACAAGGCTAGATACAAGGGCGGAAACCTACCATGCCCTATACAAAAGATACAACAGATTTAAAGACAAAATGACTGGCTGCAGTGACATAACTGCCAAGTAGAGCTGGCTATGCTAAAACCTGGCTAGCTAAAACATTCAGCGGGGCTGCTGGATGATGCGAGTGTTCCATTTCGGGCTAACAGTCTTTGCCGGCCTCTCATAGTACTTGGGTGGCTCAATGGGGGATTTAGGCCCCCTCTCCTTGGGGAAGCTCAGACTTCTTAGCAACGAATCACTATGTTTGTTAAAACCTGGAAAAAGAAATAGGCAGTCATTAAGTAAGCGCTACTTTGCAACCAGATTTATCAGAAATGCAGATATACACAGTATATAACTGAGAAGTTGTGATTTTCTTTTGCTGCAAGCATTTATAAAGAAAATTAATTATCATTGATGTAAAAAAGAATATTTGCTGCTGAATTTTAAAGTGACTGCCTCAGACCTAAGCACATACTTCAAGTAACAATATATCAACCTGTTTTACCAAAATTTGCTCTAGAAATACATTTTACTTGCAATCCCATGTGATGGCCATAATCCACTTGCCTTATGGTGCAAGAATATTAGAAATCTTGACATTGTATAGACTCCAATTTTTAATTTGGAAGTAACTTGCAATATGCCATATTATAAAAACAAGCAACCATTCAACCACCTGATTGCTACACACACAGGGCAGAGAAACAGAGAGGTCACATACCGGATTCAGGAAAACCCTTTACACCCGCGAGAGAAGACTGATATGTTTGCTCACTTGCAGTTGATTGGAGAAACTCTTCATACTGAGCTTCCATGTTCAATATGTCCTCATCAACATCGAGATCAATGGTATCAGGCAACAAATCAGCTACATCATTGTTATCATATTCTGTTCCCTGCTGCTGGCTGAGCCAATAGTCATGGAACCATGTGGCAGAATTCATCAGGTTCCACCATTCAGGTGAGAAGTCCTCCAATGCACGTACGGAAGCAGGAACAAACAATGGTGCATTTGGATTCAGTGTTGACCTTCCTCCAGAAACTAATGCCATTCTTCCTTCTTTAAACAACTATCTGAAGCAAGTATGAAAAACATATGAGCAACAAAAAAAAAAAAAAAAAACTGAGTATATGATAGAACTAGAAGCTAAAATGACAACAGTTAACTCATACAGTAAGTCTCACACCAAGCAGATCCACAGCTGTGGAAGGTATTGATTCCATTAAGAAATTTACCACCCAACTAAAATTAGATATTGAACAAGATGCAGAGAAACACATAATTAAACAACTAGAAAAAGGGATGACAGAACTACAGAACATTTATTTTAGCAAGCATAGAACTATATAGGATTTTAGCAACTGCAATTTACACCTAAAAGGGGAACCAGATAACCCATAATTCCAAAAAAATATAGACTAAATTTCCAGTCTCCTGCTTAGTGCTCATCTTCGTTGAGCTAACACTAAAGTATACCTCACCAGCTCACCAAAGATATTTCGACCATTCAATCATTGATCCCCTAATATATGTTCTCAATTGTTACTTTACCCAAACTATCATGGATGAATGGATAATCTAAAAACTTTCCAACATAAAGAATCCAACATCATCCATACAAATTATAATCTTAAAATACTGTATCAAGGCGTGCTTAAATTTATATACGGAGCATATTACATATAGCAATATAGCATAGTACTCCGTACATATACACACACAGATACACGTATATGGATGACCTTCCTTCGACTCCGATTACTGCAAGCAATTCATCCAAAACACAGCAAAAACTCATCACTAACCAGACCGAAAACAGACAAATCAAGTTAAAGGTCAAAGAACACTGCGTTACAACTCGATCAAGTAAACTGGACCGATGATTCAAAAGAAATATCTCAGAGTTATCGCAATTTTAACCAATCAGCAGACACAAAAAACATAACAGATCAAAAAATTCAATCTCTCGTTAGAACACATCCATACTCGTCTTTTGCTACACATCGTTCCAAACAAGGCAAAACAAAAGAGGAAGCAATCGATCATTTTCAAGAGAAAATTTCACCAATCAGTAGATCTGTACATCATACAGTAGAAATCGAATCGAAACTGAAGAATCGCAAAAACGAAAGATTGATCAGAAATATGAGCTGCGTTCAGACACTGTACCTTTGATTGCAAATATCTGCGCGTAGCCTGCTAAACGAAGCTTGGAAAATAATTTTATGGAGGACGAATATATTTATAGAATAGATTACAGAATACAGACAAGCTAGCGGAGGCTACGAGGCTCGGTTCCGAACCTCAGCTTCGGTTAAACCAGGCCAGCACACCGATTGGCTATTGCAAGTTTGCAACTTGGAAAACTCCAAGGGGCAAGTTGGCCAACTTGCCGATGTTGGAAATTCATAATTTCATAGTTCATTAGCCTAATATAATAATGCAAAATATTTTATATTTTAAATATTAATTATTGATTTGATATCACTCCAAATATCATTTTCTAATTTAATTCCAATAAATAATGCAAGACCTAAATCATTCAAAAATAATACACAATAAATAATTGTAAGGCCGGTAGTTGGTGATGTGTTATGTCTTTGATCAATTCTTGTAAATGATGTGGGGTGGCCATGTCTTAATGGGTTGATGTGAATTGTAATTGATAAATTAATTATTTTAAATTGGTAATGTCACTATTTATGTAAAAAATTCAATTAAATCTAAATACATCAAAACAGTTTTCAGAATGCAAACAAATATAGCAAACAAAATATTTTTTTTTTAAATGACTCATTTTTCAGAAATCATTTTTTTTAGTTTTCAAACACAATGAAGAAATTACTTGTCAAAAAATGAAATATATTAAAAAACTATTTTAATATTTTATTCCTTAAAATCGAAGGTAATGATGATATATAATGTATTGCAGCGAAAAAGATAATCCACCAAGACAAGTGGCGGCTTTTGGATGAACAAAGTTACCGGAAATAGAAGGTGAGCTACCGGTAGCTTGTGTTATAAAACCGTGTACAGTTGTTTCTATCAGAGTGGGGAAAGCGCATGTCCGGTTTGGCATAATTACGAGACTGCCCCGGATGATCCAATGGTGCATATACGAGGTTCCTTTAATCATACCTGTCAGATTATTAGGTATGATGACGCGTAGAGTGTGGGGCCCCTTTTGCGGCCCAACTCTCATCATCCACAAACCACAATTATCACATTGGACGTCTGGTCGGCATGCTATATTTTGGCAAATTATATCGTAATTCATATTAGGATTTTATGGTCTGCTGGTACCAAGTTGTTCCCTTATGTAGAAGGTGATAGGTTCAAGCCTCGTTACGAGACAATGTGGGTGACAACAAGATCTTTAAAGTTGATTGACTTAATTTACTATACCTTTTTATGAAATTCATAATATAGTTACACAAATTAAAGTAGTTAATTCAATAGTGATTATCTTGCATTAAAGAGTATAAGCCATTTCCACTGGGCTAGCATCCCATCGTTACCGTATATTGTACCATCAATCATGACATCTTAGCAAAATGATCTTCAATCTTACCACTATTGCACAATTACTAACTGCGAGGTGTATTAAGCATGTCTTAACTGTGTTCACGACGAAATGCTAACCAGATTTATTTTTCTAAATAATATAAAGTTCGTACTCTCAACTTTTTTTAATGGACAAAAGTGCACGGTCACTCACACCAACCAAACTAGTTATACAATTAGTATTCATTTTACTATAAACATGCTCCATGGTCAAAGACAACTTTGGGAACCCATGGATATCACAAATCTTGTACCTACCATTTCTACTATAAACAAGCTCCATGGTCAAGAGGGAAGTTTGTGGCTGATGTTAGTGCCCGACTTGAATGTGGACGGGATCCTCTCTTGGTTGAATCCATGGCGATCAAAGAGGCACTTACATGATTAAAATCCCGTGGTTATAATAATGTCTATCTAGTGTCTAATTGTCTTAATTTCTGTAATAGTTTTAATTCTATGTCATTAGACCTTTCGTGTGTTGAATTGATTGTTAAACAGTCGTGATATTGTTATTGACATTGAGAACGTATTTGTTCGTCATGTCAAGAGGTCATCGAATCATGTAACTCACGTGTTAGCACAGGGAACTGATTCTATGTCTGTCTTAGAGTTGTGGGTGTCTGTACCTCCGGCCTGTATTTCGTATTTGGCTGATTATTAATACATTTCAGTTTTACGTTTCAAAAAAAAAAAAAAAAACCAAAAAAAAAAAAAAAGGCTCAATGGTCAAAGACGACTTGGGATCTTTGCCCACGAAGTCTACCAAAAAATCCTAACAAATTTTCAAATTTCATAAATATTCCAAGCCCGAGAACTAAATGTACATGTATAAAACTTTTTAAAATATAGTAGATTTGACTTGGCACGGTAAAAAAAAAAAAAAAAAAAAAAAAAAAAAAAGACTTGCAATTTTTATCCTTATCAAATGACAATTTCAGTGTTTATTTTATTTTCTATCAATTTATTCCTAAATTAATTTTCAGGTTCATGTAGGTTATCTCACATAAAACTAATCTATACGTCTACCAGATAAAATTTATCTAAATTTATTTATTTTAATTAGTTGGCTTGACGTAAAAATTAATCAAAATATACAACATCAAATGAAATTAATTTCATTTATTCTATAGAAAATATTTTTAGCATATTACTTTTAGGTTTTTACTAGGATAATGACTATAACCGGGTATCTTGTATACTAAATACAATCATATTGGTTTTCAAAAATAAAAAATACAATCATATTGATGCCAACGATTTCTGATATGATCATATGGTCATATCAGAAACGGTTAGCATCAATATTTATAATACCTATTTTTTTTTTAAAGAAAGTCATTCGTTTGGGGAAAAAGAATAATATTGAAAACTTAGAGCAAAGTTTTTTCTTTGGAGTTTTTTGTCCGTTTAAACTTTAAAATGTCAAGTAGGAAAGAGAAAAGTAAGAAAAAAAAGTTTAAAAAAGAAAAAAAAAAAAGTCAAAATGGTTGCCAATTGGCAACCATATATCTTAATGCGCTCAGTTGACACACGCGAATTTATTTTAAGGGCATCCTCAATAGTAGTAAAATTTTGAAGAGATTTTGTAGGTGTGATTAGGACAAAGAAATAGATGAAAAGAAAAAAAAAATTGACCAAAATCCCCAAAATCTTGACAAAATCCCTTAAATAACATAAGGAGTATTCTTTTCATCCTCAGAAACTACACGAATTGGCAACCACAATGCCAAGAAGAGAATTATTCTGAAATCTGAATGAGTTGACTTTAGGGTTGGTGTTTATTTATAGAGAGATGAGGGTTGGTGATCTTTAAAATTGATAATTATTTTGCATAATATATAAATGAGATCATGTAGAATAATGAATTAGCACAATATATAGTTTCGTTAACTTTATTTTCTTGTTTTATGTATGTGCTAGCAAATTCATATATGCACTTTGTACATTTAATTTAACGTTGTATTACACTACTATTTTAAATATAGAGTATTAATTTATAACTTTTATCCCATCACATTATAATGGAATATTAAAAAAGTGACAATTTCATTTGATTGAACTTGATGCATATAATGATGAAAAGTTAACATGCATTGTCCTAATTATCATCATTTTTGACTTTTAATTGCGATAAACACAATATTTAATCTAATACTTCGTATTATAGTCATACTCATGATTATGAATACTGACTATTAATTTAGTCGAAACACATCTTTGTGTACCGACAAAAACCTATACGAACCTACTACCTGAACTCCTGAAGGAGTGTACTGGTAACCTTAGCTTACTCTTATGTAATAACATAACACATCATCCAATTTACACAACTTAGAACAAAATTAAAGTACAAACAATTCCATCAATTTCTCGAGCCGAATTTAGATTAAACCTCATCAAGTTTGCATTTCTTAAGAATAGGAGCCAAGAATGATGGTGGGGAAGAAGAAAAAACCTTGACCATCTTTCCCTTCATTGTCTCACCACCATTACCCAAAACTTTGGACTCATCAACTGCAGCTTGTTCTTGTTGAGGTTTTCCAGGAGGACTGAGTTGATGAATTTGCAGGGTTGTGTCTTTGGGGATTGAAGAATTTTTTCGAGGAAAAAGAAAATCTGTTGGGAAGAATTTGTATTGAAGGAGGCCAGCCATTGTCATTGCATGCAATAACCACTTTTAATTTTTTACCCTATTTATAGAGATTGTTTCTTTAACACAGCTTGATCCCTAAGCTAATTATACTTAGCATTGTACTCATGAAAATGACAATAACTAAGCTATTATTGTTGGTTGTTAGGGTCGTTATTTCCAACGTATGTATAATCCGACAGAGAACAAAGTAAAAACCAAAGCTTAATAATGAACATAAGGCATAATGCTACTTTTTTGAACACATGCATAATGCTACTTAATTGTGTTACATTTTAAAATTATTTTACCATAATTCATAAGACATGTTTTGTTCTAAATTGGATCGGAGGATCCAGATGGTATTAACTCGAGCAAAAATATATGAGTAAGCTATCAAAAAGAGTTTGAATACTTTAACAAGCTATACATACTCGTCTAGTAGTACCAAGTGTAATGCATTAATGGATGTTGTTCTCTAGTTAGATCAAGATTAGACATCCAGGATTAATTAATACATTGGATACATTCATGTAGTGTGGTTGCACCTTTACGAGTTAGCTTTTCAGTGATATTTAATTTGAATTATTTCTTTCAACCATTGGAAATAAAAATATATTTAAAATGTTGGGTAATATGGTTTAAAATTCCAAAAATAATAATAATCCTACGGAAAGATTAATATTATTTGGAAAAACAGAAAATTGGGAAGGAAAAGGTTGGGTATAGGTTTAGCACGAGTTCGAACACAAGGTTCTTTTCCTTAAAACCTTATTTGCTACCTCCCACAAGTGCTAGGAGCGTTGTAGCCTAGGTTTCCCAGGATAAAACGTGCTACGATTCCTTGTTTAAGCACCTAAACAAGGAACCCGGCAAACAAAGCAAAGTAGAGAACACTAGTTGGTAAAGAAGAGAGTAGAAGCAGAGTTTTTGGAAGCTGAAAGCTACTGGAATTCCTTTCGTTTTTGTACTGTGTAAAATGCTACTGCTCTACCTCTCTTTATATAGGGCTGTTGGAAGGGATAGCATTCAACATGGCTTTTAATTGGTATTAAACCAATTGTATAACACCTGTAACGGTCATCCACTAAGTAGGATTAAACTCAGATTTAAAATTGGAATTAAAACAATATTAATTCCGTAACAGATGAGTTTAATCTGTACAACAGGCTGAACTTTCGGGTTTCAGACTGTTGGGGTGCAGGTTCACACGAGAGCACACGGACCAGCAACACGAGAGTACATCTCGGGTTTCAGACTGTTGGGGTGCAGGTTCACACGAGAGCACACAGACCAGCAACACGAGAGTACATCTCTCGTGTGCACTGTGGTGCAACCCGAGAGTGCACCACTCTCGTGGTCACAGAATGCACGAGAGTTGTGCTCTCGGCGCACCACAGCCTCTCTTGCTCCTCTGTAGCACGAGAGTAGGTCACAGATGCACGAGAGTTGTGCTCTCGGTGCACCACAACCTCTCTTGCTCCTCTGTAGCACGAGAGTAGGTGCTCTCGGTTCGGTTCCGGCCGAACCAAGTGACTATATCAGTTCGAAAATGGCATAACTTAGCCCGCAGGTGCCGGCGCACGCGAGCTCGGGCTTGATTTCAAGCCTTTTTCATGTCCTCTAGTTGGATTTTGATTTGCACCCACCCCCCCCCCCCCCCACGCGCGAGAGAACCTCTATGCTATACAATTCTATAAGCTTAAAAAGAGCTCATGTATATAAGGGGGGCAAATCTTGTTTCCAAACCAATGTGGGACAAAGTCCTACATTTTTCCTTCATTTCCCAACTTAAATGGGTCTACTTTGAGAATCAATATCTCATTCACCCATTATCCGTTTTGAGCGTACAATATATCAATCTCTTCGTCTTACTACGAAGAATCCGAATCCACTTTGACCCGACCCAAATCGGAAGTGGACCCCACTAATAATTGTACCACAAAATAGCCACTTAATATGCCATTTTAAGCTAATTTTTCCAACATAAAATACTAGAAATTGATTAGCTACGGTGAAAATACATATTTTAATAACTTTTTTAAATTCAAGTATTGTAATGCTTCTAAACTCTTTATATATGATGATTTCTGATCTCCACTTAGGCATAGATTTCTTCAATTTCTAGTCTTATAATTCTTTTCAATCTATTGTGCAAATAAATTTAGAACCAATTTGTTTATATTAAAGTTAATTATAATGGAGGACTTTTTTTTTTTTTTTTTTGACCATTTAAAATTTAGTAACAAACCATTTTTTGCTATATAACACCCAAACTATAACATTTTGACACATTTTAGCTATTTTGGTGACTTTTCTGACAAAACTTATTTTAGGTAATAATATTTTTGTCACTTCAATTTAAAAAAAAAAATTCATTTTTTTTTTGCGTCTGGTATTTTGCCACCAAGCTCACTGGAATCTCGTCCTACATATCAGCAGCTGAGGTGGTGCTTCTCGGATTGTTTCTCCAACAACTTGAACACATTGTAAACATTAGACACAACTGATCCATTCGCAACCATCCGAATCAGACGTCGACTTCTCCTCCTGCGACCTGCTTCTTGGTATACTTCTGGGTGTACGACACATTTTGCCACCCGTGGTCATTGTTGGCGGCTTCGGTGTGATGGTTCAACTCGGATGTCATTGATTTATCTTCCATTTTCACAGTTCCTTCCCGACAAACAAAGAAGATGGGTAGGTTTATAAAGAAGAAAAAACAATAAGCAGAGTTTTGATCCGTGCTTATCAAGAGAGGGTTGAAATTATGATATGGGAAGGATTTATAATGGAGAGTGGATAATTATTAAAATGATAGTAAACGACTAAATTTAGAATTGTCATAAAAAACAAAAGACATTCGCTATAATTAACTCTTTATATTATAAAGACATACAATATAGGGCAAACTTGTGTTATTTTTAGCAGGTCAATTGACACCATTAATATGTTGTTTCTTATTACCATTGTGTATATATTTTAAAAAATATTTTAAAATTGACCTCATCAAAATATATAGAAGTAGGGTTATATTAAGCAATGTAAAATGATACGGAGTATTTACTTTTTACTTAATTTTTTCTATTTTAACCATTCTTAATGTTGATTTTAAAATTATGTGTTAACATTAGTATTCACATCTATATATAGCATTTGCCTTATTAGTGAACGTATACGATTGACTTGATAGAATATATGAGATTTGGGGTAAGAATATATGAGATTTGATTATATAAAATATTTTAAAAATACACATAATGACTTAAATATTATATATAAACAAAAAAAAAAAAAAAAAAAAAAAAAAAAAACTCTTACGATGTTTTTCCTTGATGAAATATAATACACACTTGGGCATATGCTTGTTGTTTAAATCTTTGTTTTTCCTAATTATTCTTGCACTAAAATGATTTAATTATTTACATTTTAAATTATTAATGATAGAATCAAACTATCAAAGCCGTTTTATAATTTTTCTCCCATTATTTTTTTAAAGTTTTTTTTAAATAAAAAAAATAAAAATTTGTAGTATTTGTAATCATATTTGAAATCTCAAAAAGATGCAAGCAATTTCTCTTGAATTCTCGAGGATAAAAGAATAAAAACTTCATATCAAACTACCAAAGTCAAAGTAATCACTTCATTTTTTATTTTTTATTTTTGGTTGTTATAATGTTTATAGTCAAATTTGAATACTCAAAGAGCTAAGATACTTAAATCAATTCTTATCATCCCTAGACACATTTGAATTCATCCTCGTCCTTCTCCCACTCAAAGAATAAAAAATGTGTACTTGAATAAGAAAAATGTGCATTTGAAGAAGAAAAAAAATGTGCACTCGAAGACAAAAATAATTTAACTAACTTCGAGTTATTTATCATAATGCCACCACATTTTTTTTAATTATCTCTATTATTGACTGTTGATTTTAATTTGATCAACGAATAAGATCAAACCTTATTAAATATTCAAGATATTTGTTTGCATCTAAAAATTATCTAAATGTGATACCCACACCAAAGAAATCATTCAAAACATATATAAAATCACAATATAAATTAATGTATATAAAAATTCAATAAAGACACATTATTTATCTGGACCCGCGAGACGATAAGCTAAGCATTAAAATATCTAAATAAACCAAATTAAAATGTGTTTATTTACATGTTTCTCACATGTACAAGTAATCTCATAACAACAATAGTAGAACTCCATTTAACTTGGCACCTTAAAAAAAGTCCCTTTAGTTTTTCTTTTTTAATTCTTACATAAAAGTATCACGCTCTTACTATTTTATTTGACCTATACGTTCAACGTAATTTGTACGTCACTGGACGCGTAAAATCTTTTATTTTTTTGGCAGATTTTTTTTCTTTTTCTTTTTCCTCCTATTTTCTCTTTTATAATCACACTTACACAAATTTCTCAAAAAAAAAAAAAAATACAACTATTGAAAATACTATAAGAAATTATGAAATATAATGTGAACAAAAATTTTATATTTATTAATATTTTAATATTGAGTATGTATTTTTCACATGAACATATATACAAAATAATAGTAATAATAATAAGAATAACAACAACAACTCATCTAACTTTTTGAGTTATCAAGTGGCTTCTGGTCCACTGGTATTAGATTGCTCCCCTATGTGGGAGGTCTATGTTTTGAGCCTCAGTCTAGGCGTAATAAAAAAAATTCAACAATGGCAGCAATCTTAAGTGATGAACACTTATAATTTTCCGTTATTAAAAAAAAACACTTATCATTTTTCTTTGGAATAAAGGTCAAATACGTCATCGAATTGCACACAATAATGCAATTAAGCCACTGAACCTAAAAAAATAACAATTAGGCCACTAAACTAACTAATTTCTTTAGTAACAGGTCACCCAACAAATTTAAAATAGTTTTTTAAAAAATTATTATTTAAAAATAATAAATTATAATATATTTTTAAAAAAGAAAAAAAACGTTTAGGTTTCTTCGTCCCGGCCATGGAGACGAAGAAACGTTTTTGTTAAATATATTTTAATTTATTATTTTTTAAAAAATATTTTAAATTTTTTGGGTGGCCTGTTACTAACCTGCAAAACCTGTAAATTAGACTAATTGAAAAAAATTAGTTAGTTTGATGGCCTAATTTTTAAAATTTTAAGTTCAGTAACCTAATTGCATTATTGTGTGATGTTCTTATTTAACCCTTATTCCTTTTCCTTTTAATTGAGTTAATTATCAAAATGGTCCCTTGACTATAGTGAAATTACCAATTTGGTCCTTGACTATTTTTTTAACCAATTAAGTCCCTTAACTTTAAAAATTTTAACCAATTTGGTCCTCCGTTAGTTTGACCGTTATTCAACCGTTAACTTGGGACCAAATTGGTAATTTCGCTATAGTCAAGGGACCATTTTGGTAATTAACTTTAGGGGTGGGCAATTCGGTTTAGTTTTCTCAAATCGAACCGAACCTAACTATTTTGGTTCAGTAATATACCGAACAACCAAACGGTATTGGATTATTGTATACCGAACGGTTCGATAAAAAACTGACCCGAACGATCCGAATTGTTCGGTAAAAAATTAAACTGAACCGAATACCGTTTGATTTTTTAAATATAATAATAATAATAATAATAATAATAATAAATAAATAAATAAATAAATAAATAAATAAATAAATAAAAAGTAAATCCAAGTCCCTTGCTGCTTGCTCTGCCGTTCAGCTCATATTCTCACAGGTATCTCTCGTAATGTTTTATTTGATTTCTTTATGGTTTGTTATCAAATGTTCTATATTATGTGTTATGATGTTTACATTGTCCATATCCAAAGTCTAATATATAACAAAATAGCAATCCAAAGTTCAAACGATATTCGGTTCGGTTCGATTTTTACCGAACAATTCAGTTCGGTTCGAGTTTTTACCGAACCATTCGGTATACAAGAATCTATTATCGTTCGATTGTTCGGTATATTGTACGGTTCGAGAAAGCTGAACCGAATTGCCGACCCTTAAAGTTAATTACCAAAATGGTCCATTGACTATAGCGAATTACCAATTTGGTCCCAAGTTAACGGTTGACTAACGGTCAAACTAACGGAGGACCAAATTGGTTAAAATTTTAAAGTTGAGGAACTTAATTGGTTAAAAAAATAGTCAATGACCAAATTGGTAATTTCACTATAGTCAAGGGACCATTTTGATAATTAACTCCTTTTAATTTTATGAGTATAGTTGGAATCTTTTGTACACGTGCTATTTTAAATTGATGAATTTGGTAAAAAAGAAAAAAAAAAAGATTTTTAAAACCCCATTCCGCGACACAGCTACCCATACTTCCACGGCGGATAAACGTCAGATTTATCGTTATCTGATCCATTTGACACTTCTTTTCATACTCGTGAACTTGAATACCATTCTTCCGCTGCCTTTACGTATACGTGATATCGTGAATTTTCTGGTAAACTTGTTTTTCTTTTTCCTTTTTTTTTTGCTTGGAGAGATTTTAGATTTCGACTTTAACACCATTTGTAGGGATTTTGTTTCTTGTTTCGAGCTCCCATTTGGGCATTGATTCCGTGGGTAGTGGAAAAAT
The DNA here is from genome assembly GCF_001879475.1 of Ipomoea nil. Lineage (NCBI taxonomy): Eukaryota > Viridiplantae > Streptophyta > Magnoliopsida > Solanales > Convolvulaceae > Ipomoea > Ipomoea nil. Next base: position 4,874,075 of record NW_017619254.1, on the reverse strand, counting down.
CGATTCTTTGATTGGAATTGCTTGAGTGTTTTCTTTTCCAAGTTGCCTTCTTGCTTAGTGTCCTGGAAATTTTAGTTGAAAAACCGATTCTTTGATCCAGGGATCTCTTTGCCTGTTGTTCTATGGTTATTGAGAATTTCCGGGTCCATATTCCTGTTCTAGTCTGGGCGGAATCTCCATTATTCTAGTCTAGAATAGAAAAAAAGGTTAGATTTTCTTTCCCCAAAACCTTCTAACTTAAGATTTCAGCTTAAGATAATCTATACTGAAGCATTTATTTGGCAGATGCTTTGATTATTAGTTCTTAATTGTGTTCTTAAGTATCCATTTCTGACTTTCAGAGATAACCATTTGTCCTCATACTTTACTATTCCTTAATTCTTGGAGCTTGTGTAAGCTCTACTGCAGACAACTGTCCTGTTTTGGTCTAAGTTATTGTTGAATAGTTGTGAATTGTGATCCTCTCTTGATAGATAAACCCATAGGAAAATAGGATTGATCCCTTTGTCCTAAGGCATGGATATTAGCAACGAGGCTAGTGTTGAGTTCTCCAAAATCGGGCCTTCGTCGATTGTGGGCAGGACGATTGCTTTCAGAATTTTATTCTGCAAGTCATTTTTACAATTTAGGTTTCATATTTATCACTTCGTGCGGTACTACTTGTCTAAGGCTAAGAATGGTTACGTGGCACCTTTGGTATCGTGGTTCCATCCCCGAAATCCACAAGGGATATTAGCATTGGTGACACTCATTGCTTTCTTGTTGAAACGATACACCAACTTAAAAGGGAAAGCTGAGATGGCGTATAGGAGGAAATTTTGGAGGAACATGATGGCATCTGCCCTGATCTATGAGGAATGGGCTCATGCTGCGAAGATGTTGGACAGGGAAACCGTTAAAGTGAACGAGGCTGACCTTTATGATGTCGAACTCGTTAGAAATAAGCTCCATGAGCTTCAGCAGCGTCGCCAGGAGGGGTCTCTTCGAGATATTATATTCTGTATGCGAGCTGACCTTGTCAGGAATCTTGGCAACATGTGCAACCCGAAGCTACACAAGGGGAGGCTACATGTTCCGAAACTTATTAAGGAATATATTGATGAAGTTTCGACTCAGTTGAGAATGGTGTGTGATTCTGATTCGGAGGAGCTTTTGTTGGAGGAGAAGCTAGCTTTCATGCACGAAACAAGACATGCCTTTGGCAGGACGGCTTTGCTTTTAAGTGGAGGCGCTTCTCTAGGAGCTTTTCATGTTGGTGTAGTGAAGACATTGGTAGAGCACAAGCTTTTGCCTCGGATAATTGCTGGGTCGAGTGTTGGATCCATCATCTGTTCGATTATAGCCACTAGGTCTTGGCCCGAGCTCCAAAGCTTTTTTGATCATTCATGGAACTCGCTGCAATTTTTTGAAGAAATGGGTGGGATTTTAACGGTTTTTAAGAGGGTGATGACATATCGTGCTGTTCATGAGATCAGACAGTTGCAGTTGATGCTGCGCGATCTCACTAATGACATGACTTTCCAAGAAGCTTATGATATGACTGGTCGGATTTTAGCCATTACGGTTTGCTCTCCAAGGAAGCATGAACCCCCCAGATGCCTAAATTACTTGACGTCACCTCATGTTGTTATATGGAGCGCTGTCACTGCTTCTTGTGCCTTTCCTGGCCTTTTTGAAGCCCAAGAACTCATGGCAAAAGATCGACATGGAGATATTGTTCCTTACCATCCTCCTTTTCATTTGGGACCCGACGAGGCTTCTAGTGCTCGTAGATGGAGGGATGGTAGCTTGGAGATTGATTTACCTATGATGCAGTTAAAGGAGCTCTTCAACGTTAATCACTTTATTGTGAGTCAAGCAAATCCACATATCGCACCTTTACTGAGGATGAAGGAGTTTGTGAGAGCTTATGGAGGGCATTTTGCTGCCAAGGTATATTTTAATTGCCTTCAGTCAATTTTAATGCCATTTTTTATACTCTTTGCTGTCTTATATCTTTCAAAATGTCTATTTTTCGCTTGAAAATCTAGAGAATTCCAGAAAGCTTTCTCTTTTTGGCTGTAGTGCTATATTATTGGGTAGTATAACCTAGCCTCAAATTATGTGAGTGTCTAACCAGCTATGGAAAAACCAACATGACCAACACTTTGCCCCTTAATTGGGCCGGCCTGGTGTGAACAAGGATTAGTCCGAGTATAGTACGGGCTTAAGGTGCCTACTATAGTTAGGACCTACTTAGGACATCTCGTCTGTATGAGCTTGGATCGGCCCAGTGTGAACAAGGATTAGTCTGAGTATAGTACAGGCTTAAGGTGCCTCCTATAGTTAGGACCTACTTAGGACACCTCGTCTGTATGAGCTTGGGTCGGCCCAGTGTGAACAATGATTAGTCTGAGTATAGTACGGGCTTAAGGTGCCTCCTATAGTTAGGACCTACTTAGGACACCTCGTCTGTATGAGCTTGGGTCGGCCCAGTGTGAACAAGGATTAGTCTGAGTATTGTACGGGCTTAATGTGCCTCCTATAGTTAGGACCTACTTAGGACACCTTGTCTGTATGAGCTTGGGCATTCAGTTTGAACTAAGAACTAACCAAATATTTAAAATCTTGAAGTTTTATACATTTTTGTTAAAGAGAAACACCGGAATTGCTACTTCACTCCTACTAGTCCTTACATTGTCATAAATGTCTACTGTCTTTCTTTATTTCATGTTCATGGTATAACAATGTTTTTCATTAACTTTTCAATGTTCTCGAACTTAAACCAGAAAAGATTACATTTTACAATTTTTCGTGTTTTCCACTGCACAGATTGCTCATTTAGTCGAGATGGAGGTGAAACACAGATGCAATCAGATATTGGAACTTGGATTTCCCCTTGGCGGACTAGCCAAGTTGTTTGCTCAAGAATGGGAGGGCGATGTGACAGTTGTGATGCCTGCAACTCTGGCTCAGGTTTGTTCATATCGAAAAAAACTCATAGCCTTGATCATATTTACTCATTTTCCTTGATCGTCTTATTCATTTTCTCATACTTTTGTATGATACAGTACTTGAAAATAATACAAAATCCTTCTACGGTGGAGATTCAGAAGGCGTCGAACCAAGGAAGGAGGTGTACGTGGGAGAAGCTCTCAGCCATAAAAGCGAATTGCGGGATCGAGCTTGCTCTCGACGAGTGTGTTGCGATACTCAACCACATGCGTCGACTCAAAAGGAGTGCCGAGAGAGCGGCAGCTGCTTCTTCTTCGTCATACGGCTTTTCTAGCACGCTCAGATCCAATGGTTCCAAAAGAATCCCTTCCTGGAACTGCATTGCTCGCGAGAATTCAACGGGATCCCTCGAAGATTACCTCCACGCTGATGGAGGCGGCGGGGCGTCCACAGCACACGCTACTCGAGCTAGGCGGGCCCACAGGAACTTGCACGATGCCAGCGACAGCGAGTCCGAAAGCGATCTTACCTCCTGGACGAGGTCCGGGGGGCCTCTGATGAGGACAACATCAGCGGATAAGTTTGTCGAGTTTGTCCAGAGTTTGGACACCGGGTTTCGGTTGAACAAAGGATTGACGATCGACCCCAACAACGTTGTTGCAACAACAGCCAGCAGAGAAACGTTCTCCCCGAGTCCGAGGGTGACAACGCCAGATAGAAACTCGGATTCGGATTTCAGCCACCGCTTCCCCAGGACTAGTTCGAGCAGCATCGTGGTGGCAGAAGGCGACCTCCTGCACGCCGAGAGGGTCCAGAACGGGATCGTTTTTAACGTCGTAAAGAAAGAAGACTTAACCCCATCAAACAGGAGCCATGACTCTGAAAACAATTCTTCTGTGCATGATGACCCTGTTGCTGAATGTGTCCATATTGACAGCCCAGAAAAAGAAATGGATACTAGCTCAGTATCTGAAGATGGTGATCATGATAAGCTAGTTTCAGATGAGTGAAACATTATTGCCTATATTAACCTTCAGTGATTCTTTGCATATTAGCTGAATTTAGATTATAATGGAGGTTAGAACAGCAATATTGGGCTTTCCTCAAGAACAGTACTGATTATGGGTCTTATTACATTCTTGATTTCTTGTATAAAAGCTGTTCATGTACAGTAGTAGTTTGTCTAGTCTTAAAAGTTGTATTCTTCCCAACATGAATATTAAATACAAGGAATAAGGTTCAAATTGGCCACTGAACGTAACCTGGAAATGCAATTAGGTCATTGAACGAAAAAAAAGTGCAATTAGGCCATTGAACACTCAAAAAATGTGCAATTAGGCCACTGAATTTTCCAAACGTATGCAATTTTACAGGATAGCAAGTTACCATCAATTTTAGCAGGTTACCTGCTTACGTGGCAGCTTAGTTGGCATTTTTAATATTTTTAAATAATTTTTAATAATTAATTTTAATAATAAATGTTATAAAAAAAGTGGAAAAAATTAAATAAAAAATAAAATAAAGTCGTTTTTATTTTTTAAAAATTTTTTTAATAAAAAGTTATTATTAAAATTTATTAAAAATTAATTAAAATTTATTAAAAATGCCAACTTAGCTGCCACGTAAGCAGATAACCTGCTAAAATTGAGGGTAACCTGCTATCCGATAAAATTGCATATTTTTGTTGTGTTCAGTGGTCTAATTGCACTTTTTTTTTCGTTCAGTGGCCTAATTGCACTTTCAGATTGCGTTCAGTGGCTAATTTGAACCTTATTCCTAAATACAATAATTGAAAAATGTTGTACATAAAACTGTTTTTGATAAGACTCAAATTATTAAGATAAGAATGAGAGTGTTCATTATGAGGTGTTGATGTTCATTGTTCAATCACCTAATTGGTAGTTGTGTGTTAAAGCTAGTTGATATTCAACCATAAGAGCATCCTCAATAGTATCTCGACTATTCGATATTATCTGACTCCGTGTTATCCAGTTGGCATTCATGAACCAGTTGGGAGAAAATGTGGGTCAGGTGAGTCTGCTTCAACGAACCTTAATTGGGACACAACACTTGCAAGTGCACATCTTGTCTTGTTGATGAAAATGATACACAAACAATGTTTGTGTACCAAAAAACAATCATGCAAGTTGTGCCTTTGAGCAAACCAAAATCCCTCAGAATAAGCGTAATGATTGATTAGGTAAAAATCACACTAACCAATGCCAATTATTTATTGCAATAAGAGCAACCCTATTAGTGTATAATGTGGGAATAATGTCAGAAAAAGAAGAGAGAGAAGCAAGAAAAAGAAAAATGGAATGCTTCTGCAAAAGTGGGGAAAATTTAGAAATGTGGGACCTATATGATATTTTGCCCATGCGAGCCATGCGTGGTTGTCACCATTGCACCCAGCTGCACGCGCTCGTTGGGCGCGCTTGACAGTAATTAAAGTATTTTTTTAATAAAAAAAATTCAAGTTTTCATTCTTTTTTTTTTTTCCTTTTGTCTCTCCTCTCCCATTTACTCTTTTCTAATCACTCTTACATTCTCCTCCAATTCTCCCCACTAATAATATTGCTCTAAATCATATAATAACTTCTTATTTAATCGCAGAGTTTCTAACTTCTACCTTTAACTTATCTTTTCAATGATTGATAATCACGAACCGGTCAAACGTTGCATTTCTCCATGTTACGTTGTTTCATGTGCATCCTAGATGTGCTCAAATTAACTACCTAGAAATGAAAGGATTTTTACTAATTTGTGTGTAATTAAATTTGTACTTATAAATTATATAAAATAGAATCCGTACAACTTCAGAGGATCACTCCTCAACTCTGATTGAATGTCAAAAAGGTTACTACTCGAACATGTAACAATGTTCATTAGTTCATACACTGTTGTTGTTTGTCCGGCGTGCACTCAATTTCTCAGTATATTAAATTCATTATAATTTTTTTTTTTTTTTAAAAACCCATAATAATATGACACTTTACACTGACATGATTTTGATAAAACACGTCGACAGAAAATTTTGTACTTTAATTAATTAATTAATTAGATGGACTGAAAAAAATAATAGGAAGCTGGAGATGCTTTTTTCTAAACACATGCATTGAATAGAATGCCAACAACAATACAACATATTAGAATGGTCAAGAGGCCGGGTCACGTGGTTAACATGTTGTGGGTGTTTACATCAGCTTTGTTTGCCAATGAGCTATTAGCAGTTAAATAATTGGATTAGTAATAATTTTTAATTAATTACATTCATTGATAACCTGAGCTATTTGTGGATAGATATTTGATAAAATTAATTGCTAATTTCAGCTGATAAAAAATTGAAATAAATTAAATACTATGTAGATTAAAATAAAAAGTTGAAACAATGAAAAGTAGGGGTGGATAACTCTGAGCACCAAGACATGTTTCTGACTGGGTACCTTACTCGGGGTATCACCCAAATAACATAGGGCACCGCTTGAGATGATAGAAAATGAGATACCTTCTCGAGAGCGGGCTCCATGAGGTTGACAGTGTTAATGATGTTGAAGATTTCGTTGGGCAAAAAAATGGAGATGTGCAAGGCCACAATTGGGCTTCGCAGTCAGCAAGCAGAATGGAGACAGGAGTTTCATCCCGCTCGCCGGAGAACGCTTCTGGAAGAAGCTTCGTCGTGGAAAGCCCGTCAATCTCTCAGACTCAGAGAAAACAATAAGAAATGGAAAAGAAAGAAAAGAGAATGAGCAAAAAACTAAATTATTTTCACCATTTTATCCATTAAAATTTTTTAATTACTTATCGTCGATAGTTTGACCGGATAGCTAAAATTAAAAAAAAAAAAATCGAATAATTATAAAATTATATTAACATATTTTAAATTCGTAGATTCTAATTCACAATATCTCAATAGTCTTAGGATTAAAAGTAAATTTTCTATATCCATTAAATTAATTACAGAGTAATTTTCAAGGTGGTAGAGCAGGGACCACCTCAAACACTGTTTCATGTTTCTGTCACATTAATTTATTAGTGTTCATTTTTGCTGTTACCGTGTGCCAACTCTTTTCAGCGTGCTATTATCTGTTGGCTAAAAGTCAATATTTCCCTATAAAAATCATAACAGGAAATTCATCTCCAATTTCCAGATATCATAATCACATCAGCTGTAACGAATGGAAAATACATCATACTGGAAATTGTCTACTTTTATTGGGCATTTGGTAGTCAAATTTTTAAAAATAAAAAAATAAAAATTTAAAAGGTTGAAAAATTATTTTTCATATTTGGTGAAGTCTTTGATTTATAAATGTTCGAGTCAATTAAAAATTAGTTTTTTAAAAATCAAAGAAAATTAATTCCTAATAGCTAAAATGTGTGAGTTTCACCGTACCCAAATGACGCACCTTTATGTTTTGTGACAATTGCACCCAATTATGCATAATAATTACTCCGTATATAAAAACTTTTAAAATTTGACAAATTAATATCAAACATTTGTACAAATACAAGTAATGTCTACTTTGTACAAGTAAAAGTTCAAAATTAAATTCTTCAAAAAAGTATATATTACAATGTAAACACAAGTAGTTCGAATATTATAGTCACCAATTAATATTTAAATAAAGAGAATTAAATTATTTTTAATTATATACTATAATTGGGTACAATTGTTATAAAACACAAATGATTGTGTGTTTTTTTTTTTTAAACCAAGTTTAATGTATTTGACTTAATAAGTGCAAGTTTCTAAGTTCAATTCTTATGGAGCTACCTATTGACATTCTTGATTTGAGTCAGTCAACTGTGAACAATTTAGACTGGTTGACCTCTTTGTAGTCTTTTACCCGTTAAGATTACAAGGTAAACTTCAACCAAAATATATATTTAGTTGCTATTACAAATTTTCTCTTAAATTAATGCTATAATTATTACCGGAAGTAAAGATTTTATTTGTTTTTTTCACCAATAAAGCCAACCAATTACATACCAAAATGCCAAACAAGTCATAAACTCATAATGGAATTATTCTATACCTCACTATCAATGAAGAAAAATCTTAATAAACCAATCTTAATCACCTTTGCATGCATTCGGCAATTCGTGTTGTAACTTTGTAGCCCATGCTCCTTTACATTCCACGATAAGCCTGGACTGAGGTGACAATGTTTCGTATTTTGCAAAAAAAAAAAAAAAAAAAAAAAAAAAAAGGTGACAATGTTTCGTTGTCTAGCACTCTAGCCACAATTTAATTTAACTTTGTTGATTTTTAGTCTTAACATGGGCAATGCTACGTGCCTAAATTTTAGATATTTTAATGATATGACTCCTTTCAATAATTTACGATGGTGATGTATGTTATTAAATTTACAAATACTATACAGTGATCAGCGGAAGCGTAGTCGTGGTGATCTCCAGTCACAGTTAATGTTCCTGTTGTGTTGTCTCTTAACGGTAGACCGTTAGTCATTATTTGCCTCATACCTGACTCAGAACCCTAAATGGTGTATTGGTGTCTACTGAGCAGTATGAGTACCGTAACTGAATGTGCTATATCATCAATCATCTTGTATCCCATCAATCCAGGATTATATTAGGCACAGAGTTTGGGGGACTAACAACTTCTAGTTATTCAGTCCAACCAGACCCCTTAATAAACCTAGTCCACTTGCACCACTTAATTAAAGCCCTAATATATAATGTATAATATATATTATTAGAGAAAATCTTACAGTTTGACCACTTTCTAATTTCTAAGTATGTTGAGCATATATATATATATGTGTGTGTGTGTGTGTGTGTGTGAAATCTAATTATCAGTTTAGATTTTTAGTTGAGATAAAACATATGTTGTTAGTATCAGAGCCAATATCAAAACCAACCACATACATATCAAAGGTTATAGGTTCGAATCTTCACGTGCATTAAAAACAACCATCAAGAAACCGATCCGATTCAAACTTGGACTAGGATCAATCATGTAAGGGTCGATCCAAAGTAATTTGGGGTTATAACCCATGGATAATCTGGAGCTACCATTGACCTTGTTCCAAGTTGTTCGAGTCCAATCTTATTTTCAAGAAAAGTCTAGTTCAACAATTAGATCGAATTAATTGTGACTACGTCTACCCAATTCTTATATAATGCGTTACATCAAATTTTATTGCTCATTATAGTGAATAAAATATTAATGGAATGAATAATGCACAAAATGTCAGTGACAGAATATTCACTTTATGTAAACTAGATGATAAGATTCATTCATTGAATATTAATGAAAAAAAGTAAGCACCACAAAGTGTTGGATCCATATTCGAGCAATATAGTGACGTGTGAATACACAAAAATCACATATGCAATTCGTTGCATTTACGTGTAAGATTTGACTGCGTGATTTACAAGATCTATACTATTTAATTATAATAAATGTTATTATTATTAGTTTATTACATTTGATCAATTATTCCAATTTTGTTTTAAAAATAAAATTAAATATATTTGGTTGAACAACTAGTAATTACTACATGAGAATGTGTATTAAGTATATTTCATTTTGACCAAACCACTAAAAGAATCCATTTTGTTAAACAACAAATTTTATACCACAAAAATTGTCAAGAGTAACCAAGTAATTTCATATAAATTTTTTCATAATTTCCTTCTACAAATCACCACATATATAATTTATTACACTATGAATTCAATCAGACATCATGATTTACGGTGCGTAATTTACATTTACATATAACAAAATAAAAAGATCTATAATAAATTAGCATAATTTTTTGAGTGAATAATGTAACTCACATCCATTATTTGTTAGTGTGCACTGAATTTCTCAAACTACACAGGAGAGATAAATCGTACTAAACTTTTTAAAAAACAAATCGTTCTAAAAGAACCTCATACAATGGGCTTGACTAAGTAGTCGTTGGCAAGAAAATAAATTACAAATTTAAACTTATAGTTTAGTACTCCATATCTCCTTAAGTTTAAGAGCATCCCAATAGTCATTTTAGGAGGATTTTTTGTGGTTTTTTTTTTGTTTCTTCCCAAGTAGATGAGAGATATGGTCGGAGAGAAAAAACAATAATTTTGCAGAAATAAGGGATTTTTGTGGGTCATGCAAAAAAAAAAAAAAAAAAAAAACACTTTCTAGTGCGCGTTACGTGCACCATTAGTAATTTTCATGTGTTTAGCATATATATAGCTATTCGTGAAGAGAGGGGGAGGGGGGGAGGGGGGCGGGTTATGAAATTACCAAATTTATCTAAAAAATGTTGTAATATAACATTTCTTATTGAATAGGAGAGAGATTATTTTGACTTCTCCTGCAAAGTCCTTGATTTTTGCAGGAGAAGCATAAAAGAAAAAAAAAAAAAAAAAAACATGCAGGAGCGCGCTTAGAGGGAACTTAGCGCCCCAGCGGGCGCATGTTCCCCACGCTCAGAGTCGCCGCTAGCTAGCGGCCACTCTTACCTTTTTACCGTTGTTTTTTTTATTTTTTATTTTTTTTTTATTTTCAGATGCTTTTTTTCTTTTTTTTTCTCTCTCCTACATGTCTTCATAAAATGTTGCGCAAAAATCAAATTCATGATATATTTTGTTGATGATCATTCTTAAAAAAAAAAAAATTGTTAATGATCTAATTAAAATTATCACTTTACATAAAATTATTAAAAAAATAATAATTTAAGAACCAAATATATGGACACGGACTAAAATTGTTATTCTCGAGAAAATAGTAATAATCCCTGTGGCTATGCTGTGTAAGTTCAGAGTTGAGACACAGCCAGAAAATTGGCTGTATTGTTTGGCATTAACTTTCTCTTCTGTCAAATTAAAAGCATGCAAGGAAACGGAACTTTCAACGCAAATTAAAGATACCTTTTTCTGTTTTCTTTGGCTTTGTTTGGATGTTGCAACTTCGAACACACCGTTAACAAAATGCGTTTTATTTCCGCAAAAAAAGCACTACACAACAATTTACACATTCACTCTCTGCATTCTTTCCTAAACAGCAATGGCAATCAATGGCCACAAATGTCATTTTCGTACTTTTATTTACTGTTACCATGCTTGGAAAACAAAAGTCAAATTACTTTTTTTTTTCTTTAAAAAAAAATGCTTTAAAAATTTTATGTCAGATGGTTAGAGAGATTATTGGCGGAGACATGAAGTGTCTCTCAAAAATGTATACAAAAATAAAATATCGCCTTTATTAGTGGTATCCCATATGCAAGGATAGAGCTAGTATGAGGGCAACTGCCCTAACTCTCCCCACTCCACCCCTTTATATATATGTATAATGTATGTATATATAATATATGCATGTATAGCATTAAATGTTATATAAAATTTATATTTATGTTTAAATTATTAATAGTTTGAGTAGCTTAGTTAGTTAAACTCTAAATTTGAGTTTAAAAATTATATGGATATATGTTCAAATTTCATTAACAACAATTTTCTTATAATTTTATGAATCATTTAATTAACAAATTACATTTTATTTTTAGTCTACTTTTTATGAATCATTTAATTAATGTAGTATACAAGTTTATATTATCCTTCATTGTACTCGAATTAATTTAGAAAAACTTAAAGTTGATTTAACTAAAAAAATTAAAATTTAAAATTATTTATAAATATAGTGTTATTCAAATTATTTTATGTAATTAATTATGTTTCATATTTTGTCATAAATATTTTTATATTTTCACTATACTCAAGTATATATTTTTGATTTTGACTCTAACTATAGTGTAATATATAAAAAATATTCTATTATAATTTATAATATATTTTGTATTTTAACTTTATTAAGATTATTTAATATTTTATAATTGACATTTCTAACCCTCTTCGCCCTCACTCAAATAATTTTCTGACTCCAAAAAAGCATGGATTAGATGAAGATAGATGATAGGTGATAGCTAATATCATGGACGTGTAGTGAGGCGATATTTATGATTAAAAAAATCCAAACAGAACGCAACTCTTTCTCCGAGGAAATGGAAAGTTGGAGACTACTTGGCATCTGCACACGCCAAACATACATACCCACCAAACTCTCCTCTTATATACTCTCTTCTCTCTACGAAATTTCCTGGAAGCTCACTATGCCTCCCTTCACTTCTCTCCCATTTAAACCTCTCTCTTCCGCTCAACAACCCACCATTCTTCTTTCTTTCTCTCTCATCTCTCCTCTTTCTCTTTCGCCATGAAGATGCCCAGACCGGGTAAGCTCTTTAAATCCTTAAGATCACGTTCATTGTCCAGATCCGACGATCCGCCGTCTGTTAGGTCCGGAACGACGTCGTCGTCGTCGTCCTCCGCTTCCGATTCTGAGTCTCAAACCGGGTACAAGAAGCCCGGCGGAGAATCCACGCCCACCAGCGTCCTCCCCGCGCTCAACGACGAGATCTCCCCCGACGAGTTGTCTGGGCTGTACGCCGAGCTGGTCCAGGCGTTCAAGCTGATCGACAGGGACGATGACGGTAAGATCAGGAAAGAGGAGCTGGAGGCGCTGTTGAGCCAGGTGGGAGCCGAGCCGCCCAGCAGGGAGGAGCTGAGGTTGATGTTGAGCGAGGTGGATAGGGACGGCGACGGTTGCATTAGCCTCGAGGAGTTCAGCGTGCTCAGCTCCGCCTTCGCCCCACCGTCTTGCGACTCCGAGCTGCGAGACGCCTTCGACTTCTTCGATACGGATCACGACGGGAAGATATCCGCGGAGGAGCTGTTTAACGTGTTCAAAACGATCGGCGACTCGCGGTGCACGTTAGAGGACTGCCGGCGCATGATACTTGGGGTCGATAACAATGGCGACGGCTTCGTATGCTTTGAGGACTTCTGCCGTATGATGGAGCAGCAGCAGAGATGACTGTTCGATCTTGATTTGGATGAAAACAAAACAGAGTTTCTTTTTCTTCTTCTTTTGGAACATGCGGGTCACTGATATTTGTAATCGGGTCGGGAGTTAATTAGAAATCGGGTTCGGATCTTCGTAAGAAACGGGATCGAAACTACCAGATGCATCTTCAGTGAGAAGTGGTTTCAACTTTCAACTCTGCCACTTCTGCCCTTGTCTATATGTACTGGATTTCCACCAATCAACTGAATATTACAGTATTTCAATTTGTGCAATGCTTTTCCTTTTCCTTTTCCTTTTTTAACAAAATATTTCTAAATAGTATGAAAAATGATTGTTTTTTTCATTATAATGCCTGCAATAACAAGTTAATAAATGCAAAATATTACTCCATGTCAAGTAAAGATTAGGGGATTAGGGGTGTTATCGGATACAACATTCACTAAAACTACTCGGGTTCGTATTTAGTAAGCGTTTTTGCTGACGAACATAATTGAACAAATTTTAGGTTTGTATTTAGTAAGCGTTTTTGCTGACGAACATAATTGAACAAATTTTAGAGCTCAAACTTGTTTATTATGTGTTCGTGAATGTGTTTATAACATTAATAAAAAATAAATACACGAATAATCTGTGTTCATAACATTAATAGAAAACAAATAAGAATAATCTCCGTTCATTCAGGTTCGATTTTGTCAACAAATAACTACCCCAGTAAAGATACACTACGATTGCTTTTGTTATTCCACTAATACTAACAAAATTCATGAATTTTCTAGAAAGTTCTTTGATGGCTCAAAAGAAAGGAACTTTGAAAATGACATTTGGTGCTGAATTATATGCTTTGGCCATGAACTTAGTTCATATGTTTCAGGTTAAATTTTGAAATTGAGTTAGTGCTGGATTTAATACAACTGCAAAGGTACTTTAAATTTAGTAATTCACAAATAATTTGTACATATTTTTGTTTATAGTTATTAAATTTAGTTATCTATCTTTTTTTTTTTTTTTTTTTTTTGGGTCATTTACTAATTGAGATGTACTAGAAAAACAATGTCTAAACAAATTATTTATGAATAACAATCTAAAAATGTGTTCAAAGTAATTGGCTAAATTTAATATTAACTCGTTTAAAACAACTTTTAAAATTTATAAATAATATATTAACAAAAATGACCAGGGTCATTTAATCATTTTAATTTTGATTTATGAATTTGCAACTAGTGAAGAAACATTTAATTACTTCATTTGACCATTAAAATGTTACCTTTATGTATCATATTATAAAATTTGTTAAAAAAGCAAAATTTATTTTAAATTATTGTACAGAATAATATTTAATTTAAGAAACGAATTTGAGCTATCAACTAGCATATCTTTTATATTGCGCGTAATTATATATGCTCTTGAAGGCATTCAAAAAAAAATATATATGCTCTTGAAGATTTTACCTAATATTAAATTTTTAATACAATTTCAAAAATATAAATGATTTTACTTAATATAAAAAGCATGATTGTTGATAGACATTCTTACATAATATTCTAATTAATAAATCATATTTATATCAAATATTCATTATACTTTCACTTTTTTAAAAAAATAAAATTATACTCCGTAATAGTTATCACAATTTTATGAACCGCCTAAAGAATTCTTTATTTACAAATTGAGTTAATACCCAAAATCGTCCTCGACTATAGTGGCTTTTCTCAATTTCGTCCTAAACGATTTTGGTGACCTAATATCGTCCCAGACTTTTGTGTTTCGCTCAATTTAGTCCCAGATTTCTGTATTTTTGCTCAATTTAGTCCCTCATTTGTTATTCTGTCCATTTGGTGTTAAATAAATAGACAATTCAGTAATTTTAATATTGACATCTCTTTACTCATAGACATGTGAACTGCGAAATCTTTTTTTTTTTTACGAATTACTCCCAGAATTACTCCTAAAACTGCGAATATAAAATTTGATTTGCAGGTCCGGAGTAATTCTTGGTGTAATTCGTACAAGAAATAGTAATTTCGCACTTCACAAGTTGAAAGTAAAGATACATCAATATTGACATTACTGAATTGTCCCTTAATTTAACACCAATTTGACGGAATAACAAATGAAGGACTAAATTGAGCGAAACACAAAAGTCTGGGACGATATTAGGTCACCAAAGTCGTTTAGGACGAAATTGAGAAAAACCACTATAGTCGAGGACGATTTTGGGTATTAACTCTTTACAAATTTGAATACCGAAAGGCCAAAGCCGCACCTTTTCCCTATATGTTAGTGTCATGCTTCTCCCCTGACTTGTCACTTCCTGGAACGTTCATGCAATCTGAACCGCCATCAAATTTTAATTTTTAAAAATTTTTAGTACTATTAACTCTATTACATTGCAATATATGTTCATAACTACTTTCTCAACTTACTGAAGCACAAGTTAATACTGTTTCTATTGAGCTTTAAACTCACAACCTCGCATATGAGAGAGCAACTTAATGCCACAAAATCACAAGTTTCTTGCTTAATTTTCAAAATTTTTAATACTATTAATTTTGTTACAATGCAATATTTATTCATAACTACTTTCTCAACTTACTGAAACACAAGTTAATACCGTTTCTACTGAGCCTTAAACTCACAACCTCTAACAAGGCGTTTGGTTGGAGAGGGGGAATTATGTGGAAAAGGAATTGTAATTCCATGGGAGTTGAATTACTGGGAATAAAATGGAAATTTAAATTCCAGTGTTTGGTTGACAGGAATAGAATTACTGGGAATTTCAATTCCAATATTTGGTATACATGGGAATTGAAAGGGAATATGTAGTATAAAGTCAAAAATGTCCATTATTGTTGTTAGACATTAATTTTAGGTTAAAAAAGGAATGAATAATTTTGACTCATCACTATCTTTTTTTCCCAGAAATTAAAATACCAGGGGAGACATGAAATTTTAATTCTATGAAAATGGGGAAATTGCAATTCCCTCCAACCAAACTACGAAATTTAATGGCCTTTGAAATTAGGTAGGAATTAAGTGGAAAGGAAATTTAAAATCCCTCCAACCAAACGTCCTGTAATATGAGAGAGCAACCTAATGCCACCCAATCACAAATCTCTTGCTTAATTTTCAAATTTTAACAACTAACTTTTTGAATAGAGTGTGCCAAACAGAACTTATCAAATCAGTAACACTGGCCAGATGCATTGATCATCTTGGCACATGCCGACATGGTGTTTTGAGGCAATTAATATTAACAATCGAGAAGAAACATGCCGATAACTGAATATTTTGACCCATTTTCACAAATCGAGAAGCTTTGACGCTGCAAAATTACTAAGAAACAATAATTAAGCAATTCGATGCTACCAATTATCTTAATTAATCTTTATCCGCATTTTTAATATGGTTTATTGTTGCTGTCGTGATACGTTATACTGATTAACGATTATGGTTTAATACGGTTGAAAGAATAGATTTTTTCGACTTAATTAGATTGAATATAGATTATATTAAAATATGTTGCAATACCAATTAGAATGAAGAAAAATATTATTTGTATTAAATATAATTTGAATTGTTAAAAATAAAAATATTTAAAAAATAATACAATCGAATCAAATAAATAAAAGCATTGTTTGTTGTCGTTTGTGTTAAGTCGGCCGAGAGTTGGTAAGCTCCAAGCGGAATGGGCGGTTTGGCGCGGAGCGATGATTGTTAACGACAAAACTCAAAACGATGTCGGTTGCTGTATGCTTAGAATTTATGGTGATGAAAACCTAAATAAGTGAACATTTATATTGGTCATGGGGGCGACTAGCTACAAATATATATATAATGTATTGGGTGTTTAATTATTGAGCAATAAACAATAAAAATGCAACAACTCCTGCGGACACAAGGAAAATACAATGCGATTTGGAAGATTTCAAATTACATAAAAATTATACTATACGAGTGGCATTTGAATTGTTCTTTTACTTGGTCCGTTTAATTGGCTTTCTTCTATCATAATTGTATTGAACATTTGATTTAATAAAGTTTCGTCAATTGATTTTTTTAAAAAATAAATGTTAAGCTCCGTTAGAGATAGTGTTTCGCGAAAGATTGTGAAGGAATTGGGAAAATCAGTGGATTGAGTGGAATTTACATATATACCCTTGTAAAATATAATTGTAGTCTTGAACCGAGTTTAATGATTGTGGCTTTGTTTGATAGAGCTCATTTTAGAGTTTATTACTTATTTTAAATAAAACACTCCATCAAATAATGCTTCAAAATACAAAAATGACACCATTTATTATTCTCCTCACAGTTCTTTACCGGTGTGAGATAAGTAAACGGACTAGATTAGTAACTCAAAGTAGTATATGTCCCTCACTACGCTGACTCTATTACAATGTAGTATCTGTCTGAGATTCAAATATATGACCTCTCTTTTGAGAAAGTCATAGAGACGTCATTAAACTACAAGCTACTTGGCGACTAGATTAATAATTTAGAAACAATTGACGAATGAAAAGTATGATTGATAACTTTAAAAATAATAATAATAATAAAGATTTAATGTCATCCTTTTTTTGTTAAGGTGAGATAGAATGGCCTTACTGGGGCGCCCTCTTAAAGAGTTTGAAAAGAATAATATATTGGGGTAGTCCATCTCTGAAAGACTATTATAATTTATAAGCTTGAGATTGCATGAGTAAATGAGACATTTCTGCTGCCATTATTTGATGCAAACTATTGATTTACCAAAGAGGTTTCCTTTAAGACTTATAACAACAACAACAATACCAATTCACGGCAGAACAGACGGGTAAAAATAGAGAAGAAAAGGCCATCGTTCTTGTGTTTGTGAGACTGGAAAATTGTTTGTCATATGTTGCAATAATGAGAATTCACTGCAACAAATATGAAATTTCATTGTTTTACCAACATAAAATTCCATTAGTTTTCTCCTGCATTCAGGAATTAGCATGCACTTCATGCTTGCCCAATGAGACTTATAAAACACAAAATCATGTCATGATAAAACCATTTAAGATATCAGCTATTTAACTTTTGTAATCCTATGGCATAACATTCAAATTTAGCCCAAGAGCAGCCCCCAATTTGTTTCTAACCAATAACCAGAGCTTTGAAGACACTTCCCATACTTAATCCACTGCTAATTTCTTCACAACAATAATATCATAATCAATGATTTGAAATTTAATACTTGAATCAGGCAAGTATGCGGATGAAGCTAAACAAATACTATGCAGATGTGTAGATGAAATAAGAACAGCCTAATGTAGCACATACAGCCAAGAGAATTCTACTGCTAAGCCTACACTCATACACTAGCTAGCAGATAAAGCGAAACCATTCACAATATCATGAATCCCAAATCCGCCACGGTAAACAAAGCGCAAACCATGCTAAAAGCGCTATTTGTCTGCGAAATCTCATTGGTCTCAACACTTCAATTTCAACGCTATATGCTGCACATTCAATTCTATCAAATAAACGGCGAGAGCGAAAAGCACCAGAATCCAAAACGCGGCCAAGTTAGAAAGGTGAAAAACCCTAAAAATTTAAGGAAATCCATAATTCAAAAGCAGCTTAGCAAAATTTCACAGGAATCCGCAGCAGAATTTTGGGGGAGAAAAAAATTTGGACCATTTCTCGATTTGTGCGTGTCATCCTTGCGCAGGGGCCATGCTAATCTTCTCTGTATCGTTCCAATTTTATCGGATGTCCCCGAAGGGACATTCTTGTTGTTCAATGGCGGACTATGTGTACTGGAAAGGAGCTGTATCGTCGCCCGATGTGGGAGCTGCACAGACAAAAGCGAATACTAGTGATAGTGAAGAACTGAAGAGTGAAGACCGACCATTGTTGCTTATAGCGGCCCATTAAGGCATATAAGCCCAGTCCAAAATTTTAAATCTATAAATTCCAAAATGTGTAATGTGTATACAATGAATATTTTCTCCATTTCTTAAAAAATATTATAGAGGAAATTTCAATTTTGGTCTTATGACTATATGAGTCTTGTTAATTTCAGTCTTTGACTTTTAAAAGTGTCAATTTAGTATCTTGATTATGCAATTTTTATCAATTTTAGTCACTCCGGTCAAATTGCCGGTCAAATTTTACCGAAAAAACATAATTAACCAATTAATGTTTAATCTGAGGGACAAATTCGTCTTTTCACTACCTTTCCCCTCCACTCCTCCCATTCCTCACAAACCACCAGCCAAATCCATTATTTCCGGCGATGGTGGTTAGGCCATGGATTGGAAAAGGCAACAGCTTCTTGTGTTTCAGTCCAAATCTGGCAGGTATTCAGCTTTACTTTTCGGTATTCCCTCCCATTCTTAAAGCTTGCTTAAACCTCCCGCTCTCCTTCACACATAGACATGCTGCCTCCATCCACGCATCTATGCTCAAGCATGGTTTCGCAGCAGCATTCACTTCCGTCTTGGTGCTTGTGGTTCAGACTTGTAGAAATCTTGCAACTTTTTTTAATGGACAGAAGATTCATTGTTTCGTAATTCGAAGTGAGTTTTCGGCTGTAAACTCCGACCAGAACTCACTACTGAATTTGTATACAGAATTTGGAATGGAACTTACACGGGAGCTGTTTGATGAAATGAGTGACAGAGATGTAATTTCTTGTGGAAACACAAGAAGTATAATTCTCATCAGAGTGCCTTTGCTGATCCATGGCCTAAATCGCAGGAAATAATGGATTTGGCTGGTGGTTTGTGAGGGAGGGGAGGAGTGGGGGAGGAAGGTAGTAAAAAGACGAATTTGCCCTTCATATCAAACATTAATTAGTTAATTATGTTTTTCCGGCGAAAGTTGGTCGGAAATTTGGCCGGAGTGACCAAACCTGATAAAAATTGCATAGTCAAGGTACTAAATTGGCACTTTTAAAAGTCGAGGACTGAAATTAACAAGACCCATATAGTCATAGGACCAAAATTGAAATTTCCTCAAATATTATATTTATTTATGCTTCCCACATATATTTAAATCAATTTTCAATACAATCATTATATCATGTACCACAGTCTATCTTGTACATTTTAATATACTAAATATTCACTTTTTAAAAGTACATTATGTAAGTATTGAAGGTTCATTGATATTATCAAATACTCTCTCCGTTTCATTTTATGTGTTTGGTTCGGTTAACGAGGTTTAACTGAACTTATTTTTAATAATATTAAGTTTAGTATTAGTATACAAAATTTATATATTTAAAAACTACACAAAGGGTACTATTAAACACAAAAAATTAAATTTAAAAATAAGTAAAAATAATAAAGAAAATAGTCAAAGAAAAAAGAGTTTGTTTGCCTAATGAATACTAAGTAGGACAGATAAAATGAAGCAGAGAGAGTAACATACCTTCAAATCCTTCTATATATTAAAACAAAACATTTATTCATGATCTACAATATAATTTGTCTTTTCAATATCATCCGGGTAATAACATTTATTTTCTTTAAACCCATTTCCAAATGGCAAAATTTCCATTTTTATGGACATAATATAGTATAGAAAATTAAATAATTTAATCTATGAATTTTGCAATAGGAAAAAAAAAAACTGCTTATTAAAATTATTTGTATATGTTCAAGTGAAAATGGGTTGAAGGACATGGATTCATCAAAAATATCTAATCAAAAAGCTCTACCAAATTACAATTTAGTAATAAAAAAAAATGGGGATTGTCAACATTTTAGTATTATTTTCTAGGACCCCTATTTATTTCTAATAAATATAGTTCAACTAATTAACATTTGCTTAAAGGGAAGAGAAAAGTATGGAGACACCAATCTCTTTGCATAAGCTTTCTCCATCATCTCATATTTGGCATGAATTCAGGATCCCAGTTCAATGGCCATCATCTGTCATCATTTCTGGGAAACCAACAAAGAAGGAAGTAATTATCAACTTAAGAAAAGGGTGAAACATGAACAAGATTAGTAGATTACAAATAGAAGACAGACAGCCAAGAATAGATGGTGACAACAATCCCATATGATCATGGCTGACAATCTGATCAACAAATGGAACAATTTATTAGGTGACAACAATCCCAGAGTTAAATCAGTACTATTTCCATAATGGTAAAAGTTAGGGAAGGCGTATGAGCTAAATGCTCACTCATTAACCAGAATTTCTGGAGTCCATAGCTTCAGAAATCAGCAAAATAATGCAAATTAAGAAAACACTCAATTCATTTCCTTCATAATTTTCTCGCTCCGTTAAGGATAATATATCGGGCTACTCCATCTCTGTAAGACTATAAGCTTGAGATAGCATCAGTAAATGAGGCATTGCTGCCCTTATTTGATGCAAATCTGAATCACTACTATATGTGTTTCACCTACTTGATTCACTGAAACAGCTGGTATGGGCCTCTGACTTCCAATTCTTGTTCTCATGTTAAACTCAGCTAATGAACTTTCTTGCCAACAAGTCCTTAGTCTCTCCACTTGTTTCTGCAACTCTTGAATGTAGAAGAACATGGATACAGTGGCCAAAATACTTCATTTCTTCTGCAAACATTAACAAACTATTGATTTATCAAAGATACTTCCTTAACACTTACTGCAACATACATTAAAGAACAAGAACATGAACAAAACAAAAAAAAACAAAAACAAAAAAAAAAAAACAAAAAAAAAAACAATTTCACTGGCAGCAGGTTCACTAGCATCATGCCTCACTTTCTTGATCACAATGACAGGAGCATCAATGCATCATCACCACCATTACTCCCAGTAAACTTCAAACAATTACAAAGTTCAACTTATGGGCAAGAGGAGGGGGAGTGGAGTTGTGGGAAGTTGTGCTCTAGCAGTATTAAATTGTGTCATGCCTTATGGATTCTTCCACAGGCCAGAACAGATGGGTAAAAATAGAGAAGAAAAGGCCAGAACTCTTGCGTTTGTGAGACTTCACAATTTTTTGTCAAATGTTAAAATAATAAGCACAGATTTATAAGTACACCAAATGCTTTTACTGAACTTACACATGTGGGAATCACTAAATCCATTAGACTGTTATGCACAAATCACATTTCAGCACATGAAATCTGCATTCAGCTTTAGATGAACATGGGGACAACCCAACCGAGTTGGTCGGTAAGTTGGTTTGGTAACCACAAGGTTCTAAGTTTCAACTTCCCATGGGAACTACAAATTGGCCTTCTTGGTTTGAACCAGTAAGCTATGGACAACCTAAGCTAGTTTACCTCTATGTGGTCCTTTGCCGGTTAGGGTCACAAGGCGAGTTTCATCCAAAGCGCACTTCACCAGGCTTTCCCATAAATCAAAGCTTTAGATAAACATAGACAACATGCTATTACAAGTCATATATTCCACAACAATGCGCACGCAAATCATTTATCAGCATTCATAATTCAAAATTATGATTTATTCTGAGCAAATCTAAAAGAGGTTGTGTTTAAACGGAGTAGTTTAGTGTATATTCCTCCCATTTTCTATACTAGATCATGGACATTCAGCCCCTGGACATAAAAGAATTACAGAAACCACATGGGAATGATGTCAATCACACCTTTACTTGTACAAGCATAGATGTTTGAAAAGATTGACCTTATAATGAATTTGCAGAGGATAAACGAAACAAGACTATGGACACTGTCCTCCTGACCAAAGCACCCAGACACTAGCAGAGCCCATAACCATTTTGGTAAGCTAATCGATGCCAGAAACATGCAGCTTGAATAACTGTTTTCTGAAACGAATTAACTACAGGTTGTGAAGAATGAACTGCTATCTATCATGTCATGTCCTACTTGCTAGAGAATTGAAGTTGAAACCTTAAATATATAGTTGTCCACCTCAATTCAGCTACAAAATCAAGAACAGCAGTTGCAGGTGAGCTGAAAAAACAATTACACTCATAAATCATTATATGTTTTTAAGTGTTTCACATCCTAAAAGTCTCAGAACATATAAAAGTTTCACATCTACAACAACCCATAATTATGAATGTTATTCAAGCATCAGCATTCCCAGTTCAATATTTTACTCATTCTCGTTACTAAACTTATCAGAGATATCACCTGGAATTCACTGCAACATATTTGAAATTTCATTGTTTTACCAACATAAAATGAATTCGATTGCATCTTCAAAAACTACAAACAATCTAATGACAGAATACAAAACACGGACACGCACAATTATAGAACCAGTGTTCATTGTAGCCAAAGTAGAAAGAAAAAGCCAGAAACTTCTCCAAAGAAATAACACAATAAATTTCCTCTCTGTATTTCAATTAGACTTGAGGTATGAAGAACCTATATGCTGCACATTCAATTCTATCAAATAAACGGTAAGAACGAAAAGCACTAGAATCCCAAACGCGGCCAGTCAGAAAGGTGGAAAACCCTAAAAATTTTAAGGAAATCCATAATTCAAATACAGCTTAGCAAAATTTCACAGGAATCCGCAGCAGAGTTTTGGGGGGAGAAAAAAATTTAGACCATTTCTCGATTTGTGCGTGTCATCTTTGCGCAGGGGCCATGCTAATCTTCTCTGTATCGTTCCAATTTTATCGGATGTCCCCGAAGGGACGCTCTCTGCTTCCATGGCGGTCTATTAGTCTATATCTACTGGAAAAAAGCAGGTTCATTTGCCGATGTGGGAGCTTGTCCAGAAGAGAGTAAAGTCAAAGAGACTAAAACACCATCATGTCCTTAAAGCGGCCCGTTAATGCATGAAGACCCGGTCCAATTCCCCTCGTTTTCTTTGTATCTTCTTTATACTCCGTATATTGTTTCAAGATAATTTTATTTATTTTTTGTTTTATTCTGTTATGTATTGATAATTTTTGTAGCTTTTTTGTGATTCACTATAATTGAGTTTATAGCTAATATGTTGTATCATTTTACAGGACGTTTGGTTGGAAGGAATAAATTAGGGGCGAAAGGAATTGTAATTTGGTGAGAAAAGAATTAGGTGATAATAAATAATAATTCAAATTAGATTGTTTGGTAAGGAAGAATATAATTATTGAGAGTGAGAAGGGAAGCAGAATATAAAGACTAAAATGTCCTTGTATAATAATAATAATAATCAATGATAAAAAAAAATCATTTTCTTCCTTTTTCTTTCTTTTCCGTATTGAATTGCAATTCAACAAAACGAGGGAATTGTAATTCCTTCCAACGAAACACTGTATTGTTCCAATTTTATTGGATGTCCCTGTAATGGCCTTCACTGACTTACAGAAACAAAGAAGGGGTAGGGTTTAGAGAAGAAGAGAGATGAGAGGAAATAGAGATTTTATTCCCAAATTCAGCATAGGAAAACAGGTATCTTCCCACTTCCAGCCATTATATAAGCTCTCAAACAACCCCACTCAATACATAACAGATTCTAACAACTCAACAGAATTGAAAAAAAAAAAAAAAAGGAATTTATTTGAAATTAAACAGAAGGTAAAAACGGTGTCGTCTGACAAGCCCCAAACCGCAGGTCAACCGCTCTACCTGAAACGACGTCGTTGGATTCCCCTTCAACCGCTGCCTTCATACGACATCGTTCTCTGCGCTTGATTCTTCATTCCAGAATCAGCTTCTTCCATTTGCTTCTTCCTTCTTTTGCTTCCTCCTTTCTTTCCTACCCTTGATGGTTGTAACCATATAAGGCCTGGAAGGGGGTGCATTTGAGAGAAGTGTGGTAATTGGTGTTGTACCAGAATTCTGCCAAATGAAGCCACAGCTATGCCTCTCATTTAGTATTATGTTCTAGGACCCCTATTTATTTCCCAATAAATATAGTTCAGCTAATTAACATTTGCTTCAAAGGGAAGAGAAAAGTATGGAGACACCAATCTCTATGCATCAGCTTTCTCCATCATCTCATATTTGGCATGAATTCAGCATTCCCATCCAGTTCAATGCCCATCATCTGTCATTATTTCAGGGGAAACCAACAAAGAAGGAAGTGATTATCAACTTAAGAAAAGGGTGAAACATCAACAAGAAGATTAGTAGATTACAAATAGAAGACAGACAGCCAAGATATTATACAAGGATAGATGGTGACAACAATCCCAGATCATCATGGCTGACAATCTGATCAACAAATGCAACAATTTATCAGGTGAGTTTGGTGTTTTCAGAGTTAAATCAGTGCTGCATATAATACTAATAAATGTAAAGTAGAATTGTTTCATTAACATTTTGTTCTATATATCTAGTCTTCATGCCCTGGTATCTCTCTCTCCCCCTCCCCCAAGACCCCTTTATTTGCTTCTTAAAAAGATATCGTGAAAATTTAAAGTGATGAAAAGTGCACACCACCTACCAATTAAGGTTAGATATTTCCAATTGGCAAATGAAGCAAAAGTGCAAAACACAGCTACCGGATCCCTAAAGGTCTAAAGTCATGGCCACTAAAGAATTCCAGCACATGCCATTTCATTCAACCTTTGGGTCCCAATAGAGAATATGAAAGGTAAAAATGCTACCTTTTGTCACTGACTCACTGTGTTAATGGAAACCATTGAACAAGCATAAGCAACTAAGCAAGGCTCCACAGCAATTGTCAACAATTAAGACCAGTAATTGAAGAGATATTATTGACAAATCCTCCCTGCTTCGCACTGCACATGCAACAAATGTATTTTGACACCAACCATATGCGGTTAGGTTTGTTTTAATGATGTCATTCCATTATATGTACGACAAATCCAAATATCCAATAGTGTGTGTGCAATTCCTCTAATTGGAGATCAAGGAGTCAAAAGTATCACCTTAAGAAAGCAATAATTTTTAGCATCATATTTTGAACGATCATAATAAAAATCGGATCTATTATTTCATATATTTCAAATTGTGCTAATTAAACAGTAGTAATCATTTGTCAAAACTAACTACTGTCATGATTTTAAATACTAAGTTTCACCTCATAACGAATCAAGAAGGTTAGATAACTTCCTTTCATAATGGAATCAACTAAACAGGTATCTTGCACATCCTACTTGCAAAAAGTATCAAAACCTTCAACACTTCATTGTCTACCATGATTCAGCTATGAAATCAAGTACAAGATTAGTGGGAAAGCTATATGAATTATTATTTATTACACTCATATATCATCACATTTTAAGTAATTAAAATCCAAAATGTTTCGTGCATTCAAATAAAAGAATATATGCACATGTTGTACCTCACGTCTACAATACAAGGAAGAAGCAATAATCAACCCAATACAGCCAGGTGCTTGGTAAACCATGACAATATGAATGTTTGCAGAACTGCTATTGCCAAACTTGACAAGCAATGAGTTTGCAGAATTACCTGTAAAATTAGTTTTATCTGTGTAGTGAAGTCCATGGAGCAATAAGACTGAGGACATCTCATCCGCTGGACCACAGCACAGGATCAGACCAGCACCCTATACTTTTCTTTTCATATTCTTATACTGGGAGAGTCCCATATATCTGCAATCTGTGAGATTGACTGGAATCTTAAGAAGGCAACCTCACCAGCTTTTCTTTCTGAAAAGGAAACAATTTTAGGTGTGAATACCTATCGGCTATCTCTATGAAATCAAGAACAGAAGTAGCAAAGGACAATCCCAGCCAAGTTGGTCAAGCAGTTGACTTGGTAACTACAACTCTACAAGGTTACAAGTTCAACTTCCAGCAGGAGCGACCTATTGGCCTTCTTGATTTGTGGTTTGCCGGCTAGGTGGGTTTATCTGGTGCACACTCTCGGGTTGTGGTTGCGAGTCCCCGTCACTCAAAAAAGAACAGGAGTAGCGAGGAAAGCTAAAAGAATGATTACACTCACACATCATCATATTTTTAAGAAATGCGTTAACATATAAACCTACTCAACATGTCATATCTACTACAACCAGGTGCCCAGAGACCCATAATTATGAATGTTATTGAATAATCAGCATTCCTAGTTCAATATTTTACTCATTCTTAATACCTAAACTTATCAGAGACATATCCCCTGGAATTCAATGCTGCAAATACGGAATTTCATTGTTTACCAAGATAAAATGAATTCAATTGCAACTTCAAAATCTACCAACAATCAAATGGCACAATACAAAACACAGACGCACAATTATACTGCAAGTAATCATTGCAAACCCAGAAACTTTTTTAAAGAAATAGCATAATAGATTTCCGTTCTTGATTTCGATTAGAGGTATGAAGAACCAATATATACATTCAATCTCGAAAGCATCGTATATACCAGTATTCCGAACGCCGTCAAGCAGGTTAGGAAAATGGAAAACCCTAAACATTAAGGAAATCCAAGACTCAAGAGCAGCTTACCAAATTTGAAGCAAGAAAACAAAGGATCCATTGCAGAGGTTTTGGTTTCAAAAAAAATTTGGACCATTTCTCGATTTGTGCGTGTCATCCTTGCGCAGGGGCCATGCTAATCTTCTCTGTATCGTTCCAATTTTATCGGATGTCCCCGAAGGGACACTCTTTGCTTCCATGGCGGATTATGTGTACTGGAAGCAAGCTGCTTCATCGCCCGATGTGGGATCTGACAAGTTAAGAGACTTCAACATGAAAGAAGTAAATCAGAAGGCTATCGCTCCTAAGCAGCCCATCAAGGCCCAATCCAAATTTACCAATTTATTAATTCCGAAATGTGTATATAATAAATATTTTATTTATTTATATAGTTTTATTTTTCGTGGGATTATATTTGTGTGCATATACCCTTCTTTATTGAGCCTATTATTTAAAGCAGTTTTCAATATTATCTTGGTAGTAAATTTTATTTTCTTTTACTCCATTTTTTTATTAACATAATATTACATAAAATATTTTGCAATTTAATCTATAAAAATTTATTATAAAGAATGAAAATTTCTATAATATTCATTATAAAACTACTATCGAATAACATCCTGGTCATATCGTACCCGAATAAGTTTAATATCAATAATGATCGACATCATAAAATCTTCTTGTATAACAAATCTATAAAAGGCTAGGTGGCGGAGACAAATAATTAGAAACCAAACTTATTAACATTTGCTTCAAAAATGGAAGGCAAATTGAGACACCAATCTCCAAAGACCAAAGCAATTAATACGCTTATTAAACCAATCTCTTTTGCATGAGGTTGGTTCTCCATCATCTCATTTTGGGTGACCAAGTAAGATGCAATGCAACAGTAGCTACTGATACGAGCATAAACAACACAATAAAACATTTCACTTGTTCCATCAAACATGCAAACAATAACTTTTTTTTGGAGATACAAAAGGGAGGGGGGAACACGGGCTGAGGGACGAAAAACAAAACAGCCTAACCAGTCTCAAGAATGAGATGTTCGCTCACAGCCCCCATCTGATCATTATAAACAAGAGAATCACATCCGGGAGAGGGGAAACAAAAATAATACTAGGCTCCCTCTTATTGGCAGCGAGCGTGGCCAAAAAGTCAGCAACAAACTTCTGTTCCGGAAAATATGAACTAACGAGTTGCTACCACCCCTGTGAAGTAAATCCCTGCATCGTCTCTGCAAAATACCAAGCTGGTTATCTCTACTTTTTGTAGCCATATATTTTTTCTTTTTGCATGGAATTAATTGAAACGCAAGAAATTTAAACAATTACAAGAAACATTGAAATTTATTGGAAGACATTCGGCTCCTGGACACAGAAGAATTACAGAAACAACATGGTGATTTAGATGTCAATCACATCTTTACTTGTACACGGCATAGAGGTTTGAAAAGATTGACCTTTAAATTATTGATGAAGTGACAATCTAGCAATGAATTCACAGAGTATTAAGAGAAACAAGTTCAATATTTTACTCATTCCTCATACTAAACTTAACAGAGATATATCACCTGGAATTCACTGCAACAAATATGAAATTTCATTGTTTACTAAGATAAAATGAATTCAATTGCAACTTCAAAAACTACCAACAATCTAATGACACAATACAAAACACAGACACGCACAACAATAGAGCAAGAAATAGAATACTAATTTTCCAGTCTAGAATTCAATTTGAGGTATGAAGAACTTATATACACATTCAAATCTATCAAACAAACGGTAAGAGCGAAAAGACCCCAGAATGGTACAAGAGGTTAAAAGGATTTCCAATCCCAAACGCGGTCAAATAGGTTAGGGGAGTGGAAAACCCTAATAATCAAGAGCAGCTTAGCAAATTTTCACAGGGAACAAAGAATCTATGGCAGGGTTTTTGGGCAAAAAAAAATTTGGACCATTTCTCGATTTGTGCGTGTCATCCTTGCGCAGGGGCCATGCTAATCTTCTCTGTATCGTTCCAATTTTATCGGATGTCCCCGAAGGGACACTCAGTGCTTTCATGGCGGAGTATCTATACTGGAAGTAAGTTGGTTCAACAGCCGATGTGGGAAAGACGAAACTGCAACAAAATGTAAAGGGCCATCGTAAAACGGCCCGTTAAGTCATGAAGGCCCATTCCATTCACTTAACCTTATTTAAAAACCTTCATACAATAATGATATATTTATTCCCCCTCCGATGGATGTAATATATATATATATATATTCTCTCTATTACGGAGTATTTTATTTATTTGCAGTTTTCTAAGCATACGATATTATAAATTTATTTTACTCGTCCTTTTGAATAATAAAATTCTTATTTATTTTACTTACGTAACTATATATGATATATCTAACATTTAAAGAAAGCATGTTATTTATAAAGAAAATGAAATATGTCTTTCGTTATTGATGATAGGCATATCTTGCAAGGTAAATTTAGATACAAATACTTATGTTTTTCATTATCTTGTTGTATAATGTATTCCGACGAGTTTAATTAATCATACAGTGCTAGTTTTAGTACTTAAATATCATAAATAGTGTTTAAAAGAATAAATCATACATAATCATGGTTGACTGTCAAATATTGTTAATATAGTGTTTTGAGACTAAGTAATATAATTATCTATAAGAAAAGTTATATAGAGTAATGGTACAGTGACGAAAGTTAGACATGGTTATTAACTATTAAATGCAATTACTAATGTTTGAAGCATGCTCTATAAACTCGGGCCATAGTTTGAGCTGCCTGTTAAACTTATTAGTATTTATTTGATTTGACCTTTTTTTTTATCACACCATGGGCAAAGTGCTGGCCAAATTAGATTTTCCAAATGATACTGACTCTATTACACTATAGTATCCGTTCAAACACAAAGAGACAACAACGCATCCACTGAGATTCGATCTCATGACCTCTCTATGAGAGGTCATTACATGTCATCCGAGCACAAGGTGCTTGGCGATTGGACCTATTTAACTAATGTAAAATTCAATAATTATATCATAGATCAGGGTTCACCTTGTATACTATGGTCCAAAATAACATTCAGATTATGGCTCTATTTGGTAAATGGTTGTTTTTTTTTGAAAGCCAACCAATGAATGATTGTATTAATGAATCACAGCTGCAATGCAGTCTGGAGGGATAGAATCCCAATACATAGCTTGATCCTGAATAAAAGCTAACGAAGCTAACGTGTGCGCATGCGCATTAATCTGCCTAGAAACATGATTAAACAAGACATAATTAAAAGACGAAGCTAAAGACCTACACTGGTCAACTACTACTCCAACATATGACATTATGATAGTTGTATTCTGCCGTATCGCATTTCTCAGCTGTAGACAATCTGTTTGAATCGTTACCGTTGTTATATTTTTCTCCAAAAGCCAGGATAGAGCTTCCTTACATGCCAGTGCCTCCGCCATGAATGGTGACAAACAATTCAATAGTCTCCCATTTTTCGCCGCAATAAAAGTTCCCTCCGGAGACAGCAGCACAATACCATATGTAGCTTCCCCCGTGTCCTCCCGATACCCCGCATCCACATAACACCGTGGGGTGTAGTCGGTGCCGCCATCTGCTGTAGCCATCGTGGGAGCCGCCGTGCCACGGCACACCACCTGCCGGTAGGAGTGCAGCGCCGCCGTGGCCTGTCTCAAGGCTGTCATAGGCCGCGGCAGTGTGCCGTCCCATACCGTTGAATTCCTGCATCTCCATAAGCAATAAAGCAAAGCCACCACCGCTGCACTTTGGTCCTCTGTGAACATTGTAAGCACAATTGTTAGCCACTCGGGGAATGAGTTGACAACAATATTTGTTATTGGCAATCCTGAAATATTCCAAACATGTCTAGAGTAATCACAATTGATGAATGTATGCATAACATTCTCATGCTCTATCCCACACATTTGGCATGTGGGATCCACTTCCACCCTCTTTATAATCAAGTTGTTAGTTGTTGGAAGAATATCACAAACTGCTCTCCACAAAAAAGTCTTTCATTTTGGGGGTATTTTCATTCCACACATTTTAGTCCATTTCTCAAAACTCTCAGGCGAGTGATCATAAATTCCCATAATGTGTCTGTAGGCATTTTTAACTGTGTATATCCCATTGGGGTCATCAGGCCAATACCATGAGTCCTCATATCCTGGACTAACAGGTATCCTCAATATTCTACTCACATCTTCCTCCTCAAATAAATCTGCTAAAATATGTGGGTCCCAGGTAGCAGTTTGCTCATCTATTAAACCTACCACTTTAGCGTGCCTGAGCTCTACAGGCATATCAGTCTGCACCAAAGGGCTAGGATTATCAGGTAACCATGGGTGTCCCCAGATCAGTGTTGTTTTACCATCCCCTATCCTCATGCGCACCCGTGCCACCACCATATCATGAGCTGCCATAATACTTCTCCATGAGTGGCTCGGGCATCCTCCTACTTTGGCATCAACAAAAGTGGTATTAGGATAGTACCTTGCCTTATAGACTTTTGCAACAAGTGTGTCTGGACTTGTGAGTAGGCGCCATGCCTGTTTTCCCAACATTGCTAAATTAAAATTCCCGAGATCTTTGAATCCCATTCCTCCATATTTCTTTGGGATACTTAACTTATCCCAGGCCTTCCAGTGTATTCCTCTATCCATACCAGTGCCCCACCAATACTTGTTCATTGTTCTCTGGATTGATAAACATACTGAGTCCGGGATCAAAAAGACACTCATTGAAAAGGTAGGCATAGATTGTGCCACGCTTTTCAATAAAATCTCCTTTCCTGCCTGTGTCAGAAATTTCTTGTTCCATGAGCTTATTCTCTGTTTTATCTTATCCTCAATATATGAGAACACTGCCTTCTTGTTCCTTCCCACAAAAGATGGTAGTCCCAGATATTTCCCAAAATTGGGTGCCTGGTCTACCTGCAAGCAAATCGCCACCTCCTCCCTATCCTCCACACTGGTATTTCTGCTAAAACAGACACTGGACTTGTGATAATTTACCTTTTGTCCTGAGAGCTCCTCATATCGTCCCAGGCACTGTTTAATTACTCCCGCCTCCTCCCCATCCGCTCTAAAAAATAATAGGCTATCATCTGCAAAAAATAGATGTGATATCTGCGGGGCTCCCCTAGCAACCATGCAGCCATGTATTAAGCCAGACATTTGCGCTCTTTGCAATAACACAGATAAACCTTCTCGAGGAATAAATATGGGGACAAAGGATCCCCTGCCGCAACCCCCTGGTTGGCGTTACACCTCCACTATGAACACCATTAATCAAGATGTTATACTGGACAGTAGTAACACACTGCATTAACAAATTAATCCACCGGTCCTCAAAACCCATTACCTCCAACATCCGTCTCAGGAACTGTCATTCCATCCTATCATACGCCTTGGCCATATCCAATTTCAATGCTGCCCACCCCTTCCTTCCACACTGTTTTCTATTCAAGTAATGCCCCACCTCCGCAGCTATTAAAATATTATCAGTAATAAGTCTCCCAGGGATAAAAGCACCCCGGGCCTCAGAGATGAGGTTCCCCATGAGCGGTTTCATCCTATTGGCTATTACCTTTGCCATGATCCTGTACAGAACATTACTTAGTGTTATTGGTCTCATATCAGCTACTGTCTCAGGCACATCTTTCTTCGGGATTAAGACCACATTAGTATCATTCAATCCTTCAGGCAACGAGCCTGAGTTCAAGCAATTCACAATAAATTTAGACACATCCCCCCCCCCCCCCCCCCCCCCCCCCCCCACAATATCACAATATTCCTGATAAAATCCAGGATTCATACCATCCGGTCCTGGTGCTTTGTCAGGGAACATTGCAAATAAAGCACTCTTGACCTCTTCTAACTCAAACTGGCGGAGGAGCTTAGTGTTCTGCTCACTAGTCACACGGGGGGCAAAATTATCAAACATGGGATCCTCACATTCAGTGTTTGATGATGTAAAAATAGCAGCATAATATTCCAAGACAACTCTCTTCATACTATCCCCCTCCACCCATGCACCCATATCATTTTTAATCTAGGAATATAATTTTTCCTTCTACGAGCAGAAGCGTACCTGTGATAGAACTTGGTATTGCAGTCCGCACCGCGCAGCCAGTGCTGCTTCGCTCGCTGCCTCCAAAATACATCCTCCTGCATCTCCAACTGCACTAGTCTCTCCTCAATCTCGCGAAATTCGGCCAATGCAGCCGAATCTCGTCTGTGTCGTATCTCATCCTGCTCTTTCCTCAATTGCTTGATGCGGTCACCAAACTTATGCCAATGCTCCCCACCCCACCGCATTAGCCTTCCCCACAATGCTGCTGACAAATCAACAGGCCCTTATTCCTACCATCCTGCCAGGCTGTCTCCACCACCCTCCGACAACCGTCATCATGAATCCATGCCATCTCAAAGCGGAATCGTTTCGGTCCCCCATATCTGCGGCCACGCACTCCATCAGTGTTTAAAAAGAGAGCAGAGTGATCAGACTTTCGGGTTAGAATATTTTCGACCCACGCCTCAGTATTCAGTGTAGTCCATCGTGTAGACACCAACACCTTATCCAACCTTTCCTCCATCCATCTATCAGTCCCTTTCCCCTTCTCCCATGTAAACTGGTGACCCCGCATTGGCAATTGGACCAGCCCACAATTGTAAACAGTATCCCCAAACCCTCTCAACAGACTATCCGGGTGAGGATTCCCCCCTCTCTTCTCACGTTGGTATAATAAATCATTGAAATCCCCCAACGCCACCCAGGGCAGTGTAGACTTATCCCTTAACCCACTTAACAATTGCCACGCCTCCCTGCGTCTATGTCTCTGTGGAAACCCATAGAAGCATGTTATTCGCCATATCCTTTCCTTTATAACCACCTCCACATCCACATAGTTCTTCGAATAACTCAACAGCCTAGCAGTATTATTCTTCTTCCATAATAATGCTAAGCCACCCCCTCCCCTAACCGGATCCACATAAAACAAACCCTCAAAACCAATCTTAACTCGCAATCTTTCTGCATGACTCCGATCTACCTTTGTTTCCATTAAGTAGACGAAATCGGGCTTCTTACGGGACACCATGTCCACCACTTCACGAACTGTCTGTGGATTGCCCAAGCCACGACAGTTCCAGCTTATTGTACTCATTGAGATGGGCGGGCCTGACCACCAGAACACGCCGTAAATCCGTTTTTTGAGAGCTCAGACATCACCACATCTCCTGCATCCATCCTTATACTGCCACTACCCATCCCATCCCCCCTGCTTCTCTTAGCCGCCGCTACCACCACCCCCTCACCCTCCCTCTCACCCGTAACCCCAACCCGTACACCTCCTTCGCTCACACCACCCCCCAATGCCGTAACCCCCACATTCCCCTCCCTCCTCATCCCATCTTTCCCTTTCCCGTCCAGTGATCTCAACCACGGGTCCCCCACTTGCCTAGGCCCCCGGCTACCTCCCCCCGCCCTCAGGTCCGCCGTATATGGGAATTTATCCGCAGTGAGCCCTGATTTCCTTGCCAGCTTAAAGAACTTATAAGCATGCCCCAGTAAACCACAATAAAAGCAAAAATTATGTAAGCGTTCGTAGCGGAAATTTACCCAGCAGCTTGACTTGTCACGTTTAATTAGTTTCATCCTTCGTTTCAGCGGCTTCTCCACAGGTATTGACACACGAACCCGGTGAAACGTCTTCCATGGTGCCCCCGGATAACGATCATCAACTTTTACAAACGTACCAATAAAATTGGCCGCTTGTTCAAGAACCGCTTCCGATGTATATCCCAGCGGTAAGTCATAAAGCTGCACCCACATATCCACTGATTTCAATTCAACCGCAGCCGGTCTTGCACCCGGTTCCACCTGTTTACAAACCAGAGTGTTGTTTTCAAAAGACCACGGCCCTTCATCGAGGACCCTCTGCATATCCGTTTGATCGTAAAAGATGAACATAAACAACCCCGGTTGAATTTCCGTAACATGCATACCCCACACTGGTTGCCAAACCGAGGCCATCACTTGCCGCATATACTCCAACTTTACCACCTTTGTTGTCAAGAATCTGCCAACACACACCCACCGCTGTTCCTCCTCCTCCGCCACCACCCCGACACCCTCCCCCACCGGCTCAAAGCCGATTTCCTCCTCCTCCTCAAGCGCTATATCACCCCATCGCTGTGTTAGACGTTCAATAATCTCATCTGCCCGCTCGAGGATCGGTGGCTCCTCATCAACCCCATGCACCTCCGGATTCGTCGCCGAAGTATCCATCCGTCCGTCCCTGTCGTAGTTCGTTGCTGTAGAACGTAACCAGAAGCTTCGAATCGGTCGTGACGCCTCTGCTGTAACCCGTTGCTCGTCGATCGTAAACAAGTAGCAAAACTCAACCGTGATTCGATCAAGGAAAGCAAGCAAAAAACGCCGGAAACTCTAGGAGAAACCCTAGCAAGGAGGCAAAACCCTAGAGAGAATTTCTAGAGAGAGAATTAATTAGTGAATGAATGCAATTTCTACATATATTCTTTAATGCTTGTTAGTTGTTAGCTGATTTTGGGTTAATTAGAGAGTATAACTAATTGATAACATTAACTGATTGTAGAGAGGTGTTTGGTAAATTAGTTGTTAGCTGATAGCTGTTTGGTATAATTTCTTTTTCCAAAAAACTAATTGAAAAAGTTTTTGAGTAGCCGTTTGAATTTTACCATTTTGAAATTACAAAAAAGCTAGTTAACCAAATACTTATATTGATTTTTTAATTAAGTCAAACAATTAATAGTGGTTAAATAAGTCAAAATTGACTGATAGGCTAACTATTTTACCAAACAGGGCCTATGTGTTTTTAGTTAACATGCACATAATATGCCGTTAACATACACCTACAGACACATACTATGTTAATTGCAAGTACATAATTTTTAAATCAGGATCTAAAATGTAAGGTGGCCGGTGAGTCTTAGTCCATGGTATAACAATTGATTATATTGGAATAAGGGTCAAATAGACCATCGAACTGCACCTAATAATGCAATTAGGCCATCGAACTTTAAAAAGCAACAATTAACTCCCTGAACTAACTAATTCTATTCAATTAGTCCAATTTGTAGGTTTTGGAGGTTGTTAGCAGGTCACCCCTAATTTATAATATTTTAAAAAAATTATTATTTAAAATTAAAATTTAAAAAAAAAAAAAAAAAAAAAAAAAAAAAAAAGATACCGTCTCTACCGGAAACGAAGAAACCTTCTTCTCTCCGGCCATCCGGCTATGGAGACGAAGATATTCTTCGTCTCCAGCCAGAGACGAAGAAGGTTTCTCCGTCTCCATGGCCGGAGACGAAGAAACCTTCTTCGTCTCCGGCGTGTCAATCTGTTTTTTTTTTTTTTTTAAATATTAATATTAAATAATTATTTTAAATAATAATTAAAGAAATTTTTGAAAAGGGGTAACCTGCTAACAACTTGGAAACCTACAAATTAGACTAATTGAATAGAATTCGTTAGTTCAGGGACCCAATTGTAGCTTTTTGAAGTTCGGTGGCCTAATTGCATTATTGAGTGCAGTTCGATGACCTATTTGACCCTTATTCCGATTATATTATATCCTATAGTTATGAGCGAGGAAATTCATAAACTTGTTCGAAATATTGATTGTTTTATTCATTTTTTGTAATTGCATGTAATGCAATTTCTTAATTCTTATTAGTGTTTTGTTGTCCATACTGTTCCAATGCTGGTAATTATGATTTCCATGTAATTAAGGTGTGTCTCTTGGGATGATTGTGAATTGTGAATACATCAATACAAGTTAAACACTGTTACATTAGCATAGCATCCATCAGTTTAAAGCTAGAAGTTCTTCCTTCTCCTCAAAACATGACAATACCTTCTCCTTTAGCTCATCAACTTCCATCCCTGGAGTGCCATTCATCTGAAGATGGAGGGTGCAGAAAACCCTGTTCTCAAGAGTTTGAGAAGAAGAAGAATCTGTTAGGACCATTCCCTCTTTCTCTAGACATGAGATCGCATCTGCAAATGAGACCTTGCTGCCATTGTTGGTGCACAGATGAATTGCTACTTGTCTTTCGCCTACTCGGGTCACTGAAACTGCTCCTATGGAGCTCTGGGTTTCCACCCTTCTTCTCTTGTTAAACTCTGCAGATGAACTTTCTTGCCTGCAAATTCTTGAACCCAGTTCTTCCTTCTTCTGCTGCAGCCTCTCCACTTGTTTCTGCAACTCCGGTATGTACTTCACAACACGCGATACCGTGGCGGGAATACTTAATTTCCTCTGTAAAACATCAAACATTAATGAGTAATGTCTTACCAAAGAGATTTCCTTGCTCTTACTGCAACCTTAAAGAACACGAACAAGAAAGAATAGTTCATACCGCTTGATCTGAGTCAGGGAGGAGGGAACGGAGAGAAGAGTAGAGGGCGTTGATTCTTTTTCTCCGGTCACGTTCACTGGCATTATGGCTGAGCTTCTTGATCTCCATGGCAGTGCCACCATTACTCTCTGAAAACTTGAAAGATTCAGAGCTTCCATGCGGGTCAAGGAAAGTCATGTCATCTCTATACATATCAGAGTTGAATTCTTGATGTCTAATGGATTCTTCCAAAGGCCAGAGAGGGCTGGGAAAAATGGGAAATGACAGAGGAGAAGAAAAGGCCAACATGCCTATGTTCCAAGACTTTCTAGAAAAATTGTTCACCAGATGTCACAATAATAGCATATATTTATAACTACACCAAATGCTTTCATCAGGAGCTATCTCAGATTCTCAGAACATATATAAAACAAATTTAACATTATAAAACACAAACTGGGTATAAAAAAGAATAGCCAAGAAAGCAACAGGAGATCAGCATAATTTAAAAGAATATACAGAACTAAACACAGTCAACACAACAGAATATGTAGCTATAAAAAATAAAGAGTATGGAGACATGAAGACCTGCACACACTCAGACATGCATAAAGTGTGGTGTGCATCTTAATTCACAAACCTTATTTAATATGGCCTGTCTTAAGCTCGAGTACTGCACTGTTGTACCATGCGGCATGCTAGACCACTAATAGTCAACTTTCTTCCCAGTACAAGAAAAATGTTTCATAATGACACCCACAAATGATAAATAGAGAAAATATATTTACATAGATATTCTTGAAATATTACAGAAAATACTTTATAGTCTTGGTGTATCTTTTGGATAACAAATATCAATGAACTTTAAAAAATAATAATAAGGGTGAAAGGGGAGGAAAAATTCACCCTTAAAACTGTGAAAGATCAATATTCAATGTTCTAGTTAGAAACTTCAGAATCCCTTGTGGATGATTTAGACTTGCGGCTACATGGGTGGTGAAGAATAAACACCATAAATCTCTTGCCAACTGATCTGCCTTGGGTGTGTAATAAAATCTGTGTATCCATTTGCAACCACATATTGGTGACTGGTTAAGTGGACTTGGGTATATTATGTGGTTTAATGCCGGCCACGACCACGGCCTCGGCCTCGGCCTCCTCCTCCTCGGCCTCCCCTTCCTCCTCGGCCTCCTCCTCCTCCTCGGCCTCCTCGCCCTCCCCCTCTCATTCCAAATCTCCCTCCTCTGCCACGGCCTCTGAACCCTCCTGATCCATCAGGCTTCAGTTTCAATGACTGGACCCCTCTTCTCCTCTGAGGCTCCGCTTCTTTGTCCTCGTCATCTTCCGTGTACTTCGCTGAGCTTCTGGTGACGAAGGAAATTTCGCGAGATCCTCCTGCTCCCACCTTGACATCATCAAAAGCATTACTTTGCTGCTTATTTTTCAGTGCCGCTACCCTCTCTTCCAATGGAAGAGCATCCTCCTCTGCAAGTGATTTACTTTTCCAGAATGCCTCAGCATGCCTCTCATCCTTCACTGCATACAATCTAGATTTTCAAAGCATGAGAACTTTGGTTAGATAAATGACAATGAGGCTCATTGACGTACTTTCTTTTGTGGTAGCAGTTAATGTACATGCCCTTCGTTTTAAGAGAAAGTTTAGAGATCCTCCGTTTTTACATTGACAACCAATACTATCAAATAATTCAATATAAAATATATTCACAGAAAAGATCAATAAGGATTTTTTTAAAATGCTATAACACATAGTTGATATTTAAAGGAAAAACTTGTTCAATCTCAAAAGGAGAGAGAGAGGAAAAGTAAAAACAAAGTGTAGACCAAATTGAGAACAGTGAGTAAAAGCCAGATTCAAATGCTTCATTCTGCACTGGAGATTTTTTTATTTTCTTTTTAAGTTCTTTTTAGAGTTCTTGTCCTGTTCTTACTGAGAGAGAATTCATGGACATCTTACCTTGGAACTCGTGATTTCTTTTTAGAGTTCTTGTCCTGTTCGTCTTCTGATGACTCCATAGCTTCAGATTCATCAGATTCACTTGGCTCATCACCATCAAAAACAGGCATAAAATGTTCCTCCACCAATGAAGTTTGCTTTGTAGATGGCATAGGGTGAAACGCTTGGTACTCTCGAGAAAATTCATCAATTTCATAATCCTGGATGGAACATTAAAATATGTAAACATCTGATCTGGAAGATAATTCATACAAAATAAACAGTAAGGCAGTAAAAGAATGACTTTGTTTTTATGCACAAACAGATGCAGCTGCACTTTGAATTTCTTATTTGCATGCAAAAGCTGTGGCATACAATTTTTTGTATCAAGCATCTTCAATCAATTACTTTCACACGCCACTCACTTCCAGTTAACTTTTCTATACTGGAATAGCTCTAGGGAACTCAATCAGGAAAAAACCTCTATTTTCATGCCATCAGCTTTTCAACTCATTAAGAGTTTTTAGAGGGAAAAAA
The DNA here is from genome assembly GCF_001879475.1 of Ipomoea nil. Lineage (NCBI taxonomy): Eukaryota > Viridiplantae > Streptophyta > Magnoliopsida > Solanales > Convolvulaceae > Ipomoea > Ipomoea nil. The sequence goes on along the minus strand of NW_017619254.1, from coordinate 4,834,049 downwards.
AAAAACATGAAAGGAATAAGATACATGAGCCACAAATATGATCCCTCTCTCTCTCCAGGCTATCCCAACTCTTGACACTTGTAGCAAAGAAATAGGAAATTAATAAGAAGAATATGATAAGAAGCTTCAATTTTTCTTTTCAAATACAAATTGAGCAACTTCGGAATACCTTATTTTCAAACATTGCTTTGAACCGTTCATCTTCAAAGATTTCACTGCTGGTTGGTCCCTTCTTCTTCTTCTTTGATGTTTTTTTGGCATCAGCATCAGCACCATCGGCATCAGCACCATCAGCATCCTTCTCATTTTCAGCTTCTTCATTCTCAAGAAGTTGAGATGCAAAGGCCCTATTAACTTTTGGCAATTTCCTCTTGATCTGCACAAAGATAAGGAATTTAAGATTGATGATTGCACAAAAAGCTAACACTTGGAAATTGTGCCTTTCATGCAAGATTAAAATAAAGTGATTTATAACCTTATAAAGAAAGACAACTAGCAAAAGAGGAGAGATTAGATGAATTGTACAGGGAACGCTATATTTTTTTTACTAAAACCAAAATCAAACTATTAGTCCACTATTTGTACTTCTCTTTCAGTTAACAAAATGTCACCTTTCTTATGGTTAGATCTCAAATATTTATTTTCATATTGAAAAGGAGGTAGTAATTCAGATATTAAATTTATATCAAATGATGGGATAAACATATCAATCAGAATGAGGCTGTCAGCTGTGGCATATTATCATATATTCATATTTCAGTAATATCCATATGTAGCTATGTTTGCTGCACCTGTTTTTTTTCCTTAACTTTGAACCACAATCTCCCATTAAATGTTAATTGACAGTAGCATATATATACTAATAATCAACAGGCAACAATAAAGGAGATTAAAAAAAAAACAACCACAAAATGTTTGTTTACACATATAACACTAACCGTGATACGAGATTCACGTTCTTTTTCTAATTTCTCCTGTTTCCGTCTCTCTATGTATGCATCATAGATAAATGGATCTGCAAGAGCTTGTGCCTGCACAAGTAACCATCAATAAGTATTTAATCCAAAGTAACCATCAAATCCATTTTAATATTATATACGAATTACTTGCATTAATTTCTTAAACATAGGATTTGAGATCCATGACATAATTTCTATCAAATATTCAGGAGAGCAAACTTTGATAGAGTTACTTGCACTAGTAACATTCAGAATAGTAGAATACAACTCAGAATTTGATACTCTTTCAGTTCAAAACAACTAGCTAATGGGTACAAGAAGAAGAAAAACATTGTATTATAAATTTACCTTTTTATACAGGCGGTAGTCAACAAAGTAACCATGCATATAGGCTCTTAAGAGGTTTGTTCCTATCAAATGAGTCAGATTCAACCTCTCAAGATCTTCTTTTGTCAAAAACTTGAAATCATCATAAATAGTTGTTTGTGCACCCTCCTCCATCTCTTCCTGTGAATAGAAACCCAAAGAAAACTCTTCAATGGTTGAAGCCAAAAAGATGAATCAAAAGCATATTCTGGAATTGACAAAATAGGAAGCTTAATAATACCGTTAAGTTTTCTAGGTAAGAGCACCATTTAGGAGCTGGGCCTAGTGCAGGTATGAAATAAGAAGGTATTTGACTGGAGTCTAGTGCTACCAACATCAAGCCAGTGCCACTAAACACACATATATCATTGATTCTGCCACCTGTCGGTTCAATGCTTGTCATGCCTTCTCCCTGAAAATGTCAATGTGCAGACAGTCAATAGAAACTCCCAAATAAATTCAAACAACTTGAGCAATCACATCCAGAAATAGAAAATTAAATTTAGCATGAAACCCATTATTAATTACAAAATAGTCCTAATTGCAACTAAGACACCTGAAGACATGTACAGCACTTATAATTTGGGGGCTGTTTGGTAATTAATTTGTCCTACTTACAACATGTACATGTTGGCTTATAATTTAGTTTCTTTTCAGTTGGTCAAAAAGAAACTAAAAACATAAACATGCTTGGGTTAATATTTTGTTTGTAAGGTGGTGGATAGGTCGATAATACAAAGGAAGGGAGGAGAGGCTGGGATATGCCAAGGGAATTGGAATTGATGAGGTGCATCAAGAAGGTATTGGTTGTTGGATCAGATCAAACTGAGATGAAAATAGGGCTAGTTAAGTGGGGAGGGGTTTGTAAAAAATGGTAGAGTTTTGGCAGAGATGTTATTGTTCATACCATCACTGTCAAGACTACAATTTGATTTGAACATCATTGTATTGTACTGTAATATGATTACACGTATGCTCACCAAATAATTTGTGATAAAAGCTAACTACACTCCAATAAACCCACTAAAGCCAGTCTTAACATAAAATTGCTTTCAAACATCAGTTTCAGTGTCACAAAAGCTAATTCTCATACACTAAGAGTCAATAACAAAAGTAAATATTCATCAGAATTTCTGGAGTCCATAGCTTCAGAAATCAGCAAAATAATGCAAATTAAGAAAACACTCAAAAGTTCAGGGCATCAAAAACTACAAGAAGCTAAAACGAAAAAGAATAGAGAAAAATGACAAATTTTCTTACTGTATTGGGGTCCCAGACCCTAACAATGTGGCTGTCAGCAGTTATTAACTTTGGTTGCTCAGTGTTAAGTGTCTTGTGCCACTTAATATTAAGTATTGGGCTTCCATACCTACAAATTATCCACAGAACCATAAGTAATAAATAAATCAGCACAAGTTGTGAAACACATTATAAGCTTTATGAGCAACCTACATGTGATCCTTTACACGCATTGGATGTGAAGAACGCAGGTCATAAATCATAACCTGCACTCCAAGAAATACTGTGTCACTTGGTAAGAAGTGCTAAAACTTATGGACCAGCATAAAGAATAAAGTCATAGATAAATCAAGCATCCAAAACGTGAATTATTAGGTGTCAACTGGTATAACACACTTTGATACACAGTCCAGAAGAAAACAAATGAAACTACATATACAATAACCAGAAGATGAGAACATACAAAACCAAAAAGACATGTTTCTACAGATCAGGGCAGTTCCTGAAAGAACAAAAATACATCTAGAAGAAATATTTCTAAAGCCTCATATACGGAGTAACAAAATGAAGAGAGAACACGGCTCAAACTACTGTTTGATTCCAAAGAAGATGAAGTACAGCATATCTTGCACCCCACTGCTCAAGGAAAATTCTACTTGGACCAAGAAGCTAAGAAAAGATCTTATTTCTATTATAATGAATTACAGCTTCTCATTACTCGGGCATTAGAAATCATGCATATGCAAAGTATGGAATGGAAAATCAAATACTCTTTTAAGTGTATCACAACTTCCTTAGTTCATTTAGCTTACCTTTCCATCACTACTTCCAACTGCCGTGAGGTAACCTCCATCCCCATCAAACTCTATTGCAGTGACCTCCTGCAGTTTATGCATAATGGTATTTTACAACCCTTAAGTTATTATTATTATTATTAAAATTACAAAAATAATAATAATAATAATAATCCACTTGCTTCCCTTCTGAGTTCTGACTGCTTTATATTGGATAAATAAAAAGTAATAGTAGCATTTTTATGTTATTGGTATGGAAAACAACCTGGTCAAGATCACCAGCAGCTGCAGCAGCATTTATCCTGCCAACTGAAGATCTTGCTCTCGAGTCAAAGCATTCTACAGCACCATCATCACCTCCACAAGCAATTAGTCCATGGATCTTACTGAAAAACCAAGCGTATTGATGGAAAAATATCAGAAGAAAGGACTAAGTGAAAAGCAAGAGAGAAGATTTTCCAACTGCTTATCCTACTATGGGCATGCACGCCCGCACACAATTTGAAGGATTTATTTAAAAATGACCACTTTTAGAGGAATACAAATAACCTTCGAGAAACAACATTTAGTGCTGGGGACTGTGTGCTTAAAGAGGTAAGGAAGCGTCCCTGCAAAACATATATATATAAAATGTTAAAACCTGAAGATGGAAATAAGCAAGGTGATAAACCACAAAAGCTATTAATATACTAAAACATATTGAATCACCATAGACTAAAAGAGCCAAATATTGACATTATATATACATAATATATACAAAAATATGAATAAAAGACCACCAAAAAAAAAAAAAAATTATGTTTTGTGAATTTGCAAGACATGATGAAAGATACAAAGATATCAATGAGAAAGGAAATAATATATATATATATATATATATATATATATATACCTGTTCTAAATTTATTCTGTACAAATCTGGCGATGATGCAGCACATAGCAAGTCACAAGACCAGCAATCATATGCAATATCCCTTCCCATCCTATTTCAAAGAAAATATAAGCAAACATTTAATAATTAAGAAGTGAAGGTTGTTACATGATGATATTGATAAATCACCAGAGTAAAGCTTAAAATGGATAGGATATCCAGTGAGGCAACCAACTGCTGCTGCCCTCTCTCATGAGGGACAGAGAATTAATCCACTATAAACATGAGATTTTACCAGATTTAGCCAGATCTAACTATCACCAATTTTGTCTAATCAATCTGGCAAGCTTTAGAAACATTCACAGCCACAGGTAGCATGTACTGACTACTGATACCAACATTATATTTGGCAAGATTCATCTAAAACTAAAAGAATGTATCCTGAAATTAGCTTTTGAATTTTGAGATATGTAGAAATGTTCTACATCTGGAAGCACTGTAATGTTCACAGAGCAACTAAAATAGTTTGTTCATCTTTCAATTCTATCCCTGCAGAGTGATATACAACTATACAAGTGCGGTAATACTTCAATTGGGATACAGAAAAATATAAACCACCATCAAATTATATTGCTGTGAGTCTGGACTGCAGTTATTCTTCACTAATTCAATCAAACAAAGAATTGAAGAAATAGAACCTGCCGGAGTAGCTAACAAATTTTTAGATGAAAACAAATCTTCATGCCATAATCTTGTTTGGCCCACAGCTTATTAGAGCTAATCTACTTCAAAAGGCATAAATTTGGCCAAAGACTAAAAAGACAAGAAGGCTTTTAAAGCCCAATAAGTGAGAAAAAGCTCATTGTGCAAAGGCTTTTAAAAAATATGTCTTTTCCAATAAGCTCCAGCTGGGCCAAACAAACACTTAGAGCAAACAGGGAAAAAAACAAAACATGAAGAACGTACTAAAAACAGCTAACACAGTACTCTAAGAAATAGAACAAGGAAAATCTTTCAAGAGTCAAGACAGAACAATATGGCCTGGAATTGAGTAGATTTCAATATGAGGAAATTGAAGGACGGAAGTTTTTCAAGACACAATAAACTGGCCTGAGAATAAAGTAAATAGCATGTCACTAAGAAAGGTTGCATCAACATTGGAATACCGTTCAGGATATAGTATCATCAGTTTGTCCTAATTTAGAAATTGCTCCAGTTATGTGTTCAGAATTCAAAGTAAGGAGGAAAGAACCTTGGAATGCGTAAACTGTAGTGACTTCCATATTTTGCATGGAGGCGAACAGAGCGATCAGAGCAAAGAAAAGCAATTTTTGAGTAGTCATCACTCAAGACCTACAAAAGCAGAGAAGCATGAAATAACTTGTTGCTGAAGACGCAGTTTGTAAAACATCAAATGCACTAAATGTGGCATAATCACATAACAGAACCCATATAATTAATATTGTTTATTATTGCATGAACATACAGTATTTTATCATAAAATGTTCACATTATAAACCCAATCAAACAATAACCAACCACCAGCGTAACAGTCAGCAAGGAATGCAAACATGAAGACAAGCAATTCTCATAGCAAGACTAAAGAGCTTACAATAAGTTTGCACCTATGAGAATTTAATACCTGAAAATTAACAATCTCTGAGATCAAATGCCTTTCAAACTTCATTGACAGTTCACGCAGCTCATATACTTTAACTTGTGGCGGGTAAATGCCTGAATTAAATAAATCATCACCATTGGTAAAGGAGCTAACAAATAGCTGGGGAAAAAGTGAATAACAGTAAATACTCGTCAACTTCACCAAGCAAGGAAAACAAAGAGGCAACAACCAACAGAGGAACAGGAAGAGAAGTGCAGAAAACATCAATAGTTCACTACTTTTGATCTCAAAGTTCGCCAAAAATTCTCAGGGTTTGAGACCTTTAACATAATGTACTTTTTTCCTTTCAAAAAATACTTTAAAATAGCTCATGAAATTTTATGGCATAGACAATCTTCATTAAGCATCAAGGGAGAACATGTTCCTTAAATGATAGCCTAGGTGTATGAGAACAATAATGTCTGAATTCTGATATATTCATAAACCATGTAAATTGTTTATAAGTTACACCAGACAGATATATTTTGCATACAACAGACTTCAGTAAAGCAAATGATATTAAAGATATGAAGGAAAGACATGAAGCAAGAAAACTAGAAATTGTTTTCTGTAACTGTATAACATTATATATATCTTTTCAGTATCCAACAGTTCTGAGCACATATCTGGAAACTTAAATCACCTGAGGCAATGAGATACTCTCCATCAGGAGTCACCTTAATTCTAGTTGTAGCAGTTTCAAATCTCAAATCTTGGATTATATCCAGTCTTTGCAAATAATCTACCAAAAAAAAGACCAATAAGTTAATAAAAGAGAAAAATACCCCTAAAAAGAGTATATATCAAGAAACTATAAATGAGTAAATCCATACTTCCAAAGCCCACGTGCATGAACCATATCATTATTAATTTACAAGCACAAACTAGACACAATCAATCCTTATCCTCTCCATTTACAACAGTAGTAACTTAAGTCTTTAAGTTTCTCTCTAATAATACAAAAAGACAGAGCCTTTCATTCTTCTAGCAGCTTAGTACAACTTATTTCAAAATCCAAAAGGAAACCAACTTTAAAATTCCAAAATATCTAAGACCAATGAACAATTTTATCCCTATGATATATATATGTATATATATATATATATATATATATATATCAGTGTACCATTGATGTTATTATAGCCAAATGTTGATGGCACATATATCACAAAAGATTTTTTGAATCTACAGCATTACTATGATTAATGCGGGGTTATAACTATAGATCAAGATAAATTAATACAAAGTATAAACTGATGTCTAAAAATCTCTTCTAGTGCAAAAGGCCGAACCTTTCAGATTTTATTTCTTGGGACAAGTCAATAAGTTTATTAAAAATCATCAAGGGGTACAATCCAAGTGCATGAAAATACACTTGCACTTGCATTTCTTTTCACTATCTTAGTACAAATTACTTTAAATTCATAAAGAGACAGATTTTAAACCCTCGAAGTCTTTAAAAAAAAACAATATTAATTAAAAAATGCATGAATTACTTCTTTCTATATAACTAGACTTAAAATCAAAGACACTATACCACTACCTTTACAACTAGTACGTACTTCGAACATGTAAAGAACGAATTGACTTCGAACAATGCTTTACTTCTATTACTATGAAGTATGATGGGTTATAACTACAAGTTAATACTTGAGAGCAATTGCATAAAGAGAAAATTGGGAAGTGCATACTTGGGTCTTTGCGAAGGGCTCTGAGCTTCTTAGGTGGAAGCCATGTAGCTACGGAACGGTTTTGACCGGCGACGGAGTACATCTTAACCCCATTGATCGACGTGGACTTCAAATTCCCGCCTTGGTACGCCATTGCTTAGCTTTCAGCTTTAGGTTGGAATTTTAGACAGACAAAACGCCAAAGAATCAAAGCTCCTATCAGCTAAGCTCAGCCTACCACCTCCTGTAAGCGTCCAGTATAGAAGTTGTTTAGGGGTTTTGTTAGGGTTTCTGTAATGGCTGCCTGGCTGGCGGTTCAGAGTTTGATGTATTAGGCTATTAGCTCTCCAATTAGGGATTTTGGTCTCAACCATTAAATGCGGATCGGGACCCGACCCATCAGGTAAACATATTGGGTTTCAAGCCTAATAAATAAAAGTTGAAAAGGGTCAAATAAGTTATCAAATATTATTTACGAAGTCAATTAGACACTAAATTTTTTATATTAACAATTAAACCCATTAACATTGTACCAATGAAATCAAAAAATCAATTAGTAACATGTTATCACAGGTCATTATAGTTCCAGCAATCTCGGACGATATTTTCGACGACAAAAACGACCGACGAACATGGTCCAATGTAACAAGTAGATTAGCGGTTAAGAGTTGTTGTCAAACTATGAAAAATGGACAATATTAGTTTTATAAATATTGTAAAATTAAAAGTTTGTAATAATTATAAAATTAGTCTATATATTTTTTACTAAAACCTGCAATTATTATTAAATTTGATAGACGAATGTGATCAATTATCACTTTTTGCAAAAGGAACTTATTCCCGTTCAAACATCATTTCTAAGCACCTTGTACTCAAATGGCATGTAGCGACTCTCCCATATGGGAGGTCACGAGGTGAGCCTAATAGAGTCTGTAATATATATATATTTAAAAGAAATTATAATTTCATTATTTTTTTTGTTAACAAAAATAAATAATGTACTGTGCTATGTGAGATAAGTCACTAACACATGCTTTTCAAGTGTACTAACAATTCAGCATTGTTATAGGCATTACGAAAATATATAAAGTTCAACCCGTAAGTGAAACATTACTAAAAGTTGAGAGAAATTTCTCATAATTAATTTTAGAAGAATTATGATTTTTTTTACATCCAATAGAGGGGTTTAAAGTGGGCACTAAATAATCTCAACAGTAATATTACTACAAGGTGAGGGATCAATTGTTATATTGTCCACCGATGTGCGCCTTAAAAATCTTATATTTCGTATGTACATAATTGTATAAAAGAATACACATAAACTCATAACATAATACACATAATCTAACATAATATATAATATACATAACTCTTATGACGCACAATGCATTGTGTGCCCTGGTGCACGATATAATTTGTTGTAAGGAATACCGAGTTGGTTGTACGATCTCAAGGATGCATGACACTAATGGAAGGGAATGATGAACAAAACTTTAAGGAGCCGTTTGGTTCAAAGAAATGTTAAATTGCTGAGAATGTGGTATAACTTGAACCAAACACCACCCTAAAATTAAGAAGTCGAGGTTACTAGTCCAATGAAGCCCTCTATTGCTGGCTTCTTTTGGAAACGCACTACAGATGTCCCTCTGCTGTGCTGCATTGTTGATTTATCCAAACACCCTTATCATGCACTGGCGCAGTGCACTGGGTTTGTGGCAAATTTTCCTACCAGCTTCCGCAAATAAATAAAACGTGGGCGGCAGGATTCGAACCTGCGCGGGCAGAGCCCACATGATTTCTAGTCATGCCCGATAACCACTCCGGCACGCCCACAGTGCTTTGCAAAGGTGTAATATTAAATTATAGTACTCTCACAATGGCTATTTCATTAAAAGAATGATGAATCAAATTATGATACACAACGATAATTATACCTCCAATTGCATACGTAGCTATATAACCAAGTTGGTCAAAATTTTGGTTTGGAATTACAATGTTTCAAGTTTAACTTAATGTGAGAGTGATTTATTGAATTTTTTTTATTTGAGTTGACCAATTATGGACAATTTAAAGTAATTTATCTTAATATATTTTTATTGTAGGCTATAGTCATAATGTGGGCTTCATTCAAAGCGCACATTTGAGTAGCGGCTACGAACATTCTAGTAAATAAAACAAAAATACATAAACAAGGTGACCCCAGTTAATTCAATGATCACACACACACACACACACACAAAACAAAACAAAACAAAAAAAAAAAATCATAAATTTCACCGAGAGAGAAGGGCCATGAGTTTGAATCTTGTGAGGACAAGCCTTGAGCCCTTGACTCCTAGCTACTTTTGTGGCATTGCCCGCCTAAAATTGACGGAATTCAACATTTTCCAACAAGTATATAACCAAGTTATTGAATAATGACAATGTGACATGTAATTAAAATTTGGGTATTCTATTTTATTAAGCATCTATAGTGTTTGAGTGGAAGACAAGTAATACATGTACTGTACTATCAAAGTCAAGTTTGGATGACATTCTTTTCAACCGTTATATTGTCGAATATTGATATACATATTTATTGGTAGTACATTAAAAGTTCATTTTTACTATACTACAAGTTCACTTTTAATATGATATTTACATATAAACACATAGTACATTAAAAATAAACGTACATTATACTAAAAATAAAGTTATATTAGTGATTCGTTTTACAATGTGGATCATGATTCATGATATAATTTGCTATTTTTTGAGTACTCACTACTCGAGTCCAATTACACACACAACAATGACCTAGCATACGTCATATATTCCCAATTTGTTTTTCTTTAATGTTATGTGGATTATAATTGACTTTTATTTTAATTTATATATTAAATTGGATTTAAGTTTTAAACGAGTAATAATAAAGTCAGAGTTTAACCATTCAAAAACTTTGCAAACAGGGCCACGAACTTTGCAAGGGACAGAAAATGCAAACAGTTTTATTCCGTTCAACTCATCACTACCAAGTACCAAGTACCAACCATACCAACATGGCCTCTCAAATCCGTTACATAAAAACATGGAGAATATATACAACAGATTCTGATAAGATTCATATATATATATATAGTGAATCCTTTGTAGTTTATACAGTGGAAGTGGCTACTCAGATTCCAAAAGACCAGAGATTCTTTCAAACTCGAACTCCGATTCTGTGGGCAACCTGCACCAAAAACAAGTTTACCGGCCTTTAGATCATTGTGCCGAAGATCTAAAAGTTCACAACTTTGTCAGACTGAAATCTTGCTAGCAAACATTATAGTGAATTCAAGTGAAGCTAAGGTACTAGTTAAGATGAAATGATGAAAGTGCAACCCAAGAATTAACGAAGAATTGAAAGGAAGTTATCTTCCATTTCAGGTCTTCCTACCGAAGAAAATTGGGGAAGGAGGAGAAAAGATTCTCGTGCTACTTGTCACTCATATGCAGCTTCCACTTAATGCTCTTTAGTTTTAAAAAGGAAAAGACGAAAGAGAAAGCATCCTTGAAGTAGTGGGGGCGTGGGGCATCTGGAAACTTTCATTACCGTGTGGAAAAAAGGTCTTTCCCTTCTATGCTTTTCTGGAGATTCTTGTTTTTCTTTCAAGGGTTTGGCCGTTTGGGAAGGGGGAACGGGGAATATGAACCCTCAACTCTTCCTTTTCAAAAGCTAACATAAAATGTTACCAAAGGGCGTTTGGTCTCGATACCATGTTAAAAAGGAATTGCAATTAACCATGTTCATGACAATCTTCAAGGTGGATTTTCTGTCAGATATTATAATGTGAAAGAAAGAGGACACATTGTAGAGTTGGCAGTTTCTTAGTTTTCTCAAATTGACACAACGAAGAAGAAAAAGCCGATGCCAATCAAATACTTTGACACTTCACGGGACCATTAAAGTGCAATTACCAGTCAATGTAAAAAAAAAAATTTTTGTCAGGCCACGAACGGTCCTGAGCAGACTCTAACTGTATGAGGCACCTTTAAGCCTGTACCATACTCAGACTAATCCCTGTTCGCACAGGCCTGGCCCAATTAAGGGGCAAAGTGCTGGCCAGATTGGTTTTTCCATACGAGAGGGGGTTCGAACCAAAGCCAGGAATGTGAAGGAGAAATTTGTCAGTTACCTCTTTGAAGGAGTGTACATCACTGCCCCAAAGCCAGGCATCACAGCCAGCATCTCTACCACCCCAAATGTCATTTCTACGATCATCCCCTACATGCACAGCATCCTCGGGGTTTACTCCTAAAAGTTCACAAGCTTTTAAAAATATCATTGGATTTGGCTTCTCTGCTTCAACCTGCTTACAAGCGGGAGAGAATAAGCAACTGCTCTGTAATAATGTGAAACTCGAATGGAGAAATAAATAAAAAGGGGAATAAGCCATTACTTCAGCTGACACAGCCACAGCATCAAACCAGTGATCACAGTTCAGATCCCGCAACAATGGCCTCAAGCGTGTGTCAAAGTTTGAAACAATAGCCAACTTTACCCCTGCGTTTCTAAGAGCCTGGAATACCCTCTCTGCATCGGGGTCACACAGGTGCCAAGCCTGTTAAGAAAATTAATTAATTATTTAGGAAACTAGATTTATCTCTGGGACTTAAAGAACCAATATTTCGTTCTGAATATCAAGAAAATGATTTCTAAAGTCAATCAATCATATTCGCAAATGAAGCCAACCTTGTTAGTAGTATAATAGTTATACAACTCCTCAAAGTACTGAGAATCAGAACACCCAGTAGACGAACTGACTATATGCTGCCAGAATGGCCTCCCGTCATTAACATATCTGCAATTCAATAAACCAAACACTAAGACAGTATTGTTGTCATATGCTACACCGTGCCAACCGTCTACTGAGGAATAGAATAAATTTCTCTTTGAGGAGTCACAAAGAAAAGGACAGACACTAGTAGGGGAAAACGAAAGAATTGAGAGTTTATTATTTCAGTAAGAACATCTTCCACCCAATTAAAGAAATGAATATGGTAAGAAAATGAAATCCACCTAAGATGCAAAGTAACTCAAGCCAAATCACTAAAGCTCACTTTTCTCTTGTCTCATACCAAGATGACGAGTTCTTTAATACTATTTGGAATTTAAATAATAATCCATTTCAATCAAGCCAATATTTAATAGACAATAGCTTAACTTTTCTATATCAGCATTCCAATCAAGTATAATATCAGAACCAGCTATCAGCTCTATGGGCCAACAGATAAAAGCAGGACACATAATCATACAGATCTGAACTAAATTGTGTCAGTATAAATAACCCAAAAAAATAAAAAAATAAAAAAATAAAAAAAACCACCCTATGATCATATGAAATCATAAATTGACAAATAGCACTATCGAGTATCGACCAAACATGAATATGGACCTTTGCTATACATCTAGCATTAACAAGATGTTTGACATATTCTAGGAAAAATAGTTAGAAGAAAAGATGGTACTAAAATATGCTTCCAAACCAAAAGAGTCACCTGAGCCTAGATCTACTCCAAGGCTGCTCATAAGCCCTTCTGTATCTATTCAGTATCTCAGCTTCAGAATACTCCACCCCATATTTCTCACCAATTTGCCTGTATATCTGCAACATTAAAAAGCAGAAAACAGACTAATTAGAAAGGTTAAACTCCATAAAATCATGATCTTATATAACTAAGACAAAATAGTAAGCAGAAAGTTGAAGGCAAAGTGTCAAGAGTGAAATAAGACCTACTTTCAAGCTAAACTATACCATCCCATTTTCAATCAGGTAGAGAAATGCAAAAAGAATGTGATTTCTACTAAACACCAGTATATTATCAAACCATAGCTAACTGTACAATTGTCAATTGATGAATTGAAATTATCAACAAGACAACACTATGGCATCCAAATCATAAGCAATAAAACACAGGAAAAAAACTTCAGATCTCAAAGGCCTTTCTTTTGGGTGACATGAAGAACACAAACAGAAGAAATAGGATGAATGCACATACAGTAATTATACTTCACTGTATAGATAAACATGCAGAACTATACAACACTGTAAAGACTAAAACACAAATTCTTCCATTTAACAAGGAAAATAGACAAATAATAATACAAAATCGAAGGAACAGAACAAGAAAAGGGTGAGATTGGTCTATATGCATAATAATATAATATGCGCGCGAAAAGCCAACCTGAGCCATGGGCTGAGAGGGAATTACGAGAGTGCCTACGGCATCAACAAGGAGGGCCTTATGGGTGAGCCCACCATACATCGCCCGCCGGTAATCCTCGTAATCTTTGAGCAAGCCGAACATTCTGTCCGGCGATTCCTCCACGGCCGCAGCAGTGGTCGAGAATGACGACGACCCAGAAATCCCATACGAGTCGGGCAGATGCCCATCAGCTGACCCGCCCACAAAACGATGGGTTATGGATCTGCGGGTTAGGCGGGTCAGCGCTCCGGTGATCCTCGCCGTTGTCCTAGCTGCTGCCATTAGAGCCATCTTTGAAAAGCTTGCTCATTTAATCCGTGCATGCACAAATGACGTGTGGTTATAATAATACACCGTACTGATTCGTAATAATGCAATTATTTTTCTGGGAAATTTCTTTAATTTGGAAATCGCATTTATAGAGACAGAATTGTTGTGTGTATTTCTTTCTTCTCTCTCTTTGGGAATATTTTGGACACTGACTAGAAGAGCAAATACTAAATAGTGGTGGAGGGGAAGGCCCAAGGGGAGAAGATGAAGGCAGGTGATTGTGTGTAATTACCCTCTTACCCTTTTGAGCTTCCTGAATGATTGGAATTATTTTTAATAATTTATTTTTGAGATTTGACCAACCTTTATAATGTAGCATTCTATTGCTTAAAAATGACCAACCTTAATTATTGTCTCGGAGATATGTAGTCAATTAGATGAAATATGATTTTCGATCAAAAAATTACGATTTCAATTCTTATTAAAATTATCTTTGTTAACATTGAAAATTTGATAAAAGATTTTTTTTATATTATTAAATTTGATTTTAATAATATTAATATTACCTAATTTGTTTAATTATATAATATCAAAAGAGTTTGAACCTATCAAAACTCTTCTATCCGTGATCTCATTCATCTAAGAAAAATTATGTAAACACCCTAAAAATATTATTCAGAGATCCAATAAAATGATCTTGAAAGTAAATGTCTATCAATGAAGATCCTGCAAACGCAATGCATGTTGATCCAAACCTTCTATTGAAGATCAAGCCGCAATGCATGTTGATCCAAATCATGAAGATTAAGCCATTTGAACGCAGAGGTCTTTCAACGAAGAACAAACATATAAGCTCTTATTTGAAAAACATATAAGCTCTTCTTTGAAGATCAAACCACACTGAATTTCAGAGGCCCTTCAGTGCCCCATTGAAGATCAAACAATTTGAATGCGGAGGCCCTTCAACAAAGAACAAACATATAAGCTCTTATTTGAAAATTAATCCACTTGAACTATGGAGGCACTTCAGTGGAGTGTTCAAGGCATAACTGTACAGATCATGTACCGACACTGTATTGATACTACTTGTAACTAGAATTTTGAAGTTCAATATATATATAATTCAACTTTATTTGTTCACAATCTCAATCGAGTTTATTGTACATGACATTTATAATGCGGTTAACACCTTATATTATAGGGGAACATAATTAACCCACTTTCAGATAGCATTTGTTTAAATTTCCATTTTTATTCAACAACAAAAAAATGACTACCACTTTTCTTATTTTTGTTTATATTTCTTTAAATTTAGACAACTAATTAAATGGTAGATATAAATATGTAATTTTGATTTTTTTTTCCCCTTATATGAAATAGATATTCCTAGTGAATTTATTTGATAGATTTTGAGTTCTAAATGGCTAATAAAAATAATAATAATTTTATATAAGTGCTCAAAATTTGGCAAACATGTTTACCCATATTATTTAAGTTTATGTATTAATTTTGTTGTCAAAATTTAACAAAATATATATTTACGAAAATGCTTAAAGCTAACACTTCACAAATAACCAATAGACTAAAAGTAGATGTGACAATAATCAATGGAATAAAACCTATAATTAAGGTATAAAACTAATAAATATAAAATTTTAAAATTCTTCTCCCAAAAGGTTGAATCTCCAACTCTAACAGGGCGTTTGGTTGGAGGGATTTTAAATTCTCTTCCCACTTAATTCTCACATAATTCCAAAGACCATTAAATTCCGTAGTTTGGTTGAAGGGAATTGCAATTCCCCCATTTTCATGGAATTAAAATTCCATGTCCCCCTGGGATTTTAATTCCTGGGAAAAAAAGATAGTGATGAGTCAAAATAACCCCTTCATTTTTTAACATAAAATTAATGTCTAACAACAATAATGAACATTTTTGACTTTATACTACTTATTCCCTTTCAATTCCCATTTATACCAAACATTAGAATTGAAATTCCCAGTAATTCTATTCCTGTCAACCAAACATTGGAATTTAAATTCCCACTTTATTCCCAGTAATTCAACTCCCTTGGAATTACAATTCATTTCCCACATAATTCTCCCCTCCAACCAAACGCTCTGTAAAGGTCACCACATTCCGGCCCGACATAACATTTGGAAGGATTAAAAAATTCAAAATACTTGCCCACAGAATTGCCAGCTCAAGCTACAGACAGAATATGTGAATCAAACGGCAAATACGAGGTTTAATTTTCAATTCGAAATATTGTTTTAGGTATAATGATGTTTTAATTTAGGTATAGTGAACAAATTTGGACTTTCTTTCGTAAACAAAGCTTAATTTAATTTCGATAACAAATTTATTTTATTTAATTCGAGTTTTTATGTCATGCATACATCCAAAATCATCCGACTCCCGACTTGGTTTATTAAGTCAAATCAACCAATAATTCAATATTACTATCGTAAAACACTTATTTATTTATTTGTTGCTTTATTAAGCACTAAAAATATCAACAACAAAAAAAAAGAATTACAATTATGACCCAAATACGGAGTAATATTTATTAAGCACCTAAAATAGTTTTTTTTTTAGTAGAAAAAAAAAAAGATTATATATATATATATATTAAAATTACTCATGAGTACAGTATCGGTTTTAAATGGGGTTAAGTTCGCCTTCCTGTTGGAGCTATCAATTATAATTAACATTCTTAGAATGAGCCGGTCAACTATTAGTCTATTAGTAACATACATTAGTTTACATCTTTGTGATAATTTGCCAACTAATTAAATCACAATGCGGTCTTCACATAAAATGCAGATTTTGGTAAAGACTCCAAGCTTTCACCTAAATCAAAAGTTTTAAAGAGGTCCAACCTATACTATGATTTATATATTATTTATGTAATAAGTTCAAATGAGAGAATGTTACCAATAATTAAATTTATATCATTTTGATACAATATAAAAATTATGCCCCATTCATTTAACAAAGGGACACCAGTGTTGTAGTTTGATTGCTGCCATAAATATGAGTGACTGGGTTACATGATTGAAAACTGTATTTCATGTATATGGTTGAGCTCAGACCGACCAAACTTGTGTTGAAAACGATGGTATAATTTTATTTTATTTTATTGGTTAATTTCATATACATTAACGACGGACCACAACTACGAGTCAAGGATTGTGTATATTTTCAAATAAAATATTACAACTCATTGAAAACAAAGGTAAGTATATGCAATTAGGCATTCCAAATAATAACGACATCCATAATTAAATAAGTTGAGTGTTGTTATTAGAGCCAACGTAACAAGGGACAAAAAGAAAAGTATTATTTAACAAATGAAACCTCAGTTAACTATTTATATATAAATTAATGACAATGAAATATCATTGTCATTTTTTATTATCAAATTTTCAAATTTTCAATTCAATTATTACAATACATAATTTAATATAAAAGATTGTGAGATTTAGAAAAGAATGATGAATTTTAATTTTAAGAAAAATATTTATTTTTAAAAAAATGGTGATATTTTGTTGGATGGCTAGTGAAAATCGTAATTACTACTCGATGGTGTGTACTTGGTAAATCTCATTTTGACTCTAGTCGGTAAAAAAATACAATGAAGTAAACAAACTTAAATAAAATCCCTGAAAGTCAAATTTAAAAAATTGTGATTACTGACTCTATTACAATTTACAATGTAATATCTGTTCATAACTATTGAAGCTCAAACCCACGACCTCCCGTATAGGAGTGCAACCTTGGTGCCATTAGACCCCAAGGTCTTAGCAAATATTGTGATTAATTACTAAGCAAATAATTTGACGGTAAAGATTTTATGATCGAGAAGCATAACTATGGTTCTTCTAAATGGGATGTCACAACCCTAATAGATTGTGAGTAGTATTTTAAAAAAAAAAATAAATAATCCCACCAAATTTATTGGTTCATAAATAAAAAGAAAATGGGGATATTTATTGGTTGTGATGGAGTGAAATAAAAGGCAACCCAAAACAATAAAGCAATGAAATAGAAACCACAAGATTACTATAACGGAAAACGATGGAAGTTGATTTGTTGAGATTCTCAAATCTAAAGACTAATGTTGTGGAACGAGTGTTTCGCGGACCCACCCGATTTCGAAAATGTGGTTCGGATTCGGAGCAGCAGCGCGGCAAAAGGGAAATAGATCTGGACCACATTTGTAGGAAATGGCATGGGATTAAGATTATTTAAGATTTAAGATTAAAGTCGAGATTATTAGATTACTGTTTGATCTTATCTTGATAAGAATTGGGACCACGGGAGCATGACTGGGTTCAAGTGTTCAACTGCCTGCTTCAATGCTGCATTATTATTTTGTGTTTTGCATTTCTTCATTTTATTTTTACGTTATTTTGTTATTGTTCTTTATTTTGGATTAATTAATTGGAACTCGTTTTAATTCTTTGTATTACTTATTATTATATTGGAATAATTATGATTTTGGATGTATAAAGCTGAAAATTGATTTGTTAATGATGACAAAAAATTTGTCCACATCTTCCCTCCCCCTTAACAAGAGAGATCGAGATACTCATCATCATCGTTATCACCATCTTATAACTGCTATCAATGACCTCGATATTTTTAATCAAAATTTGAATTGTATCTTTAAATATATTTATAGAGAAGTGAATTATCATGATTAGTTAACAAATTATCATAATTACTTTTGTCACGCTTTCCGCCTGTTTAATATTCCTCCAAAAAATATTATGAGTAAATTATTTACAAACTTTTCTTGATATTAATGATATATCGAAATTTATGTAATCTTTTTCGCTTTTCTCTCTACATTTCTTAGCTTGTACGTAAAAAATTAACGTTAGATAGCAATTTAGGACTAAGGCCGGAAAAGAGGCTGCTTGGTCATGCCTTTAACGGCTTAACGTTTGCACATGTGACTATGTGGATAACTATTGTCACGTTACTTGACGACTTTGGATATAATATATAGAGTAATGGGGCAAGCATGGGGAATGGGAATCTAGATAACATGGGATCTTGGAGGGGAACAATATCCATACTAAATTCAGGCAACTCGACAAGAAGAAGAATTATGTATCCTTAAATACCACCTCAGCTTTTTTTTTTAAAAAAAAAAAATAAAATAAAATAATAAGTACTCCGTATAATACATCGACACAGGGTATCCACTATTGAATACAGTGACTAATTTTCTTGATGACACTTTGACCCTGACATGAATACCGAGATATCTACATCTACATCTACAATCTACAAATCTAATAAGAGCGAATAATGTTAGGCCCTTAATTGGAACAAAAAAAAATGTCGGTACTAATTGTTTCTTAAAATGAATGGTTCATATTATTGTGATTTTAGTATCTTTTAATGATTTTCCTTATTTACCCTCTATTATATTATTTTCTTCCATTAAATAACCTTAAATTCCGTTAGTTTAAACTTTAGTAACGGAATATTCCGTTAACTATTTATTATTCTTAACATACTATTTATTGAAACTTAATATTTCAATTATGCTTTTGCATTATTGGAATGATTTAGGCCATTATGGTATTAATATTTTTTGTATTTTTTTTATAATGGTACAATTGTACATTACACTACTAATATTATACTATTATTTTTTTATCGGACAAAATTGTTTTACATCATTGTCAGACCTGCGCGGCCTAACTACAAAGTTGTTGATCATAAATACAATTACACATGGACTCTAAAACGGTAGGATCATTTTTCAAATAATTGACAATGTTAACATCCTACTAGCTCCAATTGAACAAGTTTATACATCAAAATTTTATCAATGCATGAAAACTTCTAAAAAAATTTGTAAGTTAATTTTTACTATATCATTATATTAATATCTATTGTAACCATATATTTTGAATTATTTATTATCATCCTCTATTAACAGCAATTGTAGCAATTGTTATGGACAAACTCATAAAACAATTTGTCTCAAATTAAAAAAAAAATCATTGATTTCATTATTGTTGAAGAAAAGTATGTACGACACTTTATTACTCTTATTAATTAAATAAATTAGTAGCTACAACCAAAAATAATACATATGCATTTAATTAATTTAGAATTAGATGTCTATAATGCTTTATTTAAAAAAAATCATTATAAAAAAATTTAAAAGAAATATAATTTCATTAGTTATATTATCTTTATTTTCTACAATTCAAAGATTCCTTACCTTCAAATTTATTAATTTATTATATTCACTACATTGTTCATTGTCTTCTTTTTTTACATTATCTTGTAATTAAATATCAAAGTTATAATACAAAACATGTTATATATATATATATATATATATATATATATATATATATATATATATATATATATTTGTTTATTTATTTATTTATTTACCAAGTATTTTATACAAATATAATAAATATTAATATTTCGTTCAATACTTTCACATGATAACCTGCGACACACATCTCACAACACATGAAACATGTAGAAAAAAAACTACCACTACTAAATATCAATAGGTGTTTGTACGCTAAAGAATTCATATTACAACTAAAATCTCAGTCATATACACAGCAAGGTAAATCTAAAACTTCCTACACCATAATCTCATTGCATGATGAATCCCTCTATGCTGCTACCAGTAACCTAATTGCACATGAAACACTACCAATAAAAAAAAAAAACAAAAAAGAAAAAGAAAAAAAGAGGACATGTACTGAATATGAAAACAATAACAATGCTACCCAAAAAAGAATTAAGAAGAATTAGAGAAATTTAAACCAAAAGTAGTATTTATTTAGACTATTGCTTTAAAACTAAGTATTTAGACTAGCGTTATTACAAAGTTGCAAACATTTATTTTAGTGACAATTATAATCAATCTCTCATATATTATCTTGCATTTATATACTTTAAATTACCGATTTAAATAAACAAATTCAACATTTATTTACATATGCATGAACATCTCCTATATAATATTGCATTGATATACTTTGGAATACTTATTTAAAAATAATTATTGGGCATTATCTCATTTGCACAAAGTGCGTAAAAAAACTAGTACTTAGAGAATAATCCCTATCAGTTACCTAACATATATAAAATTACTTGAACCATATTAATATATTATTTATTTTGCGAGCTAACACAGTTGGTTGGACCAATCACTTTAAAACAAAAAACCTAATGTATCAAAAGAAAACAAAAAAAAAAAAGAAAAAAGAAAAAAGAATAAGGTTCAAATTGGCCACTGAACGTAACCTGAAAATGCAATTAGACCACTGAACGAAAAAAAAAAAGTGCAATTAGGCCACTGAACACTTCAAAAACGTGCAATTAGGCCACTGAACTCGCCAAACGTATGCAATTTTACTGGATAGCAGGTTACCATCAATTTTAGCAGGTTACCTGCTTACGTGGCAGTTGAGTTGACATTTTAAATAATTTTTAATAATAAATTTTAATAATAAATTTTTAAAAAATTGAAAAAAAATTAAATAAAAAATAAAATAAAATCGTTTTTATTTTTTAATTTTTTTTTATAAAATGTTATTATTAAAATTTATTAAAAATTATTTAAAATTTATTAAAAATGTCAACTCAATTGCCACGTAAGCAGGTAACCTTCTAAAATTAAGGGTAACCTGCTATCAGGTGAAATTGCACATTTTTTGAGTGTTCAGTGGCCTAATTGCACCTTTTTTTTTTCATTCAGTGACCTAATTGCATTTTCAGGTTACGTTCAGTGGCCAATTTGAACCTTATTCCAAAAAAAAAAGAAAACAAAGTTGTTAGTTACTATAAAGCACAGTTGAGATTTAAAGCACGTTTCTAAAGTTGTAGGCTTTTGGAGTTGAAAAGATTTGAATGGACGGACTAAAGCCCACTGCAAATATAGTGTTTGTGAAACTTTTAACCCATTAAATAAGGTGACAAGTCCCAATAGAAAGCAGCCCAATCATTATACTTTGGCAAATTATATCATGCACCACGGTGCATAATCGATTATGCACCACGCATCAAAACGACGTCGTCTTGTTTAATGAAAAGAAACGGCATCCGTTTCGCACTCTTCCGCAAAAAGTAACTCTGTTATTCAGTTTCATTTTGTATACACTACAATTTCAGTTCAACACAACTACAGTTTCATTTTGATATAACTACAGTTTCATTCGATATTTATAGACTCAAATATGTGAAAATGTTATTTAATTTTATTTTATATATATACATTATAGTTCTATTAAAACACAACTACATGATCATTTTGATATAATTACAGCTTCATTGTACAATATACACTCAAATATGTGAAATGTTATTCAGTTTCATTTTATATACACTGCAGTTTCATTTCACCACAACTACAGTATCATTTTGATATAACTGCAGTTTCATTTGATAATATAAAAATAATACGTGAGACATTGTCAGTTTAGATATATTGTAGTGTCAGTTGGTAATTAACATACAAAAAATGCGCGTTCCGTTAACACTAACGGCGCGCCGTTTCTTTAAGTAAAGAAACGGCGTCGTTCGGTCCACGATATAACGACACTTATACTTTGGACACCAATTTATTTTTATTATATTATATATTTATTTTTAAAGTTTATTTTTAGTATATATTAACATAAAAATTGAATCTATAGTACATTAAAATAAATAAATAAATATTTAATATTCTAAAAACAAACCGTTATTAATGACTCACCTTACAATATGGATCATGGTTCACATTATTATCTACCAAATTAACTTCAGTCATCTAATAGGTAAATTATTGTGTAGACCGTGATTCAAAACGATGTCGTTTTGATGTTAAAAAAATTATTTGTTTCGCGCATGTGTTAGAATAAGGAACATTCTCGGATAAGATAATGTATTTTATGAGTTAGAATAATGTACTTTATGTGTTAGAATAATGAGGTAAGATAATGTATTTTATGAGTTAGAATAATGTATTTTATGTGTATAATAATATATTTTATGAGAAGAATAATGTATTTTATGAGTTACAATAATATACTTTATGTATTTTTTTGACCGTGCTCCACGCAATAATGATGGTCATCTATAGTGAAGCCTTTTATCAATGCTTATACCATCGACTAGGATTCACTTAGTGAGGTGAACCCATGATACATATTCATTTTTAATCACACCCGCAGAAACTCCTCAAAAATCTCACACTATTGAGAATGCTCTTTAGCTTCTCAATATTAGTGTTGTTTAAATTTCTGTCTAAAGTAACTCATCCATTGAAAGAATGATTCTATTACAACTTAATGTTAAGAGACAAAATTGCACATACCCTATAACTCAAGACTCAAATTATCATTTTCCCTAACAGACAGAAAAGGTCTTATTTAGCATGAAAATATTACTTATATTTTCTGAACATGAAAGATTTAACATGATGGATTCAAAAGCCACCTTGGTACGAGACCGACAACCTATGTTTAATCACTCTCGTCTTATTAACTATGTTGTTGGGCTGCTTTTCGCCCATGTTCTTGTCTACTAAGATGTACAGAACTTCAAGGCAGTTTATAAACTCCAAGAAAAGGCATCAATACAGATCCAATCCACAACTTCCCCTCATGCTCCTCAACTTCACTTATGAACTTCAAGCTCTTGCCTTCAATGTCCTCCAAAACCTCCACGACTTCCCCATCTTCCCCGAGCTTGATTGCAGATGCATGAGGCTTCCCCACTAGCAAGTGGTGCAGTTGCTTGAAGTTGAACGGGAGCTTTAACAACGTCTTTCCGAGCCACGGATTAGACACGAGCAAGTGAGCGAGAACCCCTTTTTTGGCGTGTAAAGCGACCCAGAATTGCCCTCTCGAGTTCCTCCTAATGTTGTCTGGAAATCCCGGTACAACAGCAAAAGTAGTGTGGTTCCCGGCTTCAGGTCCTTTGAGCCAGTATCTTAACACTCTACCCGTAGAAGTTTCAGCTACAAGTACAAAGGACCCGTCTTTGCTCAACGCTACACCGTTGGCGAAAGCGATGCCTTGAATTAGAACTGTCACTTCTTTCGTTGACCTGTCGTATTTCATCAGTCTGCCTGTCCTGTCTCCACTCACAACCGATGCAATAAATTGCCTGCATTTATGAGATACGAAACCATAAATCCATTGTCAAAGTATTTGCCTCTTCTTCAAGACAGAAAATCACGGTGACTTAGTGGCCCATTAGGTGCGAGGACCAGTGTCCTATGCCTACAACGACCCCACATTGTGTGGTTGCCAGGACTCGATCCTATATCCTTGCTCACAATCTACCACCCAGAAACCAACTGAGTTGCCTGTGTGGCATAAACCAAGTATTTCTTGTTACTTTACAACAAACAACATCAAGCAACATTAATAGATTTAAAATCGTTACGATCTCTTCTTAAGCCACAATGACCTATTATTACTGATCAGCCAAATATGTGCTTGTAAAATGGAAACTATCAGTACCAAATACCATTGGAGTTGCTTCTCGGGAGCATATAATAGAAGCATGTGCTCCATATCTCAACTAAAAGACTAAAAGCCTAAGTTGATAGTTAGATTGCACATTAATGGTTATATGCTCAACAATAAATTAAAATTACCTCCGCTGAAATTTGGTGCTTGTATCCGTGAAATAAATGGCATCTTCATCCTCATCAATGTCCATATCATTGGTAAAGAGGAGAGATTGACCATCAACTTCTTTAACCAGTGGTGTGGAGGATCCTCCAGTCCGCCCCACTACATGTAGGCCCAAGTAGGCATCAGCAACGTACAAATCTCCAGTTTTCTTATCGAATCGCAAGCCCAGTGGCCTTCCACATATGTGCTCCATTTCAGGAGCAAATGGCCGAACACAATCCTTCCTGGATGTTACAATGTAAAATTTTTAGCAGAGTATTGGTGTAGTTATGATTACTGAATGGTGTTCTTGATAAAACTGTCACAATTAAGTCACTTCTTTAATTTTCTTCTAGTTTGTACCAATTTAGGTGCCTATTTTGACTTGCCGCAAGTATTAAGAGAGAATTGGAGCTGTGTTTAATAATGGTATAGCGTTTTGGTTATGAATTTAACATGCCAATCGCCTAATCTGGACAATCAATAGAAGAATTCATTTCATTATTAACCACAGAACTTCAAAGCTCAGTTCTTTGCCAGTTCTCTCTAATAATTTTTCTTCTTTTTACCATATCAGATCTCTGATCTTCCTATAACCCATATTGAAAAGTTGGTTTAACATTCAAAGAATATTCTTGCTACTAAAACGTTTACAATATTTAAGTCTTTCCCAGAATTTGAAACACCATTTCATTTCAAGATTAACCAATAAATCATAAAGATAGTTAAAAGTAGTTACCTTTGAGAGGAGGTGACAGCAAAATCGACCCAACGGCCGCCACTTATTCCATCTGCACCGGGCTCCCACTTGAGAATCCGGCCGTCGGCAACTCCGGTGTAGGGCCCGTCTCCGTTAGGGTCAAAGGCAAGACTTTCCGGTCCAAGGGCGCCGGGGACGGGGAGAATATCGGCGTTGGTGAGGAGGTCTTGGGAGCCCGGGATGGTGGGTGGGGTAAAGAGAAGCTGGGAGTTGAAAGCCAATAAGACTGAGAGCAAAGCCAGTGCGGCGGCGCTCAAGATGAGTGCAGAGGAGGGGTTCATTGCTGTCTGAGATGAGAAGTGAAGCGGACGCGAAAGCGGTGGAAGTTTGCGCGAGTGGTCACCGTCGTTTCCAAGTGCTCGGTGGTCGCTGTCTGGGAATTTCTATGCCGATTTGATGTAGTCAGTGTCTGTCTACACTACATAATAATAATTTGATAAGCGTCAAGTTCAAATTGAATGAATAATATTTTTACTACGCTCCCCTCTCAATTTCTAATTATCCTATTATTTGAGACTTGAACCCATAACTCATTCTTAGAAAAGGCTGAACCCCAACAGTAAGAGCCCCCCACACTCTGGTCCGACAAAGCATTTGTGAGGATGTAAATCATGGTGACTCAACTGAATTGAACTCATAACTCATGATGGAGCAATTTGCTGTCATTGTATCACAAGATTCTTGATATCTCTATTTATATTAAGGATTGCAAAATGTGTTTTAATGTTGCACATAAAATTTTGCATTGGATGTACAAATTACTGGTTCACATAATATATGACAAAATACTACAAATTGATATGGGATAGAAAGTTTTTTGTGATCATTTAAAAAACATTTAGGGTATGTTTGGTTTTCACATGGAATTGGAATCGAAATTATATACTTATAATATTAATGAGTTTTGGTGAAAGTATTTTTCATATTTGGTAGTATGGTGAAATTGGAATGATTATCAATAATATTGATGTTTGGTTATGTATAACCCTATAATATGAATAAACGTTTTAAAAATACAAAAATAAAAAATCAAGGCAATTGATCCTAATATACTGACATTTGAAGCACCAATATGAACAAAAAAAAAATATCTAAAAGCACTAATCCAAACTTAAAATCAGATTTCTAATAAGATGGAATGATACATATTTTTAATTAGGGAATGAAGTTTTTCATTGAAGATGTAATCAAATATCATAGTTGTATTTTAAAAAATTGTCAACCAAACACTAACTATATAAATTTTGATTCTCATTTTTGGTGTGTAAGCCATGAACCAAACACACCCTTAGTCTTTTATTTTTTAGTCAAAAGGATGGGAAAATTCAAAAGAACAATGAGGCTATTCATGCTAATAAAAAAACCTCAAGATTCCCACAATAAAATATTTTTAAAATCAGCCGAAATCGAACTAACACACCAGCCTCAATCACGTTTGCAAACTTTTCATTCGAATTTGACATTGAACGGTATCAAAAAGTCTCATGTAGCTATGTTGATAAGTAATTGCATCCATAGTTTTTCGAATCTCAATTTTAATCAAAAAAAAAAAAATTGTTAAAAGTGACTTTACCAACCAACATCCAACGGTCGAAATCCCCTAAAATTCCAGCTGTGAGAACCTAGTCACATGAATCCAATTCAGGTGTGTTTGGTAGAAATAATGGTGACCAATTAACAGGACTTCAAATTATGCAATAATCTGGGATGGTACAAATGCATGGTTGATCCCCCAACCCCCAACAGGTCCTCTGAAGGGCACAAGCAAGCTGGCTCTAATGGTACTATACATCACAAATGCATGGGACAGTGTCCTATGTTCCCAGCTAAATCCTACCAGTATCCAACTATCCATCAATAAATTAATTAAAACACATTAAAATGGACTTTATTGCATGCTTATTGCTTTGCAATTATGGAGTAATAAAAACCCAACACCCAAACATGGTACATTCAAATATTTATCGATCTCCTTTGATCTTTTGCTGAATATGGTTAATTATAAGACGGACTTTACTCAGAACTTACATTTAGATAGCAGTTACCGAGCTTTCCAGTAAAATATTTTTCATGCATTTCAATAAATATTGAATAATGGACATTGTATATAGTAGACAGGGGCAGAACACAAGAATTTGACAGGGAATTGAAGAATGCTTTAATTTGGTTGGTGGATACATATGAACAGCCCCAACCCTACAAGGCCAGTGGGAATCCCAATCCCATGTTCTTTTTTGTACACAAAAGCATAACTGTGCTGACCCCATCAATAATCATTTGGCATTACAACTCCAAACACAGGAAAGTGAAGATGGAATGGAAGAAATGAAGATAATAGTCATAGGTGAAAGATTGTAGATAGAATATATATGGCCCAAAAAATATGACTTAGATTTTTAGATAAACATCAAGTTTGTGCTTAATGTGATGGGAGTAGAACTGATTAATTACTTTTTACCAAAAAAAAAAAAAAAAAGAAGAAGAACTTATTAATTACTCGTTATAATTAAAAATTTAAACAATTTATTGTCCAAATCATATTTTTAAAATGGTAAACAAACTCACGATAAAAAGTAGAAACTAAGTACTATAATTTGGATACCGAACTCTGGTACTATATATATTAAAGAGTATAAAATCAAGTTATAGAATAATTTACGGACATTTTGTTTCTTGAAACAATCTCAATGAAACAAAGTAGTTATGCTCTTTGTATAGATATTAATGTTTCTTGCATATTTACACACTGTCTTTGATTGTTAGAATATATTTAATTTAATATTAAAAAAGTCTATTGTAGTAAATGAATAAAAATTAGATAAGATTCTGCTAGGACAACATACATCAATCTTTCACTAAAAAATTAGACACTCAAATTTTAAAAAATAAGTCAATTATTCAAAAACTAATCAAATAGATGAAAATTCTCAAATTTAAATATTATTTTACAATTTTTTACCAAAAGATATTTGATTATTGTATGTATTTTACATCGGTAGAGCGGAAAGTGAGAGGAGAAAGAATACAATATATATTCAATGTTTGGTGGAATAGGAAAATGAATTGGGTAAAAGGGTGGAGTACTAAATATTTTTTTATGTTCTTAATTATTATTTTAATGAAGTTGGTCAATAACCACTAGTCAAATGAAAGGAGCAATGGGAGTAATAATCATTGTTTTAGGTGATGGATTGTTGCCTTGTTGTCCCATTTCAAGGATTTGGCATGTCACCGAATACAATAGTACTAACATGTTAATTATCAATGTGGACTTGTTGCTCACAATTAATCAAATCTATACTCTTTTGTGATTGTGAAACCTACAAATCCCACCCACCTAAGTTAATACTCATTAGCTTTTTTTGGCTAATCATGGGTATCTACATCTAGACTCTAGAGCAAGTAGACCATATAATATTACTATTGTATCAAATCTTATATTATATTTATTTAATTCATGTAAGGTTGGATTAAATACATATTATTTTTTGGGTGAGTTTCTTATGAGAGTGTGGAATAGTCATATACATATTTTTATTTGTAAGGCGGGTCGGATAAAGATAAAAATACAATAGTTATGCTGGAAAATATAATACTGATTGATAGGGTTATACTGAACTCGTACTATGCATTTATACTTATGTTTGATATCAGTACAAGGGACCGAGAGGTCCACTACCCGATCATATATGATCTTGTGTTTTACCCGATCCGGACCTACTCGGGGAGATGGCCCCCTTTGGTCAGTAGGGTAGGCATGCTTTGCACTTGGGATGAAATTCCCGATCACATTGAGAAAATTGTCCCGAGCACCGAACCCAATTATTAAGGCCAAAGCATAACCCGATTGCATAGTATGATCCCATCACCTTTACGCAAATGTCAGAAATCTCGAAACACGTGAAATCGTTAGGACCGCCCTTGTCATAACCGATGCATGGAAACCACATAACTAGCATGTCGAACGCTCGCCATGTGTCCCCTTCCAAGTTTCTATATAAATCGCATTAAATGCCTGAATAAGGGACTTTTGGACCTGGAACTACACACTACTTAAGCTCAGAAACGTTTGACCTCACATTTAGCTACCCGATATATCACTTTGTGACCGAATATAATAGACTGTTGTATTTATCCCATCACTAATCATGAATAAATTGTTTGTTACTTATAAGAAATACTGTAATATTTTAAAAGAAATATGTAATACTTTTAAATCAAAATGTAATATTTATGGGTTGAAAAGTTACTAAGGAAAAATGTAATACTAATTAGAAATAAATTGACCGACTGAGAAAATGTATGGAGTAATATTTATGAGAAAAACAATGTGATACTCTTGATGAAAAGGTAATACTTTTAACGCAAAATGTAATATTAAGAGTTGAAGAGTTATTTATGAAGAAAATTACAATACTTATTATGATGGAAAATGTAATACTTATAAAAAATTTGATGTGTCCATGGGTCCTCTCAAAGAAAATTTTGTCTTCTTTTTTAATTAGTCAAATATTTTGCAGGTCCATTTGTTTTTGTATTAAATTTTTAAGATATTTGATGCCGTTAAATCAACTATATATGTTAATTTTTATATTATCGTAATGTATTAATCTGATAAAAATCACGTTATAGATAGAAAATTTGAGACAAAAGATTTGTTTTGAATTATTATTGGGGAAGAATTGTGAAAAATAACATTGAGAAGAATGATGATGAAAGTGCAGAATGTGAAGATAGAAGATAGAAGATGCATGAATTGAATGAAGAAAACATGAGGACAGGCACACAGACAAGAAATGGGGCACACAATTGAGTGGCCATGGGAAGCAAATCTTGAGAGGGAATCAAATGAAATTGGCCTCTCCTCTCGTTCCACCACCCCCCACTTGTCCATCATAGGGTAAACGCACATAATTTCTCATTGTTGATGAGCATATAATCATTAATGTGCAATTTAATTATCAACTTAGACTTTTAGTTGATATGGAACACATACTTCAATTTGATATCAGAACCATGCCAAAGGTCACCTTATAAAAAAAAAAAAAAGATTACGTGTTGCTTCGTGTGAGCATATACCATTAATGTGCAATCTAACTATCAAAAGATATTGTCATCACAGTCTTTTGATATATATATATATGTATATCATTTCAAACATTTCAAAATTATGATGGAGTGAAAATCACAAAGTTATTCACTTTTATAGACAAATTAGTAAAAATACATAACTTTTCTTTTTCTAGTATTAAATAAAAAAAAAACACAAATATAAGCTAAATTAAAGTAAGACAAATAAATACAAGACAAATTTTACTTTAAAAGTATCTTAGCGATAATTAACTTGTTTGTAAATGAGATAAGGTAAACAAATAATATAAATCTATGATACTTAAAACTTTCTTATCCTACAAAATACAAAAATAATATAATCTAATATAGGTGGAGTGGGATACTACAAAATACAAATTCTTTTTTCCTCTTATATCAAATAGGAACCTAACTACCAAATAATTAATATTCAATACAACACTTTGTTGAAAAAGAAAAGAAAAGAAAAAAGAACAGCACCGTGTGCCTTTCTAAATATGCAATCTTTTTGGTTAGTTGTTCACTGTCTTTCTTGCCTAATTGCCTTTCCCATTTGCTTGTCTTGCAATTCAAAATCCGTTTGAAAATCTGAGAAGATCTTTGGATGAGATGTGGATAGATCTTACTTTGGGGGTTGTGGAATTTGGTGGGTCTTGGAACAATATACAAATCTGAGGGCTCCTCTTCTCTCTTTCTCATCTCACTTCACCTCACCACTCCAAAGAACACAACTTTTCATCATTTCTTTTCACCCTTGTTTCTTGGCTGTTGATATTGGTGTTGGGAATTTGAAGAACTTATGAATATGGGCATGGCAGCAGTAGAGCCACAGTTCCATGTTCTAGCTGTTGATGACAGCCTCATAGATAGAAAGCTCATTGAGAGACTTTTCAAGACCTCTTCTTGTCAAGGTATTTCATATATTAAACACAATGATGGGACAAAGGGATTTGTGTCCTAATATCACTTGAACTTGTTGAAGATGGATTTTCTTGATTACAGAGTGTACTGATTCTGGGTTTTTTCTGGATTTTTTTTTTTGGGTGTTCATTGTAGTAACTACAGTGGATTCTGGTAGCAAGGCCTTACAATTTCTGGGATTGAATGAAGATGACCAGAAAAATCCAATTCAACCTTCTGTTTCCCCCAACAACCATCAGGTCACTTTTCTTTTCTGGGTTTTTTTTTCTTTGCCTTGATTTCAGGGATTGAAGATTCTTTCTTCTTTGATTGCTATCTGCAATATGTCTGAAAATTTTGTTTGTTGTTTCTGGTATTTTCAGGAAGTGCAAGTGAATCTTGTAATTACAGACTATTGCATGCCTGGGATGACAGGCTATGATTTGCTCAAGAAAATTAAGGTATGCTTTGGTTTTCTGCCCTTACTTTTACTTCACATCATCACTCTATATTTTCTTGAAAGTAAATACTCCATCAACCCCCCACCCCCCAAAAAAAGCTTTCAATTTTACCCACATCCACATATACTGCATAATTGTGATGCTGAAATGGCATTTGCTATTATTTCCCTTACAACTCTGAAATTGTCTTTGTTCAATATTTTCTTTAGTGATCTTCCCCAATTGTTAGGTGCTCTAGAAACTATGTCTTGTTTGGTACAAGGTTTGGTAGAAATGGTTTTGGCAAATGAAACATGCCTCTTCTTTTTCTCTCCCACAGGAATCTTCATCTCTGAGAAACATCCCTGTGGTCATTATGTCATCTGAGAATGTTCCTTCAAGAATCAGCAGGTAAGAGCTTCTTCAGAAGAATCTGAAATTCTCCTTTTTCTTGGAGATAGCATTAAAGGGTACTTATGAAACCTAAACAGATGCTTAGAAGAAGGGGCAGAAGATTTTTTCCTCAAGCCAGTGAGGCTATCAGATGTGAATAAGCTGAGACCCCATATGGTGAAAAACAAGAAGGCAGGAGAACAAGAAAATCAAGAATCATCATTTTCATCATCAGAGGAGTCATCTGCAGAATCTGGTATGACAGATGTTCAAGAACAGGCCGAATCGAACGATAATAGTTGTAACAAGAGGAAGAAGGGCTTGGATGAAGGCTTTACACCCAAGAGAACAAGACCAAGATGCAATGGCCTCACTGCTTTCTCTGATCTATGATATCCTGTTCTGTTTTGATATAATTTTTTGTTTTAGTTATTACATATATGCAGTTGGATAATACATGAGATATGTAGAGAGCTATTAGCTATAGAGAGTTTGGGCACTAACTATATATATGATAATATGATGAGAGATCAGTACACAACTTTATGGAAGAATTTGCTCTTTTTTGTTACCCTACCTATTTCATAAGATGAATGTGATTGTTGTAATGCCTCTTTAGGCTAAGATTTTACCTAGAAGAATTTATCCATTTTTTCCTTGCCATTTAATTTTATTAATAAGTTGAGGTTTATTTGCTAGACTAGATTCTATCCTTTTTCATAGATTATATGAATCACATTATTTATTCATAGTTTAGTTTGACTATAATGAAAATGAGATTTTAGAGAATGTAATAGTTTAATAATCATTCACCATAATGTAGAGTTTAGCATGTTGTCTATCCACTAGGTGATCAACTGATCATATTGAGATCAAAATCTCTTTTTGCCTTGCCATCTCCTGTTTGCACACCTCCAACAATTGGCCACTAGCCCCTAAGTTACAAGTTATAACATCCCTTCAACTATTTACAAAACAAGTTTAAAGCTAAGTGAGTATCGATCAAAATTCTGTATAATCTTTTATCCCAAGTGAGTCTAAGGCAAGGATAATAGCTCAACTATCCACTTCCACAACACCATTGGAGTCAATATTGATGCGTAATTTGATAATTTTTATCTAAATTATTTTATTTAGAGAAAAAATATTGCAAAATGTATACTCAATTATTTGAAAGAATATCTTTTTATTCATAGGAGGGAAAAAATTACAAGCATACAACATGTAAACACAAGCAAATGGTTATATTAAATATTGCTAAGACCTTATTGGAGCATACTACA
Source organism: Ipomoea nil (assembly GCF_001879475.1). Classification (NCBI taxonomy): domain Eukaryota; kingdom Viridiplantae; phylum Streptophyta; class Magnoliopsida; order Solanales; family Convolvulaceae; genus Ipomoea; species Ipomoea nil. The sequence goes on along the minus strand of NW_017619254.1, from coordinate 4,800,463 downwards.
TTGTAATAAGAATCAAAATTCACGTATTTCTCTTACCTTTTTTTTAGGCCTATAACGGGAACTAAAAAATGTCCCTCCTGCATTTTGTCAATGTAAACTTTAGTTATAGAATATAGTTAAACAGAATATTCCATTACTAAAGTTTACACTGACAGAGTGCAGCCATGCAGGGTATTTAGAAAAAGTAAATAATGTAATAGAAAGTAAAGTAGGAAAATAAAATAAAATTACTAAAATTAAAATAATCTGAACCATTCATTTTCATCAAATAATTTGCCGGACATTTTTTAATTTCCGTTATAGGCCTAACTTTATTGTCTCTTATTAGTATAGGTGATACTAGAAGTAGATTATGTTTAAGTAATTTAAATATTATTTTTTTTAAAAAAAAGATAATAAGTTGGTGGGTACTCATAGTGGACACCTGCATATGGTGGAATGAGGGTGAGTTTTGAAAAAGTTCCCTCATGCGGATTGGTAGTAGGGGTGTGTTGAGAAAATATAAGGTGGGTCGGGTTATAGGTGTAGCCCTCCTCGACCCACACTTGATCCATTGTCATTTTTACAAGTATGGATAAGAAATTTATCTTGTGAGTTCAGAAAAAATTGTCTACATCCAAAATTTGTGAGAATGAGTAAAAATTAGTTGTAAAATTTGAGTATAAATGTAGTATTTTCTTTCCTGAAATTAACTCTAAATTATATTATTATGACGTCAGTAAATTAAGTAGCCACGTGCAACAAAATAACGCAAACGCTTGTCAGTTCTAATTAACGTGACAAATTGAAATTTGGGTACTTCGAGATTAAATGGATATATGGAGTAAAATATTTAATGCAAATATTTATATATATTTTTTCCTTAAAAAAATATTGTACGCATTCGAACAATAACCAAATTGATTGACCTGTAAAGAATCTGGTATCCTGTCCTGATCTCTCTCCTTTTAGGGAAAAGCCGAGCGGAGCGTCGGACGGTGGCCACCGGTGACTTCACCGATTGATTTCGGGAACTTCAAAGCTAGGTGCTCCGCTAACTGATTTTGCCTCCGGTACACCTCCATAACATCTTTTCTTACTTCTTTTGTTTCTGTTTCTTTTGAATCATGATTGGAAATTACTTCTGAGCTGAAATAATGCTATATGTGCTTTCTTAGACGTGTGTGTGGATTTATGTATATACATGATGCTGCATATGTGTTTTCAGTATGAGGATCAGAAGGAAAAGGAGGCAAGGAGCTGGTTAATGTAATGATGTTTTTAGGAATTAGGATCATTGTATTTGAAGGGCTACGAGTGTGTTTTAAATTCGTATCTGAAGTTGTTTTTCAGGACTTGTAAATAATGGAGCTCTGCTTCATCTAATTCCTATAATTCGTGTTCACTAGCTTTTAATCTTTTATGTTATAAAGTTGGATATGAGGTGTAACAGTGTCTTTAGGTTTCATTCAAGTGATTCATGGCCAACATCACCTGGAAGATGACTTATTGCCTAGTTATTGTGTCCTGACTACGAATTATTCCCCTGCCTGTGTGTATGTGCTTGTTGCATTGGGCAAAAATTTAGGGGTGTTCATTTGATGAAAAATTTTCCATTTTTCAACAAAGTTGGAGAACTCCTCAATTGTGTTTTCCATTTGGAAAACATGGGTGAATACTGAACAGTGCTATATATGCATACCTCCTTTGTTGGCCAAGATGATCTTAATTGTGTCACTGCTTGTTTCATTTCCTAATTCCTCTCTTTGATGAGAACCAAGCCCTTGATTCTCATCTCTCTTCCTTTGCCGTCACACTCCACAGAGGTCGAGTGATAATTTCTTTGATAGCCTCCACAATGATTTCAGCCTAGACTAGACCTCTGCGAAAATTTCTCCTATAGCGTATGCAGGGGAGTGATGGGGCTTTGTGATGGTCTTCTCCAATTGATTACACCGGGGAGCGGCGGAGCTTTGCGCTGGTTTCTATTGAATCTCCAATCTTTGCGGTGCGACTGTGTCTTCATTAGGGAAGAAGTGAAATAGGGAATGATCTAGAAGTGGATTGATGAGTATTGAGTAGTGATGATAATGGGGCTAAAAGGAGCAGCCCCATTTGGAGGATGAAAAATGGAAAAAAGTTAGAAAATGAAGAATGGAAATGGAATTTTTTCCCATACTAAACAGCCCAACTTTTCTTTTCATTAGTCCAATTTCTATTCTTTGATGCTATTTCCACTATGCATTGAAGAGAATGTAAGGTGACATATAACATATTTTATGTTAGAAGTTTGCATGGATATAATGTGAGGCAGCAGATTCCTTTTGTTTTTAAAATGAGTACTTATTTACTTTTGACATTCTTTGTTGTCATACAAGAGCGTGCATGATGTGTCATCAGTTACAGTTACACATGGATTGTGTAACATGCTCTTTGAGAATATTTTACGTGATTCTTTGTTTAATTTTCTCATTTGATGGAAATTGGTCATAGTTACTCTTAACTCCAAAATAAAGAGAGATACATATTTTATCTTCCAAATTCTTCAGGATTAGAAAGGATCAAGCAAGAGTTTCAATCTGCTAGCATGAGTAATTTCATGGTACTTTATACCTGTGTTGGGACAATGGATTCATGCATGATTGCAAGAACTAAATTATAGTAGAGTTGATGAGTGCTACTAGGACATTGGTCACAATGGGAAGCATATTAATCAATACATTCTAAGTAATTTGGGTGAAAGGCATGAGAATCCAATTCCTCAAGATCATTGATTATTTAGGAAATTGTTATAGCCATTTTTTTTTTGCCGATTAAAATTAGTGGAATACATTCATTTCTTGATCTTCTTGAAGCATTATTATCTTTTATTAGCAAGTAGTTTCATTTTGACGAGGGGGTAACTCAAGTTCAAATTTATCATATTTTCAGTGAGCATCACCTAGAATAGTCTTTAATTGTCATATTTATCAATTGGTTACGGTAGTGATATATTTGGCATCTTTACTGACTGCATCCTTATGCAGTTTGTTCTGTACTAAGCTTGTTATGTTGTTCTATTTTAAAGTGAAAAATATCTGATGCAGTGGCAGCATATAGGTGTTATACACCAGTAATAAACTAGAGTCTATCATATTATTGAGAAGAAAAGTCAATATTGATCAACCCTTTTTTTTTTTTTTTGCAAAAAATAGTAATCTCTCTAAATTATTATAATTATTTAATTAAAGAATAATATTTTTTTATTCTGAAAGAATACTAACCCTTTCATTAGTGGCATTCTTTGTGAGACAAGGCATTTTAGAAAATCTTTGCATGCATGGTGGATAATTTTGTTTCTGTCCTGTGAATTAAACAGAGAAACTTGAAGCCCCTATATACTAATGAAGTGATGATGCATGGAACATTTTTTTCAATTTATATTATTAACATTATCTTGTTTGCAATGGGAAGGCATAAAAGAATAAGTGATTTTTTTTTTTTTTTTTTTGGGAGCTTGGAATTGTAATAATCACCTTGGTCCAATGATAGGAATTTGTCCATGTCCATTAGTTAGCAAAAAGCTGAAACTAGCCTTTCTGCCATGCTAGGCTAAGCCTGTGCTCATTGTAATACTTTTCATTATTGAATTAGCATGACTACCAAATACATTGGATGTTATATCTGAGTTTGAAAAATGAAAATAGTATGGAGTATAAGATTATCACAAAGTAAAAGAGATTTTAGGCAGTAATGTTATTAAATTATTGCGGTTAGATGCTTGTTACCTACTATTCAAACCATAATATGCTTTTGTCCGGTTACATGCATACAGCCACCAACCCAATCACCCTATCTATTTAAATCCTCCATGGCATCCTCTCTGGCAAAGTCATATAATAATACTATATATAATTTACTTGCACATGACAGGTTTATGTATGTAAAGATTTTACCAATTCCTGTTGGCACAAAGGTGGAATAAAACGTACAATCTGCAAAGTGGTTTTGAATTTCTAACATAAAGTTCTGATTGAAGTCTTGGAAAATGTCTACGGGGGAGGTGAAGAAAGTCTCACGTGAAGATATTCAACTGGTAAGCCTTTTCCCCTATAATTAGATCAAATATGGATTAACATTCTGGCTGTATTTGGAATGTTGACATGGGCCAAACAAAATTTCACCACTTAACTACTTTTTCATGTGGATGCAACACCTTTTCTGTAATCACTCTCACTAAATCACCATTTTACTAAAGCTACTTTGATTTCAGGTGCAAAATCTTATAGAGCGATGCCTACAACTATACATGAACCAGGAAGAAGTTGTGAGTACACTCCTACATCAAGCCAAAATTGAGCCAGGATTTACTGAACTTGGTAATGGCTCTTTTCTCATTGCAACTTGGATCTCTCTGCTGTAATACTAATGAAGCTGTTGCATATAGATACAACTGTTTAGTGATATCTATTGTACTCATTTTCGTTGGAAGAATATAAATATGACATCTAGATTATTTTCAGTGTGGCAAAAGCTTGAAGAAGAAAATCAGGAATTCTTCAGGGCTTACCATTTGAGGTTGATAGTGAAGGATCAAATAAGTAGATTCAATGAGTTGCTTGAGAGACATGCTAAGCTAATACATCAGATTTGTCCAGCTGGAGTGAATCCTATTCCCTTGGCTAATGGTGGATCTCAAATGCCCCCATGTAAGGAGCCTCTTTTGAGTTTTATATTTTGTTTCCATAGAGATAATCTTATCATTCTTATGTATTCTCCTCTCTCTCTAGTTTATTTTTCAATAACTCTCATTTTCACATTGACAGTGCATGAGAACTCTACCTGCACAACCGAAAAGACTGGACCAGTTGTGAAGACTGAAACCATGCATCGAAATATAGACCGCAGTTTACTTGATGCATACTCGAATGGTGCATCCTCACTACAGACATGTATGCAAAGTGCTTTTGATATGTCTACTCATACACGGAGGATTAATGTCTCACCAAGCATACTATTGGCTCAGAATGCAAATGTGGGGTTGATGCAAGGACTGAATGGTGGAATGATCAAATCAGAAGCTGGTTATCCTAGCAATTCTCATTTCTTGTTTGGCGGTGACAATAATGTTCTGGAAACTCGTCCTGCTATTACAGATGCATCTATTTCATCCTACAGTAGTGTCGAGTCCAATTCACAACACCTGAACGAGACTGTCTTGGATGCTGATTCATCATCATTTGGATTCTTGGGGCAGATACCCCGGAACTTCAGTTTGTCAGATTTGACGGCAGACTTTGCTAACAGTTCAGGTCTGCTCTGTCTCTCACTCACACATGCACACACTTGTAAACACCAGCATGATACCTACAACTTCATATTGCACTTTGCTGCTGATATTTATCCTGGAATTTATGTCCATTATAGATATTTTAGGGACCTATTCAAGATCACCCTTCCTAGCATCAGATACAGATAGCTTCCTGGATCCTCTTGGTACAAGAGAACACCGAGGTTAGTACACTGACAATTGATGTTAGTTTTCTTTGTAGTAGAACTAATGTTGATGCAAGTAGTCAGATACTAAGAGGTTGGATAAAATATCTGAAGGTTTGATTAATCATATGATTTTGCCATTTGATTGATTCTGTTGCAGTTTTAACATTTAACCTGACTAGTTGATGTTACGACATTAAAATACATGTCACAGGGTTATTGTTCAAGGCATATATATACATATGGTTTACATGTTTTGATGCCTACCTGACATTTCTTTCTTGTGTTGTGGCTATCAACATGGCAGGTGCATTTGCTCCATAGATATAGGGTTTTGTAAACAAGGGTTGAGACATGAAGAATCTTCTGAATTTGAAGACTGTTTTTGAAGTTACTTATTTGTCTGTTGTCTTGGATAATAATCAAAGTTATGATGGTGCAAAAAGATGAAAAATATTTAGGCAAAAAACAATTTCGCAAAATGTGCATATGTTGCAGCAGTTGTTTTGTGCAAAATATAGGATCATTATAGGAAAACATCAGTATATTGTGACAATGTTGTTACAGGTACCTATCAATGTCTTCTGATTGTGATAGTTAAATAGTTTATGAAACATGTATCTTTGCACACAATTTTAATAGTGGTGAATATTTCATAAACAAATTGTGACAGTTTATTGCAATTCTACATTGTCAATGCAATGCATTTGGTAATTCAGCAAAGATACAATGCATCTCATCAGTAGAGGAAACCAAAACACATTTTACTTAAATGCAGAATTTTCCTACAAAATCGCAATAAAACTTTCTAACTATGAAGTTAAAGAGACACCCTAAGGTATGTTAAGATTGAGAAAAATATAGTTGAGAACATAGAGAATAAGGATGGATATTGAAATGCCTAACTTGAAGCAGATGTTTAGGATGTGAAAGACAAGATTCTCAGTGGCCTTTGGATGCATATACAGCAACAGATGACTGAAGCTCTCGATCCACCTTGAAGTGAGCATGAAAGAACCTTTTTACCTGAAGAAGGTAGTAGCAGTCTTTCATCAGCAAGAAATATATTAGTTAAATCAAGAAAATAACGGACGAAATATTTTTAAATCACCTCCATGAAATTGTGCGAAACCAGAAAGTCTTTCAATAGTTTTTCCTGTGCGTCGAACATCACAATGTGGCTAGGTAAAGACCAATTTTTTGCAAATTCAGTCGCAAAACCAACTGGGTCCAACATGAACCGGTCAGACTCGTCTAGCATTCCTTTCTCTTCACTGTTGAAATAATTGCCAAGAGAAAAAGGTTCATGTTCTCTATTATATAAACATAACAAGACAACAAATGGTTAGAATCTTTGAAACAAGTGGGCAGTCCACACCTTGGTGTACAATCCAAGAAACGCATAGGAAGGTTACGGTGAAGAGTGGAGTAGTAAGGTGTGGCATGGCAGGGTGTCAAGAAAAGGATATTTCTTACATTTCCATCAACTGCTTCCACGGAAAGATAGTTCATCACATCCTCGGTTCCTCTCTATGAAGCATATTGCAAGTAATATAAAACAGTTTATCTTGTACAAAATTTTTCTCCTATTTCCTGGAAAAATCTAGTCTCCAATGCAATAATAATATGCAGAAGCAGATACCTGATGGACCATACTCATATACAAAGCCATTGGAAGATTTGTGATGAGTAGGAAGACTATGGCAAGATGCTTTCGAGATAAGCACGAGTAACTAGTCCTTGAAAATCTTTGATCATGGTCATTTGATTTACTGGCCACTCCTATTCTTGCTAGTGAGTACCCGGAGAACTTTAAAGCTATAGGAAGTATGGGGAGGACAAACCTGTTACTCAAGACTGATTAGAGAACAGCATATATCATTGAACATTGGAACAGATATAAATATATAATCATCAATTAAAACAGAATAATAAACTTTTAAACGGAGTACCTGAACTCTTTGTGGCCTAACAAGCTATAAATCCCCAAAACCCATGCAATAAGACCAGAAAGTTTCCATTGCTTAGACATGGCAATGCCTGCTAAAGAAAATGGTATAAATGTGAAGAGCATCACTGTAAATCCCTGACTTAGGTACCAGTGCCATACGTGAGTTCCATAATAGTCACCACCAGAAGAGAGAAAGTTGAACTTCAGAAAATTAAGAGGCACAAAGACCCAAGTGCCATACATCCACCGATCCAACACAAGTGTGACTCCAAGTACCAATGTCCTGATTCCATGTGTTTAGAGTAGGTAAGTAAGTCTACTTCAAAGCATAAGATGCCTGATTACTGCAAATAGGAAATGTACATACAAATAATGAAAGCCTAATTATTGTTTGAGTAAACAAGAAATGCATTTATGATAACCAAACTTCATTTCAATAGTTTTAAACTCGAAAGTGCATATCAAGAATCTGATTTATAGCTGGGGAAGCAAGAGATTCTCTTAGCATGCATCCTAGACTCCTAGTACCTTATTCTAAACACTCAGCAATAGTCAATGATTAAATCAGCCCTGTTTATTCTAGTCTAATTAAAAGGGATTCAGATTAGAAAAGCATTATTTGGTATATTGGTTCATTCATTTGTCTCTAAGTTTGCATGTTTACTCATTATTTGAAGTAAAAAATTGTATGTCATATTTATGGAAAAAAAAAAAGGTCAAATCATACTTACCCAATAGGAATCACCTCAAGAAGAATGAAAACAATTTTTTCATCAGTAAGGTACAACTCCAGAAGACCAACATACAGCCATGTAATGGCACTTGTTGGCCGTATGGCACACGCCAATGCAGCTACAACCAAAGCCCACTTTCTTGAACCCAAGGAAGTTGTTTTGGAAGATTTTCTAATGCAAGGCCAGTAGTAGAGGCTCACGAGTGTAAGAACTGTCTCCAAACTATTAGACAAAGTGCGAGTGAGCGAGAAAAACATGAACCAATTGGTCAATTGTGCAAAGAGCTGCATTGAGTTAAGTACTTTGTGATCGTTATCATCAGGAGCAACAAATATAATGGTACAAATACTTGGAGATTTCCAAATAAATAAAAGCAGTATATTAATAAAAATGCAGGAAACAGATAACAAGTTAGAATGCAACTTATAATATAAATTAGAGAAGGATACCGCCAATTTTGCAACATGGTCATCAAATAACACTCGAGAGAGCTTATACATGTAAAGATCACCTACAGCAGAGAAAAGAGACTGCAGAAGTCGAGGTGCCCTTATCTGTGGCAGTAGGTAAATTTAATATCAATGTAAAAGGTGTAAGCATTCATTCAACTAAACAATGTAAAGTAGGCATGTGCAGAAACTATTGACCAAGTATTCATAAAAAAGCAGCATGCAAACTTGAAGAGGAACTCTTCAAAGCTGATGTGTGTGTTTGTCGATAGGGATCATTGATGTCATGAGTGAGGAATATGCAAGAGCAATAAACCAAGTGGTCATAAAGAAGCATCATGCAATCACGAAGTAGTATTCTTCTAAACTAATGTGGTTGTGTTTAAAAAGACTTTCAATGACATGAACAAGGTCTATGCAAAATCTATTAAAAAAAAGTAGCCATAAATTTATAAATAAATAAACAAGCAAAATTGAAGCAAAATTCTCCGAAACTAATGTAATTCTGTCTACCACCTGTTGTTGTCAATATGAAACACATTTAAATGGCATGGATAGAACCCATGCAGAACACAGGAAAGTTCAGAGGAATGTCAAAAAATTGTCACAATGAAGACAACGCTAACAAATCCTTGATCAAGAAGAGCAATAATTACCATGAACCAAGGGCTATCAAGCTTTAAAAACGTAAGAATTTTATAAAGAAGAGCAAAAATTGATGGATGCAAGTAACTCCTTATGCCTTTTTTCCATTCCCATGTCAAATGCCCATATCTGCAAGAAATCAAATAAGCAAACAAATATCATTCAAGTTTAGTCCAAGCATTTCATACTAAAAACTAGTTATAAAACATAAACTTATGTAGAAAAGAAGCAAAAGAAGTTTGTTAAAACACAGTAATGATGTATAATCCCAGAAACAGAAAGAAGAAGAAATTACCCAAATGTGATATGATGAGCAACTTCAAGGGCTTGCCAATGTTCATCCGGATTGAAATAAGTCTGTACCAGGAGAGAATTTATAATCCGTGCAACCAAACATATAATAAACACTTCTCTTGAAGAAGTGAGTAAAGCTTGGATTTTTGAATCCCTTTTAGGATTGGGTTTTTGAGCTGTGTTACTCTCTAGTGGAATAGTAGGTGGATGCTTTCTTTGTCTCATGGTGAGATGAGATTCGGGTCTTTCTTTTCAGAGAAAAATCAAAATGCCCGGCAGTGAAGATGAAGATGACGGTTGGGGATGATCTTGCCAAATATAGAAGAAAGGAGAATTTTAACGTTGTATAGAGCCAAATCCGAACAAAGTCTCAGCTCCGGCGACGAATATGAGGGAGGAGTCGTTGGAGTGAATAGGGCAGGGCAGTGGATGTTGACCGATTTCAACCTGGTTGGCCGTTAAATCAGATGACTGGGCAGTAATGTCAGCATTGCCACGTCACCATGTATTCTTGAAACCTCTTTGGAACTTCAAGTTTAGATCTGGGACAACAAATTCGTAGAGAAAAAAATTAGGGAAAATGGTGGACACGAACCTGAAAGCAGAGACTTCTAAGTCCTCAGTGTCAGTGGTATTTTATCAAACAGGCTGTGGGCGTTAAAAGGAATTGTCTTCAACTGGCGTACACAAACTGCAGCATATAGTGAGGACTGAGGAGAGGAGAGTGGTGTTGTTGTTAGAGCACTACCAAACCTTTCACTCCCTCTTTTCCATAACTTCAAATTTCTTTCCCTTCTAAATTATCGGACATAGAAAGTTCCGTCTTCCATGGCTCTCTTCAGGTCTGAGATAGTATTTTTTTTCGAATTAAATATAATTTTAAAAAAAAATACTAAGCAATTGCTACAAATCATTGTAGGGGTAAGGGGGAAGCTTGTGTCAATTATCTCCCTACAAAAGATATGCTTCGCTCAGAGAAAGTAAGTTATAACGATTGTTGTCCATCATTTATTTGTCGAATGCACTTTAGCAAATGAATGCTATGGAAGATTGGTTCTGCTCATTTCAACCAGAATTATTCCAAACTTAACAATGTGTCAATTAATAATGATGTGTTGTTGGGAAATATGGAAGCGGAGAAACGAGAAGGTGTGATACAATTAGAATGCTCAAATGGCTTATTCAACTATAACCAAAGATCAAAATTATATGGGAGACTAGATAGAATCAACTAAATCCACCAATTCTAGTTTGTCTATGTTCAATCATGCTCAAGTCAAATGGACAAAATCGCAGTTGCGGTTCTTAAAACTCAATGTTGACGCGACCATTGACAAGAAATGTGCTAAAATGAGCTTTGGCAGTGTGTTACGAGATGAGAATGAAAATTTTATTGCAACCAGGAGCATCCAATGAAGCGGTGCACATGTACCAAGGGAAGCGGATACGATAGTTGTTATATAAGCTATGAATTGGCTTAAGGATAAAAATTTTGATGATGTTGACATTGAAACATATTTTATCCAAGTGGTGCAATCTCTTAATTTTATTATGAGAGACTCTTCTTTTCATTTGATTTTCAAAGACATTAAACAGTTCATTAGTGAATTTTTTCATGTATTTGTTTAACAATTCGTGAATCGAACAACCTATACGTTAGCGAGACCATCGTTTTTATGCCGGGTTATTCTGAGTGGTTTCCAGTCCTCCTATCATTTGTAATTTTTTGTTGAGAAAATATCATTTTTAGTTCATCGACTATAATACATGTATCAATTTTAGTCATTGACTATTAAAATTTTCAAATTAGGTGCATAACTATTCAATTTGTATTACATTTAGTCCTTGACTATTAACATTTTTAAATTAGGTGCATAACTATTCAATTTGTATCACATTTAGTCCTTGACTATTAACATTTTCAAATTAGGTGCATGACTATTCAATTTGTATCACATTTAGTCCTGCAGTTATATTTTTTGGTTAATTTCCCTCCAAGTCACCGGTAAACGGCTAATTTATTTAATTTTTAGTTTAAAATTTATTTTAATAATTTTTAAATTAAATATAAATTTTTTTTTAAAAAAAAATAACAATAAAAAACGCCGACCAACCCCATCCTCTTCCTTCGTTTCCGGAGGAAGGGGGTCGGGGATAGAGAACGCTCGCCACCCCACCCTCTCTTCCCTCGTGTCCGGCAGAAATGAAGGAGGGAATGGGGTGACTTTTTTTTTCTAATTTTAAGATTTTTAATTTAAAATTTATTAAAATAAAAATTAAATAAATTAACCAGTCACATGTGACTGGCCAAAAAAATTTAATAACTTGACCAAATGTGATACAAAAATACAAATGCATTATTATATGCTCCATTTCTGAGTTGTACCATCAGTCCATCACTACCATCTACTACTGTACTAGTAGCTTCACCATAACAGATTTATAAGAGCATCCACACTTGTGGATAATATATGGGGAGATTTCAGAATTCATTCTTCTCAGTGGGGAGCAAAGTTAATGTAGGGGAGAATTAATTCAAGGAGAATTCATCTGCAATGGTAGAAATATTGCGAAAACCAAGAAAAAAAAGAGAGAAAGTAAATCTGACTTGCTGTGCGCCGCACGCGCCCGGCTGCGCGTCAGGTTCGGCGCGCCTGATCCTTCTTCTTTTTTAATTTTTTTTTGTTTTGTTTTGTTTTTTTTTTTTTTTGGTTTTTTTGTTTTTTTTTTCTCCCTTCTCACATTCTCTCTCATAATCACTCTTACATTATCTCCCAATTCTCTCCAACAATTATGGATGCTCTAATGCTCCTCAAATATTTCATCATGATATTTGATAACTAAATTTACTTTTTAAATGTTTTCAAAAAAAATTACTTTTTAAATAGTTGTGAAGTCTGACAATAATTGGAAACTTCAAGGGAGGAAGAAAGCATTTTCCATTTACGATACATAAAATACGGACTATTAATTTAATGATTCCTATTTACTGTCTCTTCTCCCAACTATTTCCATTTTCCGGCCGGGCAGCGCCGGCCCGACGATGGCCTTTCCATCGCCTCAAAGCAACACGATTGATAATGAAAATCATACAGTTCAGAAGTTATATTCAATTTTATCAGAAATGTACAGAAACTTAGGACAGTTCAACTAACTGCACTCATATGTCATATCAAACCACCTCAAATTTAAACAAAAAAAAAAAAAAAAATCAAGAACAAACCCTAGAATTGGCATGAATTTGGTGTAGAATTCAGGGATCAACCAACATGGAAAGGCCCGATATCGCCGCTCCTGAGTGAGCTAGCGATCTCGTCGGCGACAGTCAAGCAAGACAGCACCCACCCGCTCAGCGCCATCCACACCATCCTCGCCATCCACATCGTTATGCCCCACGGCACCGCCATGCTCGCTCCTCCACCGCCACTTCCGCTTCTGCAATCCCCTATCCGCTTCTTACAATCAATACAATTTCAGTGATTCAGCGAAGGTCCATCCCGAGATCAACCCTCAATTGGCGGTTACTGCCTCAAATTCGGCTGCTCCGGTGTGTAGGTTAAGCTTCGATATGCATGTGTAATGGTGTATGTATATGCGTGTGCAGAAGACAGAGATTTGGAGTCTGAATGGGGAAGAGAGAGAGTTTCGTAGTGGATTTCAAGGAATGATTATGTATATGAGACAGCAATTGTTGTTGATTGATTGATATTTCGAAGCTTGGCTATGTCGGCCAGATTGACAAGTAATGGAGGAAGGAAGAAGAAAGTTTCAATATCAATTTTGGCCCCTAAACTTCTCCATTTGTTACTTTGGTACTTCAGGATTAACTTTTGTCTTTTCTTTTGGAATGGGAAAAACTGCACTCCACGCTCAAGTAAATTATTGGCTAAAATGCCAATTTTGGCATAATATAATAAGGGGAATTCTATTTGCATCACCCTAATTACTATTTACACCATCTATTTAATAGGTGTGATAACTTTTAGATAATGTAGATAAAAAATTGCTATTTACACCACCTTTATTCATTTTAGTCAAACATTATTTTTTTTTAACAAATATTTATTATAAATGACACTTTTTCCCCTTAGGTATATACTTTTAACACTTTTTCTCTCTTAGTTATTCATGTATCTACATTTGTCTCATATAGTTATATTAAAAGTGGCATATTTTCTTCCTTTTATGTTTGATAGACATTTTTACCCTTAAAATTAAATATTTCATTTATTTTTTCTTCTCCAACAAATTATTGTTTAGATGTACGGATGGTCACGGTTCAGTTCAAACAAATTTTTTTACTTATTTTATTGCCAGTTCAAAACTTATTTATTTATTATAAATTTTATTTCTTATTTTTTTAAAAAAATAAATCTAATAATTATTTTATTGTATTTTATTTTTTCGGTTCTGAATCGTAAGCAAAGCCAAAGGGAGTTTCTTTTAATTTGCAATCACACGTGTTATATATTACTCTTTCGAACTTCATTCCAGTTAAAAAGTGGGAAAAAGTATTGATTTCTTAGGCTTTTGCAGTCATATTGAAGTTGACAATCCATTACGTTCCAATGACATTTTGGAGTGTGATTTTATATCTAAGATTATATTTGATTTCTCTCTTTCTGAGGAATGCACACCTTCATTAGAGGACATATATACTAGTAATCTACAATTACTTTGATTTAACAACAATTGATTTGTATATGATTATTATATATAATATGATTAAGCCAACTATCATGTAATATGATGACATTTCAAATAAATGGTCATAGGTCCGAACCTTGGGAGTGGAACTTAGATTCTTAGAGTTAAAAATGTTTAAGAAAATATAGAACAAATATAACTAATTGTGAAGGCACAACACAACTTTATTTTCTTATACTTACGATTCAGAATCGAAAAAATGAAATAAAATAAAAAATAAATAATTATTGAATTTATATTATTTTAAAAATAAGAAATAGAATTTATAATAAATAAATAAATAAATTTTGAATTGGCAAAAAAATAAAAAAATTGTTCGAAGCGAACCATAATCATTCCTACATATAAATCATAATTTGTTGGAGAAGAAAAAATAAATGAAATATTTAGTTTTAAGGGTAAAAATGTTCACCTAACATAAAATGGAGAAAACCTGCCACTTTTAATATAATTGAGGGAGCAAATGTGGATAAACAAATAATTGAGAGGAAAAAAGTGATATAATCATATAACTCAGATGAAAAAAGTGTACAATTTTCCCTTAACCGGAAACTTTTAATTCGATTGCTATAGTGTCCGGTTCAGTTAGACCGAACCGTGGTCATCCCTACGTATACGAAATAATTTGTTAAAGAAAAATAAATAAAATGTTTACTTTAAGGGTAGAAGTGTCAATTTAATATATCAGGGGGGAATCGTCACTTTTAGAATAATTGAGGGGCTAATATGCTAACATTAATAATTCAGGGGTAAAAAGTACTATAAGTATATAACTTAGGGGAAAAAATATTATTTTCTCTTAATTTAATTTTAAATTAAAAAATTATTAATTGCACCTCATAAATGAGGTTTGACCAAGGTGGTGCAAATAGCAAAAAGAACTCCCATTTGGCTATTTACACTACCTATGTAATTATTGAAAGTTTTTACCTTTTTACAATTTCAAGATACTTTATACATACTTTTGACCAAAGGGTGGTGCAAATAGCAACACCCTATAATAAATTGATAATAATGTGTAATTGTTTATAAAAAACTTTATAGTAAAAAATAATCTAGAGGTTATGTTAACTTTTCTTCCAAAATTTATATTTAATACGGATTACGGAGTATTGTTTTTTTTTTTATGTGATATTACATGATTAATTAATTTCTTAAATTTACCAGGACTATGTGGTCTAATGGTATCCAGGGTGGACTTCCAAGTGGAAGGTTGTGATTTTGAGCCTCAGTGGAGGCGTTATTGGCTCTTTGTGTTTCAGTAGGTTGTATTGTATAACAACGATATTTTGAGATTTTTAACATAATTTAATTATTATTAATTTTATATGATGAGAAAAATTTGTAGCCGCTATTTGAAGGTGTTCATTAAGTAAATTTGAATTTCGCTCCGGTGTAATAACTCATTGATAGGTAATAACCCTTAGGCGTATGACTGTATATTCGCTCGTATGTATTTCATATACCGTGAGAGACATTTTTCAATCCTAACCGATCCCGTTTGGGTCCAAATTGACCTGAGTCAAGGTACAAAATCGTCCTTTTTAGATTATTAATTATTGTGCAATGCCTTCTATGTTCGGTCTCGACCTTAACGCTCGGACCGGATACCCCAAACGGGATGCCTCCTACACTAGAGGACAAAATACCTCTGGCATCGCTTTGTCGATCACGTCATAGTTAGACTCGTCAGGAATCATCTCCCATGTGGACCTACTAGAAGAGGCGTCGACCGCACCGGTGCATGTGGAACACGTGGAGGGCATGCGAGCACTCGACATGTGCTCCCTCGTAACCTCTATAATGCATGTTGGGGGAACTTTTGGATTTTATAACTGATCATATAGTTTTAGCTCGGGAATGTTCGACCCATCGTCTAGGTTACTCGAGCTCACACCCCTACTCCATAGACTATACGTAGGCATATCTATATATCCCAATGAATTTACCACATTATTCACAAATTACATATGAGAAATAAACTGCACTAGAAAAATCTTGTGCAATTACTCAAATGAGATGATGATGACAATAATCAAACACGTGACTTTCGAAAATCATGCTCTACCGATTTAGCCATTCTCTTTAAGAATAGTTTAATATATATATTTTTATAAAATTTTAAATTAAATTTATTGTAAAATTTTTTTATTGATGCTAATTAACGGTTCAAAAAAAAACCAAAATGCCTATTTTATTTACTAGTTCTGCTATATGTATTATCAAAATTTTACTCTCTCACTTTCACGACAAACAAATATTGGATATATTCATCATAGTGGGTGAAGCAATACTGTTGGTGCTTAAATGTCAAGTTTTCATTTTCAGTGGGGTTTGAAAAGTTAATTAAAGATGATGTTTTTATACAGTAATTTTATTGTTGAGCGAATACGAGTACCTGAGGGGTTGAGGGCAATTGGGTTCAGATTCTTAAAAAATGGCAACTTCGTCTTCACTGCATCTCAAATCCCTACTCCACACAAAGCCTACATACCGAAACCTAAACCACCAGGTAAGTACGGAGCAGTCGCTGCTTTTGCTCTCGCGCGCAGTCTCTTTCTCTTAACTGGGTTTTCTTGGAATGGGATTAAGTCAAACAAGTATCGGAAAGTTATGATTTTTATAGAGCTTGCACAACAATGTTTTTGCTTATTGGATCCTTCCATTACGCCATGGAGTATCATAATATATATTAAGTATTTGAAATCATTATTATATGTTGGTTTGAGCCTTATTTTTCTCGTTTGATTTTAAGTATTTGATAATATCGGGAATGATATACTCCGTATTTGACTGACACATTCTTACTTCGAGGTGTTCATCCACTTTGATTTTGATTTGGAGCATTCTGAAAAATCTTGTTCTGCAACTCTAACCCAAGGAATAAGTTAAAAGAAAGAGGAGTTTGTTGATACTTTTTGTGTGTTCCTTTGCTCTCATTTACCCATTGTAATTTAGTTGAAATTTGCCATGTGGTTCATTATATTTATTTATTTTGGTTTTGTGGGGCAATCAACCGTGTGATTTAGAGGTTTGTTTGTTTGTTTGTTTTGTGTGTGTTATAGGGTTCTATAACTGGAGAATTTCCAGTGGCTCTTGCTTGTAACCCTACAGTGAATGGGAAGGAATATCGTGCATTGAGTGCCAAGAAATTTGAACTAAACTGCTTGAGAGACAGAGAAATGGATGTCAGTGTGCCGGCTCTTATTAGTGGTGTTGCTGAATGCATGGATGGTCTGTAAAAACATTTATTTATGGGGATCCCCTTTCCCGCCCTATTTTCTCAAGCTGTTTAGTTTGGTTACTAGATTATCATTATTGATTGATGCCAGATACAGAGGATAAGGCGCTGACCGAGCAAGGGGAGCCAAAAGAGCCAAGCTTTTCAACAGTGCTGATGAATTTTACTAACGATTTTGACCCTTATGATGCCTTGAGCACTCCTTTGTATCAAACAGCTACTTTTAAGCAAGTAAGTTTATTGAATTTTAAGGAATAAAATGGAACACCTTATGTTTGTTCATCTTCGGATTGTTGATTAATGATTATACTAAAATGGCTTTCTTCACTGAGAGTCAGAATGGTGATAGAATCAAGCTGATACTCTGAATAATATGTATTACCATCACTGGTCACTGCAGCCTCATATTTCCATTCTACATTCATATTAACTTGTTACTGAATGCCCTGTGACATCTTTCTGCAGCCTTCAGCAACTGAATATGGCCCTTATGATTATACAAGGAGTGGAAATCCAACGAGGGATGCATTAGAAAAGTGTGTTGCTTCTCACATCTGCATACTGCAGTTAATGCAGGTCTATATATGTTCATTATGATATGTGCACTCATCCACATTTCCCAATATTTCAGGCTTCTCGCAAAGCTTGAGAAAGCAGATAGAGCATTTTGCTTCACCAGTGGGATGGCTGCCTTGGCGGCTGTAACTCGCCTCGTTGGAACTGGTACTTTTATATTTCTGTAGGTGTTAATCATAGTAGTGATTTTCTCCTAATTTTTTAAGTAGGTGCATATTAGGCTCATCCAGTTGCTCACTTGGTTAGGGTAATTTGTTTTCTAGTTCCTTGAGATTACTGTTGAAATTTATCCTTGAAATCTTTGATTTCTATTGCTTAATAGGTGAGGAGATTGTTGCTGGGGATGACATATATGGTGGTTCAGATCGGCTATTGTCACAAGTAGTACCAAAAAGTGGAATTGTTGTCAAGTTCGTATCAGTTTTGTTAAAATAACTTGTTCTCAACCAGAAACTTAGTGCTTTTATAATGACTGTACAGGCGAGTTGACACAACTAATCTAGATGAGGTTGCATCAGCAATTGGAGCAAGGACAAAGCTTGTGTGGCTAGAAAGTCCTACAAACCCTCGTCAACAAATTTGTGATATCCGTGTGGGTCATAGTGATTTTGAAGTTCCTAGATTGTTCTTATATGGTCCTTTGTGTTCTTTGGATTGTTAAAGGAACCCTGCAAGAATATTATAATAACGTTTTCTTCTTTAAAACTCATGTTTTTTTATTTCCATGCAAATATTCAATTCAGAAAATTGCTGAGGTGGCTCATGCTCATGGTGCTCTCGTGCTGGTGGATAACAGCATTATGTCCCCTGTATTGTGTTGCCCCTTAGAGCTTGGAGCAGGTATTGGGAACTACTCCGTATCTTTTTCTTTCTTCAATTCAATTTATTTATAGTTGAGTTCAACTGGTCCATTTTTACCACCCTTCACTTTTCCAGATATTGTGATGACTTCAGCTACTAAATTCATATCTGGTCATAGTGATCTTATGGCTGGTATCCTTGCTGTTAAAGGAGAAAGGTTTTTCCACTCTTTCTTTATAGACATTTAATGTATTCGCTTCTAAACTTTTCACCAAAGAGTATGTGAATCATTTTAAAATTTCACTAAATAGTCGTGTTTGGATCTATCTAGTTTCTGTTTTGGGTGGAACTCAATGAACACATTGCTTTTTCATTGTTTCTTGTTAACAACTCTGCAATAATCTTCTACTGATTTAAAAGATTAATGATAATTTTGGCATTTTATTTCTAGAAGTTAAAGGAAACTAGATTGTTTCAGCTAATAAGTTGAATTATAAAACCTTTAATGTACAACAATTATAATTATTAGTTGATTTGTTCATTTTGGTGGTCTGTATATTTCTATTGAAGTATTTTTTCCATGGTTGCAAAAATCGCGCAATGGGCGCCTAGGCGCTAGGAAGGCCGGAATCGGCCTCCTCCGCGGCCGGCCGGCTAGGCGGTCTAGGCGACCGCCTAGCCGGCCGGTTCGGCCTTCTTTTATTTTTTATTTTTTATTTTTTATAGTTTTAAAGTGTTAAAAGTTCGGGAAGGCATAACTTTTGACTCGGTTGTCCGTTTTGGACAATTTTTTTTTTTTCAAATCGCGTATTTTTTTGAGATCTATACACCGCAAACAGCCGAAGGCGGTTTGGCCCTCTAATTTCTCCAAAAAATGCTTCTTTTGCTCTTAATTTTAATTTTTTATGTATTTAGATGGTTTAAAACTTTAAACAATATTTAAAACGATTTTACAACATCTTATGTAAATAATTTGTAAGAAAAAACTAGAGGAACCTTATGTTTTATTAGTGAATTTCATAATTTTAAATTTTATTTTTTTTTTAAATAAAAAAAATTAAAAAAAAAAAGTAAAAAAAATCGGCGCCCTAGGTGCTTGGCGCCTAACGTTTTTTGCAACCTTGATTTTTTCTGTATGTTACACATTTGATCTAATGTTTGAATGGTGCCTTATTGTCTTTACTTATTTATATTATATGGACTAGTGACGACCTGAATTTTGTTTATTCAAACCAGCTTGGGAAAGGAGTTATATTTCCTACAAAACGCAGAAGGTGCGGGATTAGCCCCATTTGACTGTTGGCTTTGCTTAAGAGGAATCAAAACTATGGCTCTGCGTGTTGAGAAGCAACAGGTTAGTTTTCTTATGTGATGAAATGGAAAACATTGGTTTATAAATTCAAAATTTTGCAGTAAGTTGTATGGTAAAACAATCTCTAGATGGGTCGTTCTTCTTGTAATCTTTGCAGGAAAATGCACAAAAGATTGCTGAATATCTCGCCTCCCATCCAAGAGTGAAGAAGGTTAATTATGCTGGTCTTCCTGGTCATCCTGGACGGTCATTGCACTATTCTCAGGTATTGCCAACCCAACCCGTAATGCTAAAGATTTTCAACCTTCTTCTAACTTGCCAGCCATCCCCGACAGACATTGTGTGGTAATTATAAAGATTTTTGTCTCACTTATTGCAGGCAAAGGGTGCAGGATCAGTGCTTAGTTTTTGGACAGGATCTTTGGCACTTTCTAAGCATGTAGTTGAGACCACAAAGTATTTCAGTGTTACTGTCAGTTTCGGTAACTTCCTACTACTCAAATTATTTACTTACACTATCATATGACAGACAATTAGCCAAATGGCGGTCACGGGGCCTTATGGTGAATTTGACATTTGACCACAGGAAGCGTGAAATCCTTAATAAGCTTGCCGTGTTTTATGTCCCATGCAAGCATACCTGCTGCAGTGCGAGAGGCGAGAGGCCTCACTGAGGATCTTGTTCGTATTTCTGTTGGAATTGAAGATGTTAATGATCTCATTGCAGACTTAGACTATGCACTTACAACTGGCCCCTTCTCATAGATCGATCCATTTGTTGAGTGAGTGATTGAGTGTTCAGGATGATCAAGAAGTAGAAGAAATGATTCACTCATTTTAGTCTCCTCAATATTTTTCAATGTTATCCATTTGAACATGTCTGTAAAAGCAACAATCTTAAACACCATTCAACTTTTAATTTTAATAGAATGCCAACTATCTATTATCCTCACTCTCCTTTCTCCACTCTTCATCATCAAATAAGTCTTCATGAGGAGCATAAATGATCATATCTGGAAAAAGTTGAAGAAAGTCATCCTTGACCTTTTCTCTCAAATCTGGATAAGGAAGAAGCCCTTTTAATATGACTCAGATAAAGGGGGATCAGTAGAGCTTCAATTCTCATTTCATCATATATATGCATTGCCTCATCACACAATCCACAAGCTCACCAAATGTATGTTGATCAAAAAGGACACCTTCACTCTTCAAATCTTCCCACACCTTCTTTGCTTCATCTACCCTTTTCTTCTTTGCAATCCCTATAAAAAGACATATCTGGTCGATACCATATCTCTTTACGCATCACTTCATACATCTACACATGTAAACACAATAGTCAAATACTTTGGCATAGATGAACAAAAGTATCCTGTTTAGGCTCTTCCGAGATCACAACAATTGATCTCAGGGACGTAATAGCAGGCCGTTTCTATTTTACTCTTAAAATTAACGATAAGAATAAGAAAAACAATTCAAT
The DNA here is from genome assembly GCF_001879475.1 of Ipomoea nil. Taxonomy (NCBI): domain Eukaryota; kingdom Viridiplantae; phylum Streptophyta; class Magnoliopsida; order Solanales; family Convolvulaceae; genus Ipomoea; species Ipomoea nil. The sequence goes on along the minus strand of NW_017619254.1, from coordinate 4,778,819 downwards.
GACTAGAGTGCCACAAACAAAAAATTTTCTAGAATAATCGCTTTCGCTTTCCAATGAATACACCAACATGAAAAAGGTCTATTTCACTATAAGCATCAATGGGCATTTATAAGCATTTATATATTTCACTATAAGCATCAATGGTTGAGCATTACCAAAATACCAAACATAATGTTCTTATTTTTTGCAACATAAACTCGTACTTTTCTCAAGCTTATTCAAAACTAAAAGGCAAGCAATGTGTGCACTCTAATCGATTCATAATAATGTATCAAGCAATCCGGTTGAACAACAACGAAAAAAACAGATTGTTATGATTGCAACGTTCACTTTTCAACTAATAAAATGTAGCAAGAACTTAAAAAGTTAATTATAATATACTAGAAAAAGGAAGCTTCTTTTTTTTTTTTTTTTTCTCTGTTTAAATTGGTACCTTCATGGAAAGAAAGATAAGGATTCAGCGAGGACAGCAAGGAGATCAGATTTGAGAAGTCGAGAAACATTTGATTTCATAAACCGTTCAAGCCGAATAGGGACTAACTGTAAACTCTTGAATTCCTTGACTACCATTAGGCCTTCTTTCCCCATTTCCTTCTTACGTCTCCAAATTGAAACACTCGGACTTGATGCCGCTGCATTTGAGCCGACGATGATGTGTCTGAATGTGGTCTTGTTGTTCGATGAGTGAGGGCGTAAGGGTAGTCCTGACAAGGCTCTTCGCAAACGCTACTTTCCTATCAAACCATCAGCTACGGAATTCAAACCCTTATTGCTTCCATTTGCGCTAGTCTGGTAGATAGTCTCAGTTCAACAACCAAAACTGAGAAATTAAAATGTCCCACATCGGGAAACTATGAAACTTGAAACCAAAATATAAGATTCCATTTGCGAGAGTTGGACACGACCTTACTTGAACAGGATCTGTTCTATAGGCTCGTACCTCTGTATCCTTGAGTTCTAAGGAGACAGGAAACTAAGCTTGGTGGATGAGTAATGGCCAAGAGGCTAGAGCGTGAGTAACAGCACCGTGCCTTCGCCGGTTGGAGCCGTAGATGATCGTTCCTGGCCGTCTAGTTGCGGCCGGGATGGCCTCTTGGCTGTCTGACAAGCTTCCCATCTTTTTTTTTCCCCCCCTTTTTCCATTTTCGTTGGTGGGTTCTTCTAAAATGGAGCTGCAGATTGCAGATCAGTTGAGCACTATGAAAGTTCTACGTTCAGGGACCTCTACTGTAATGAGTTTATGAATTAGTTCTGTGTACACTGAACAAGAAGCGTTTGTAGTCCAACGGTTAGGATAATTGCCTTCCAAGCAATAGACCCGGGTTCGACTCCCGGCAAACGCAAAGACTTCTCCATTGCTTTCTAATATCATATTATATTTGTTTATGTAGTTTTCTTTTCTTGTGGAATTATTTTTTCTACATATATCCTTCTTCATTTAACTCTATAATTTAAATCAGTTTTCAATATTATCCTTCTAATAAAATTTATTTCATTTTATTTGTTTTAAGAAAATTTTCATTTTCATTTTTTTTAAAGTACTATTGGAGTTCATATTTAGTTCTTTTCATTGTACTTAACATCTTCTTTACTTATTCTCTTTAGTATTTTTTTTATTTTTAAATTTAATTTATTGATATATAATGATACTCTTAATCTAGTTTCTACAGATAAAAATTTTATATATTATGAAAAATTGAATTGTAATTATCTAATTTTTTGGAAATACAGTAGGGAGGGAGGAACCCAGGCTGAAGAAAACAAATCAGCCTACTCTGACTCAAACATGAGACGATCACTCACAGCCCCCAATTGATCATTATACACCAAAGTTTCACATTCAAGGGGAAGGGCAGCAAAAATAATACATGGTTCCCTTCTGCTAGCAGCAATCTTGGCCAAAGAGTCTGCAACATAATTCTGCTCACGTAAAACATGCACCAACAGTGTTGCCACTTCTATGGATCATGTCTCTTCATCGGAGTTTGATGGTTCCCAGATGGTGATCATAGATTTTGACAACATTGAGGGCCTCCTCAACCTCTTTGCAATCAGTCTGAACTTCCAAATTGAGAATTCTTTTAGCTTCCGTCCATCTTAAGGCCTCCTCAACCCTTCAAACCTCTCACTAATACGATCTATGACCTGCACAAAATAAGATTTGGAGACCCTTCCATGAATGGTAGGGACTCCCAAGTATTTACCACGGTCAGTAGTCCGGCTGATACCAAATTTCGTCGAGATTTTATGTTCTTAGAAAAAAATATATGGGATTTTTGGAGGTACCAATTTTTGTCGAGATTTTATGTTCTTAGAAAAGAATATCTGGGATTTTTGGAGGTTAATACGTTGCCCCGAGGCAAAAATGAGATGGAGGAAGTATTATGTTTTTTTTTTTTGAATGCTACTGACTCTATTACATGGTAGTATGTGAGGCTCCACTGAGGCTCGAACTCACAATCTTCCAAATGAAAGTCCAACCCGGGTACCATTAGACCACATAGGAGGTGGAGGAAGTATTATGTAAGCATACACAAATCAACAAAGTAAACTTCACAACAATCTTAATGCAGTAAACTTCACTTGTATTCCATGCACTCATCCCAGTTCAGGGGCAATCATCTATCATTATTTCCGAGATCGCAACAATTGATCTCACTGACGTAATAGCAAGCCGTTTCTATTTTACTCTTAAAATTAACCATAAGAATAAGAAAAACAGTTCAATGACTAGAGTGCCACAAACAAGAAATTTTCTAGAATAATCGCTTTCCAATGAATACACCATCATGAAAAAGGTCTATTTCACTATAAGCATCAATAGTTAGGCATTTATATGGGTCATCACTTTGAGCATTACCAAAATACCAAACATAATGTTCTCAAGCTTATTCAAAACTAAAAGGCAAGCAATGTGTGCACTCTGATCGATTCATAATAATGTATCAAGCAATCCGGTTGAACAACTACAAAAAAAATAGATTGTTATGATTGCAACATTCACTTTTCAACTAATAAAATATAGCAAGAAGTTAAAAAGTTAATTATAATTTACTAGAAAAAAGAAGTTTTTTTTTTTTCTTTGTTTAAATTGGTACCTTCATGGAAAGAAAGATAAGGTATTGTCTCTGGAATTGGGCGAGGACAGCGAGGAGGTCAGATTTGAGAAGTCGAGAAACATTTGACTTCATAAACCGTTCAAGCCGAATAGGGTCTAACTGTAACCGCTTGAGTTCCTTGCCACCATTAGACCTTCTTTCCCCATTTCCTTCTTACGTCTCCAAATCGACACACTCGGACTTGATGCCGCTGCATTGGAGCCGATGATGATGTGTCTGAATGTGCTCTTGTTGTTCGATGAGGAGGAGGATGATGAGTGAGGGCATAAGGCCAGTCCAGACGAGGCTCTTTGCAGCAGGTTCTGGCAACAACGCCACATTTCCTATACAGTCACCAGTGAGTACAGTGCTAAAGTCTGATGCTTGGGTTTTTATAACTGTAAAATCCTAAAAGTGAAAAGATCTCAATGCAATTTCTGAAGCACATTTCTCCCCAGCATATAATAATATATAAATGTGCAAATCCAACTTTTTTAAAATATAGTTCAAGTAATTGCACATTTGCTTCAAATAGGAAGACAAAATTGAGACACCAATCTCCAAAGCAATATTCTTAAACCAATCTCTTTTGCATGAGGTTGGTTCTCCATCATCTCATTTTTGAAAGATCTGGTGACCTTGAATTCAGCATTCCCAGTTCAATGGCCATCATCTGTCATCATTTCATGGGAAACCAACAAAGAAACAAGTGATTATCAAC
>NW_017619254.1:4450000-4770000 GCF_001879475.1 Ipomoea nil | reverse complement strand
AAATGCAGGGGTAGATGGTCTGATTTGGCTTTCTTCTCTAATTTGAGAATTTTTCAACCCTATATATATAGTGATAGCACAAAAAAGCAAAAAGGAAGCAGAACAAAAAGAGAGAGCTGCCATAAAAGGCAGTCTGAGTTGTGATTGCATTGTATACTTGCCACAACAAATAAACAAAACAAAATGATACAAAACCCAGTTTTAGTCTATTGAGGAACTCCTTGAAAACACCAAAGGAATCTAAGAATAAGTGGAAAATCACAACAAAGTAGCAGACAATTTCGTTGAAATATTGGGGGAAAATAACTGGAATATTCAATCCAATTTGTAGCATAATCAGCTAGAAGTTTATCAAAATTATAATCCACAAATTCATTCAATCATTAGCTTTATACGATTAACAAAATTGGATTTTGCACAGCCTGTTAATGATGGCATCTTGAATAAGTCCCTCATCAGGAGATCGGATAGAGGAAACAGCATGCCAAATTCAATTCAGAAGAAGGGGGGATCACCAAAAAATTAGCAGAAAAGCAGATTAAATTCCCAGATTTTGGGTTCAAAAAAAATTTGGACCATTTCTCGATTTGTGCGTGTCATCCTTGCGCAGGGGCCATGCTAATCTTCTCTGTATCGTTCCAATTTTATCGGATGTCCCCGAAGGGACGTTCTTGTTCTTCAATGGCGAACTATATGTACTGGAAGATAGCTGGTTCATCGCCCGATGTGGGAGCTGGCGAGCTGCACAGAGAAAAGATATACTAGTGAAGAACTGAAGAGTGAAGACCGACCATAGCGGCCCATCAAAGCATATAAGCCCAGTCCAAAATTTGTAATGTGTATACAATAAATATTTTCTCCATTTCTTAAAAAATATTATATTTATTTATGTTTGTCCACATATATTTAAACCATTTCAATACAATCATTATACCAGGTACCATGATCTATCTTATATATTTTTAATATACTAAAAATTCACCTTTTAAAGGTACATTAGGTAAGTATTGAAGGTTCATTATTTGATATATTATCAAATATTCAAATAATGTACCTTCAATATATTAAAAGTAAACATTTATTCATAATATAATATATATTTTTTCAATATCATCCAAGTAATAAAATTTATTTTCCTTAAACCCATTTCCAAATGGCTATACATTATAGATAATTAAATAATTTAATCTATGAATTTTGCAATAGAAAAAAAAAAAAAGAAAATTGCTTACTAAAATTATATGTATATGTTCAAGTGAAAATGCGTTGAAATCCTTAAATAGGACATGGATACATCACGAATATCTAATAAAAAGCTCTACCAAATTACAATTTGGGTACAATAATAAATAAAAAATGGGAATTATAAACATTTTAGTATTATTTTCTAGGACCATTATTTATTTTCAATAAATATAGTTCAACTAATTAACATTTGCTTCAAAGGGAAGAGAAAAGTATGGAGCCATCAATCTCTTTGCATCACCTTTCTCCATCATCATCTCATATTAGCCATGAATTCAGGATTCCCATAACATAAAATCATATTACTGGGAGTTATTATATTAAAAACTTATTGATCAGACTTCATTAAGATTGCTGCAACATTAAAAGAACAAGAACATGAAAAAAATAATTAATACCATTTCACTGGCAGCAATGACTTTTAAACTATTGCCCCAAAAAACTTGACAAGCAATGAGTTTGCAAGATTTTATCTGATGAAAAAATTTAAGGAAATCCAAAGCTGAAGTGCAGCTTAGGGAATACTTACCGAATTTTCACAGGGGAACAAGGGATCCATGGCAGGGTTTTTAGGGAAAAAAAATTTGGACCATTTCTCGATTTGTGCCTATCATTCATGCTAACCTTCTCTGTATCGTTCCAATCCCTAACGGAATATTACACAACTATGAAGCGATTGAGATGCTAATCTTCTTCGAAACAGAACAAAAATGCAAAAACGTATGAACTGGGGAATTGAAGAAATTGCCAACTGACCTCGATGATGAATAATAACTGTTTATCAAACCATCAGCTTCGGAATTCCATTAAACCCTTAGTGCTTCCATTTGCGCTAGTCTAGTAGATAGTCTCAGTTCAACAACCAAAACTGAGAAATTAAAATGTCCCACATCGGGCAGCTATCAAACTTGAAACCAAAATATAAGTTTCCATTTGCGAGAGTTAGCCACGACCTTACTTGAACAGGATCTGTTCTATAGGCTCGTACCTCTGTATCCTTGAGTTCTAAGGAGACAAGAAACTAAGCTTGGTGGATGAATCATGGCCAAGAGGCTAGAGCGTGAGTAACAGCACCGTACCTTCACCGGGCGGAGCCGTCGAGGATTGTTCCTAGCCGTCTAGCCGCGGCTGGGATGGCCTCTTGGCTATCTGACATGCTTCCCATCTTTTTTTTTCGTTTTTCCATTTTCGACTGGTGGGTTTTTCCTAAAATGGAGTTGTAGATCAGTTGAACCCTATGAAAGTTCTACGTTTTGGGGACCTCTGCTGTGATGAATTGAAGCACTAGTCTGTGTACAATGAACAAGAAGCGTTTGTAGTCCAACGGTTAGGATAATTGTCTTTCAAGTAATTGACATGGGTTCAACTTTCAGCAAACGTAATATTTTCTCAGTTTATATTTATTTATGTAGTTTTCTTTTCTTGTGGAATTATTTTGTCTACATATTTTGTGATGAATTGAAGCACTAGTCTGTGTACAATGAACAAGAAGTGTTTGTAGTCCAATGGTTAGGATAATTGCCTTTCAAGTAATTGACCTGGGTTTAACTTTTAGCAAACGTAATATTTTCTCTGTTTATATTTATTTATGTAGTTTTCTTTTCTTGTGGAATTATTTTGTCTACATATATCCTTCTTCATTTAACTCTCTAATTTAAACCAGTTTTCAATATTATCCTTCTAATAAAATTTATTTCATTTTTTTGGAGTTTTTTTTTTGAAGTACTATTGGCGTTTATATTTAGTTCTTGTTAATTGCACTTAACATGTTCATTAATTATATTAAAAATATTTACCTAGTGTATACTCACTTTTTTTGTAAAAATAAAATTCTCATGTTATTATATGTAATAAATTTAAAAAAAAAAATCTAAAATGCTTGTCAAAATCGATACCAATCATATTTGGTACGATCATGTATTAACAGCATAATACTTATACTATGTATTTCCGTCTCATTTTACTTGTCTTATTTAGGCTAAACTAACTTTTTCTTCTTTACTTATTCTCTTTAGTATTTTTAAAATTTTTAAGTTTAATTTTTTTGATATTTAATGATACTCTTTATTTAGTTTCTAAAGATAAAAACTTTATATATATACCAATACTAAATATTATAAAAAATTGAATTGTAATTATCTAATTGACAAAAGAAAAATGAGGTGGAGGAAACTAACAAAGTAACAAAGTAAACTTCACAACAATCTTAATGCAAAATATTTCAGGAAATTTAGGACTGCTAAAGTTTCCAAATTCCAAACACAGTTGGACTGAAGAACTTGTAACATTTCATTCTTTCTCAATACCTCTTTATTACCAATGACTATGTTATTAAAGACACTGGAAAATTGGAGTTCTAACTAAGGAAAGGTTGCTCCAGCTTCAATAACATAAGAACTCCTCAACATACTGGGGGGTGAGCTGTGGATAAGATATCGTATGATGTGAGTGCCGGGTCTGATGTGGCATATGTTATCATCCTTCATAGTTCAAAGCGATATCAGTAAGCCAATTTCTCAGCATCCCAAATGATATTAACTTCACTTGTATTCCATACACTTATTCCAGTTCAGGGGCAATCATCTGTCATTGTTTCAGATCAAGAAAGATACAATTTGTGAATGACTAAACTACAAGACTTTAAGAATAACATACAGAGTAGATTTCAAATCCAGTCCTAGAATTACTAGTTTATGGTTTAAGGGTCCAACAACAAATGGTTCTTACATACATGCACAAGAGTAAATGTATTCTAGGAATAACCATGACAAGTGGAGCAAGAAATAAGCTAAGGACAAAAACCATATGCAATAAAATGGGATTAGAGTACCCACATTTGCAGCCATAATTTGTTCAATGTGTACAACACTGTAAGAAGATTCCTTTGGAAATACTCCGTAGTTTAGTTAAGAAATACTGATAGAAATTCATAACTAAAGGGTTGCTAAAATAATCAACTAGTACCAATAAAGAATTCCAAAAGATGATTTATATAATTGAAACACTTATAGAGAATCAAAATAGACCAACAAAAGAATTGAAACTATTATTAACAAATTTGAATTACTAGTTTATGGTTTAGGGTTCCTGTAAACCTCAACCCCGCCCAGTAACGGATGCAGAAAAGGCTGTGATCTACCATTTTACCCTCAGAACACAGTTATTTTAGAGAAGAAATATCAGAGAGAATTTTATTTCTAGACAATCTCTACTATTTTTTTTTTGGGTTCATAGATAATCTCTACTATGCAGTTTGTGCCTACTCCTCCATACAATGCATATAAGCTGATTACAATTTCTAGAAGCAATGATTCCAGCAGGTTTTGATAATCAGAGTTTAACCAGAGAGTGTTGAGCAACTGAAAAGTATAACAGAATGAAAAGCTGAGGCTTTAATTTGCACCATAATATAACCAAATCAACTTCATTTTCCCAAGAAATATGTCACTTAACCAGTAGAATGAATCATGTAGAGAGTTATAAATAATTAATAGTAAATTTGATATGAAGGCCAGAAATCTTGGCTTGCATAAGAAGAGAGTATAGAATAGATTGAGCTCTAAATTACTGTCTCTAAACTTGCATGTGATGAATTTGCGGAATCAAGGAGAAATTGATATCTTCTAAGAAAAGATTCAACTACAAGAAGATGGCTATCATGTTCAAGTCATATATTCAGTATTTGAAAACCTCAATCACCAGCATTCTTATCAATCACATATCGATCTATAGTCATCATGCCTACAGTTTATTTTCAGCCAACTTTCGATCATTGATCTTCAGACCATGTAAACCACCACGTATAAAAGAAGTATAGAAACTAGTAATTTAAACATTAAGACAATTTTGACTCATCTAAACTATAAAGCCCAGACTTTTTTCTTCTGAAAAGGAAACAACTTCAGTTGTGAAATACATATCTCTGGTGTCCAACATGGCGGCATACGTGTGGGAATCTTTATGACCTCATTTTCAGCCATGATTTAGCTTAAATTAGCTATGAAATCAAGAAAGGGAGTGGTGTGAAAACTACTACAGAAACTGCAGATCAACAAATGCCAAATTTTCGAACAGTTATTCAAACTCTCAAGCTCTCTGGCATATGTTCAACTCCATGTATGGTGCAAATTAAAGCAACAGTATAGGAGCACAAACAACACAACATAACATTTCACATATTCCATGAAGAAAAAAAAAAAAAAAAAAACCAATCCACTATAGCCTGTGTAATTTGGGAAAAATAAAAAATAAAAATAAAAGCATCCGCTCTGGTTTTCAATCACAAGTACGAAGAACCTAACACCTAACATAATCAATTTCATAAAACAAACGGAAATTAAGAAAGACTGACCGGAGAATCGTATGGAAGGTACATCGAAAACATCACTATTACGAGGATTGCAAACCCAGTTTAACAGATTGAAAACGCATCCAGTGCCCGCATTTCAGTAAAAGTGGAAAATCCCCAGATTATATTCACGAAATCTGGGGACAAATTAGCAGTTGTAGTTCTTGGATTTTTGGTTTGGAAAAAAATTTGGACCATTTCTCGATTTGTGCGTGTCATCCTTGCGCAGGGGCCATGCTAATCTTCTCTGTATCGTTCCAATTTTATCGGATGTCTCCGAAGGGACGGTATGTGCTTCCATGGTGGAGTATATGTACTGGAAACAAGCTGCTTCATGTGCCGATGTGGGAGCAGACGAGTTAAGCGACTACAGCGTAAACCGAATACATGTTAGCGTTCTGTAGCGGCCCATAAAGGCATGGAGGCCCGGCCCAAATTTCGTGGTTTTTATTTTTAAAATTTTAAAAAATTCTTTAAATTTTGTTTATTTATTACTCCGTAACTTTTATTTTTACGGTTTTTTTTTTAATGTAATAAATCAATAATTCATGGATTTCATGCTTTCATTTTAGTGGCGCTCTATAATTAAATGTAGAGCTGATATGCTTACGCCTTTTCGATCATCATTTTTGAGCTCTACTAAAAGATTGGCCATTTTCACCCCTTTGCGAGCTCTCATTAACTCTCTGTCAAATCTTGAACTTCGGCATGATGATCATTTTAAGCAATGCTACTACGTCTCTCAACCCAAAAGGGAGTGCTTTACGTTACCCAGAATAGATTATACCCTGGATCCAGAAGTAGCAAGGTCAAATTCGATGATCACAAGGCTATGCAAAGATGGTCGTGTCATTGAAGCACGAGGAGTGTTTGATGAAATGCCTGATCCAGATGTGATTTCCTGGACAGCTATGATTTCGGGGTACATAAGTTGTGGCATGATTAATGAAGCTCGGGAGTTGTTTGATAGAGGTGATGCTAAGAGAAATGTTGTAACTTGGACAGCTATGGTTGCTGGGTATATGAGGGGGAATCAAATTTTAGATGCTCAGAGGCTTTTCAAGGAGATGCCGGAAAAGAATGTGGTATCTTGGAATAGTATGATTAATGGGTATGTGAAAGCTGGTAGAATTGATGAGGCTTTGGCATTTTTTGAGAATATGGAAGAGAGGAATGTAGTTTCTTGGAATATGATAATTGGAGGACTAACTCAATGTGGAAGGGTTGATGAGGCATGGAGGATTTTTGATCAAATGTCAGAAAGGAACGTGGTCTCTTGGACTACCATGATTTCTGGGTTGTCAAGCAATGGGAGAGTAGATGAGGCAAGAATGTTTTTTGAGGGGATGCCAGAGCGGAATGTGGTTTCCTGGAATGCAATGATTACTGGGTACATAAAGAATTTGAGGTTTGATGAAGCATTTGAACTATTTGAGAGGATGCCTGAAAAGAGTGTTCTCTCATGGAATACAATGATCTCTGGTTTTATAGAAAACAAGGACATGAATAGTGCAAGAATGTTGTTCAATGAAATGCCGAGAAAAGATGTAGTTTCTTGGACATTGATGATTAATGGCTCTGTGCAGAATGGCCAAAGTGAAAAAGCCATAGAAACTTTTAGTGATATGCAGTGGGATACCCGGGTAAAACCAAATGAAGGGACCTTCGTTTGTGTTTTGAGTGCTTGTAGTAACTTAGCTGGTCTGGGTGAAGGGATGCAAATTCACCAAGTAATTAGCAAGACAGTTTATCAAGATAACCAATTGGTCATTTCTGGACTTATTGACATGTATTCAAAATGTGGAGAGCTGTCAACTGCCAGGAAAATATTTGATGATGGATTAAGAGGCCAGATGGATCTGGTCTCTTGGAATGGAATGATTGCAGCATATGCTCACCATGGATGTGGTAGGGAAGCAATCAATTTGTTCAAAGATATGCAAAAGATGGGGTTCAGACCAAATGATGTAACTTATGTGGGGTTGCTTGCTGCCTGCAGCCATTCGGGATTAGTTGAGGAAGGGTTAAATTACTTTATTCAGCTTATGAGAGATGAGTCCATAGAGGTTGGTGACCATCACTACTCATGCCTCGTTGATCTCTGCAGTCGAGCAGGAAACCTCAAAGAGGCTTATCGGTTCATGGAACAACTCCAAGCAAAGCTACCTGCAAAGATTTGGGTAGCTCTTCTTTCAGGATGTAATGTTCATGGGGACCAAGAAACCGGGAAACTGGCAGGAGAAAAACTCCTAGAGGTAGACCAGGTGGCTGCAGAAAGTTCTAGTACTTATATGCTGCTATCGAACATATATGCTTCAAGTGGGAACTGGAAAGAAGCTGCAAAACTGCAGGGGAAAATGAAGGATAGAGGATTGAGAAAGCAGCCAGGTTGTAGTTGGATTGAAGTAGCAAATAGGGTTCATGTTTTTGTGGCTGGTGATAGATCTCATGATGAAACTGAGCTTCTTTATTCTTTGCTAGGTAGTCTTCATATGAAAATGAAAAGGGCTGTTTTCTTTACTACACACAATTTCATATTGGAAGATGATTTTGCATTCATTTGACCTTTGGCCTTTCATTAATGGTTGAAATATGAATCAACCAAACAGTTCAATGCAATATTGTTAATAGAGACATAAGATACGATAGTCGGATATAATTCAAGGGAAATAAAGGTTGATCTCGGGAGGCTTATACTATTAGACTAGAAGGTACTTGGCAAAGTAAATAGAGTATTGGGTAGATCCATTACCAATATAGTATGATTTTGTTGGGTTGTATATCCATGTAGAAGGGTATATGCTTAGAGGAGAAGGAATTGAGAAAGGAGTGATCACATGTGCCAATCCTCTTCTATCCATGTTTCATTTGATTTATTCAAACTAAGAAGTTTACATATGAGAAATGTTTACTCCAGAGCTTTTTAATGAGTCCTTGGAGGGAATGAAACCGACACCGCTCCTTCGTCTTCTAGGCCAAAGGAGGTGAATGTTGGGGTTATGTTCACAGTCCATTCGGTTATTGGCGAGTCTGTGAAGCCTGCCCTGGAAGCTGCAGCAAATGATGTCAATTCTGATTCGACCATTCTCAATGGCACTAAGCTGAACTTCATAATGCAGGATAAGCAGTGGATTCATTGGAATGATTGATGGTATTTCTTTACCTGCTCTGCTATGATGTCCATCTTCTTGTCCAGTTTTGGTCCCCTCTTATTCTATCTGCACTTGTTAAGCTCTTATTCTATCTGCAACAGATTTGATTCTCATCATGCTGTGTTTTTGTAGCTCTGCAGGTGATGGAAAGCAACATAGTTGCTGCAATTGGGCCGTAATCCTCAGGAATAGCGCATGTAATATCGCATATAGTGAATGAGCTTCGAGTCCCGCTTTTATCATTTGGGGCAACAGACCCGACCCTCAATTCTCTGCAGAACCCTTTCTTTCTGCGCACTGTCACAAATGATCGCTTCCAAATGCTGGCTGTGGCTGATCTCATAGGGTACTTTGGACGGAAGGAGGTGATTGCCATATTTGTTGATGATGATAATGGCAGAAATGGGATATCTGTTCTGGGTGATGCTCTTGCTGCGAAACGTGCCAAGATTTCTTACAAGGCAGCCTTACCCCCCGGAGCCACCAGAGAAGAGATCAATACCTTGTTGTTCAATGTGAACCTGATGGAATCGCGAGTTTATGTGGTGCATGTAAATCCTGATTCTGGGCTAAATATTTTCTCAGAAGCAAAGAGCCTGAATATGATATGAAGTGGCTATGTCTGGATTGCTACAGATTGGATTCCTTCTGTTTTAGACTCTTCACAAACAGTCAATTTCGAGACAATGGATCTCCTGCGTGGGGTAGTTGCTCTTCGCCATCACACGCCTGATTCTGATCAGAAGAAAAGGTTTGCATCGCGTTGGAGAAGTTTCAGTGAGAAAGAAGCCTCGGGGTTTAATTCGTTTGCTCTCTATGCTTATGACTCAGTGTGGTTACTTGCAAGAGCTCTTGATGTTTTCTTCTGTGAAGGTGGAAGTGTGACCTTTTCTAGTGACCCCAAATTGAGTAATATCAAAGGCAGTGCCCTCCACAGCCAATACTACCATTTTTGTACCCAATACGAATACAATTGGTACCAGCAATGATCAACACTGTAAAATTTTATGTGCATAACTACATCAAGAAAGACTGAACAAGATTTCAATTGGTACAAAGTTGAAAGACTGGACAAGAATACTACATTAAGAATATCTGATCCATCTCTCCCAAGTTACAGTTTGGGTACAATAATAAATAAATAAAAGGGGATTGTCAACATTTCAGCATTATTTTCTAAGAGCTATTTTTTTCAATAAATAATAGTTCAACTAATTAACATTTGCTTCAAAAGGGAAGACAAAATTGAGACACCAATCTCCAAAGCAAAGCAATATTCTTAAACCAATCTCTTTTGTATGAGGTTGGTTCTCCATCATCTCTCATATTTGCCATGAATGAATTCAGAATTCCCAGTTCAATGGCCATCATCATCATCTGTCATCATTTCAGGGGAAACCAGCAAAGAAACAAATGATTATCAACTGAAGAAGAGGGTGAAACATCACCCAGCTGATTAATTATCAAAAAAAAAAAATAAAAAAAAAAATACAAGACAGCCAAAATATTGTACAAGGAGGATATGATAGATGGTGGTATTTCTATTGATGATCATGACTGACAATCTGATCAACAAATGCAACAATTTATCAGGTGTTTTCAAAGTTAAATTAAAGCCTTTTATGAAAAGGAAATAGATAACCCAATTTGAGAGATACTAGAGCAAATGAAAATCCAAAATGTATTACAAGTATCTCAAATCCAACATGTCTTATGCATTCAAATATAATAGCAATATATGTACATACTGTACCTCACATCTACAATAAAAAGAACACATAATAATAATAATCAACCCACTACAGCCAGGTGCCGGGTAACCCATAACAATATGAATGTTTGCAGAATTACTATTGCCAAAGTTGACAAGCAATGAGGTTGCAGATTTACCTCTAAAATTAGTTTTATCTGTGTAGTGCATGGAGCAATAAGACGTACTATGGACATTCCATCTTCTGGACCACAGCACCAGTATCAGACTAGCACCCTATTCTTATACTGGGAGAGTTCCATAAATGTGAAACCTGTGAGACTGACTGGAACCATAAGAAGACACCCTCACCAGCTTTTCTTTCTGAAAAGGAAACAACTTCAGGTGCAAACACATATCTCCGGTTTCCAACTTGGCAAAAGCGTGGGAACCTTTATGACTTCTTGTCAATCATGATTGGATTCAGGTATGAAATTAAGAAAGGGAGTGGTGGGAAGACTGGAGTACTGGACTATACGAACTGCAGAGCAAATGTCAAATTTCAGTATTTGAAACGCTCAAACTCTCCAGCATTCAACTACAAGTAAGATTCAATGCAACAGTGATTCGAGCATAAACATCACAATAAAACATTTCAAATCTTCATGAAAAATGCAAACAATAACTTAACCACTATAGCCTAAAGTGCCTGGCAACCCGCTACAGAATCAAGAATCAAATGACAGAATACAAAACATGGGCTCACACAATTGTGCATATGGATGAATTCCCTGAGTTTCGGACAATCCACAACTTCATCCATTCACATAAAATAAAAATAAGGGACAAAGAAAGCTAGAAATTTGATTTAAAAATAAATAAATAAATAAAATCACTCGTACAATGGTTTCAACCCGAGTTTTGCAGATTGAGTAATCCCATCTAATGCAGTTCAGAAGAACTGGGAAATTCCCAAAAAATTAGCAGATTAAATTCACAAAAATTTGGGCAAAACCCCACAAAAACATAGAAGATTAAATTCATGAAAACTAGGAGAAAAAAAATCCAAATAATATAGAAGATAAAATTTACGGTGTTTTGGAGGAAAAAATGGACCATTTCTCGATTTGTGCATGCCATCCTTGCACAGGGTTCATGATAATCTTCTTCGTTTTGTTCCAATTTTAATGGACGTCCCCAAAGGGATGCTCAGTCCTTCCATGGCGGCGTATATTCTTTTTTGGTACTATGATTTCAGAGGTCATATAGTCACACTGTATTTCAACTAACATAAAATCATATTACTGGGGGTTATTATATTAAAAACCTATTGATTTACCAATGAGACTTCCTTAAGATTACCGCAACATTAAAGAACAAGAACATGAAAAAATAATTAATACAATTAAACTGGCAGCAGGGAGAAGGCCGAAGGGAAGTGAGAAGAATACTGGGGTTGATTTATCTTTTTTCTCTGGTCCCGTTCACTAGACTCAGCTTCTTGATCACAATGATAGCGGCAGCATGACCACCATTACTCCCAGCAAACTTCAAACAATTACAAAGTTCAATTTGTGGTCAATAGGATGGAGAATGGAGTTGTGGGTTGTAGGAAGTAGTTTTATACCAGTACTAAACCATTCATGCCTTATAGATTCTTCCACAGGCAAGAACAGCTGAGTAAAAATAGAGGAGAAGAAAAGGCCAGCTTTCTTGTGTTTGTAAGACTTGACAATTGTTTGTCAAATGTTACAATAATGGGCACATATATTTATAAGTACAACAAATGCCTTTAGTGGAATTACATGTGTTAAATCACTAAATCTATTAGACTGTTATACGTAAATCATGTCTTCAGCACTTGAAATCGCATACAACTCTAAGAACCATGCAGTTAGATGAACATAGACAGCATGCCATTACAAGTCACATATTCCACAGCAATGGGTATAATTTATCAGCATTCATAGTTCAAAATTATAATTTATTCTGAACAACAAATCTAAAAGAGATTTTGCTTTATGGAGTAGTTTATTTTATATTCTTAATTCTTCCCATTTTCTATACTAGATCATGGACATTCAGCTCCTGGACAGAGAAGAATTACAGAAACTACATGGTGATTTAGATGTCAATCACATCTTTACTTGTACAGAGCACAGAGGTTTGAGAAGATTGACCTTTAAATTATTGTTGAAGGGACAAGCTAGCAATGAATTCGCAGAGTATTAAGAGAAACAAGACTAATAGATATTCTGCCTTCCTAACCAAAGCACCCAGACCCCACAAGCTAATTGATAACTGTTTTCTGAAAGGAATCAACTTCAGGAATTCAGGTTTCGAAACATTAAACAGATAATTGTCGACCATAATTCAGCTATGAAATCCCCGTAGCAGGAAAGCTAAAAGAATGATAACACTCATGACTCATACATCATAATATTTTTTTAAGTGTTTCACATTTATATATGAAAAGAAGAAGAAAACTACTTATCATATCACATCTACTACAACCAGGTGCCATCTGATACATAATTATGAATGTTAGTGAACCATCAGAACTCCCAGTTCAATATTTTACAGTATTTTTACTCATTCCTCATACTAAACTTAAGAGATATATCACCTGGAATTCACTGCAACACATATGAAATTTCATTGTTTATTAAGATAGAATGAATTCAATTGCAACTTGAAAAACTACCAATAATCTAATGACCGTATACAAAACACGCACAATAGTAGAGCAAGAAATAGCATAATAGTTTTCCACTCTGGATTTCAATTAGAGGTATGAAGAACCTATATACATATTCAATTCTATCAAGCAAACGGTAAGAGTGAAAAGACCCAGGAATGGTACAAGAGGTTATTTGGATTTCCAATCTCAACAGCATCGTATGTATTTGAATCCCAAACGCGGTCAAGCAGGTTAGGGAAAAGGAAAACCCGAGTAGCTTAGCAAATACTTACCGTATTTTCACCGAAGAACAAGCCAAGAGAAAAAATTTGGACCATTTCTCGATTTGTGCGTGTCATCCTTGCGCAGGGGCCATGCTAATCTTCTCTGTATCGTTCCAATTTTATCGGATGTCCCCGAAGGGACACTCATTGCATCCATGGCGGAGTATCAATACTGGGAGCAAGTTGTTTCATCAGCCGATGTGGGAGCTTGTCCAGAGAGAGTAAAGACAAACAAACGCAAAAAACCATCATGTCCTTAAAGCGGCCCGTTAATGCATGGAGACCCGGTCCAATTCCACTCGTTTTCTTTGTATCTTCTTTATATATTGTTTAATTTAATTTAATTTTTTATTTTTTGTTTTATTCTATTATGCATTGATAATTTTTGTAGTTAATATGTTATATCATTATTATCATGTTTCAATAGTTAAATTTTACCCAACAAATAATTATTTTAAATTACTTGAAAATCTCAAATTTTAAAATTCGAGACTTAACAAATCTTACAACACATCAAATTTCAAAATTTAAAACACGAGAGATGATCATTTTAAGCAATGAAATGATACTCTATCAGTATCAGTTTAACTCAAAAGGACATGTTACACTATCCAGTAGGGATGTCAATTCAATCCGACCCTAATACCGAGTCGACCGGGGAATGGGGAGAGTTTTCCCATCCCCACCGTGGACAAGGATTGCACCCCGCCCCGACCCCGACCCCAAAATATATATTATATTATATTATATAATTATATGCAATATACTAATATTTATCTAAACTAATATTTAATTTGGACTTTTGACCTTTTTTTTTCAAGTTATTATGTATAGATATTTGATATTTTTGTTAAAGAATTTAGTTAAGGATATTTGGTATTTTGGTTAAGGGATTTAGTATTGTTTAATATTTTAAGTATTTTGTACTGGTTGTATTTTTAGATGATTGAAGGTTAGGCTAATTGGATATTAAATATATAAATTTATAAATTAATTATATAATTTAAATAAAATATTATTTTATAATGTACTAATAATTGAAAATTGTATTTTAAAAAAATTGGGGCTGGAATCGTCGTCCCCGAAAAATCACCGCGGGAATGAAGATGGGGATAATTCCCGTCCACGTTGAGAAACGGGACGGGGTCGGAAAACAGGGATGAATTCGATAGAGCTGTCAAAACGGTCTCACGGGGCGGGATGGGCCAAAACACACCAAAGCCCGTCCTCATAGCGGGACGGGCTAAAAAGCCCGCCTCTTAGCGGGCTTAGCGAGCTTGGAATGTGGTCAGCCCGCTCTGCCATGCCAAAGCCCGCTGGCGGGGCGGGCTAGTCCACCAATCAATTTTTTCAGTGTGTTAGTTTTTTTTTTTTTTTTTTTAAATCACTGTACAATATCCTTCAAAAAAAAAAAATCATTGTACAGACGTACAGTACACTAACACAATAACACTACCTAGTATTGTATTCCTATAAATCTATAATCCTATAAGTTATAACACACTAACACAATTACACAAACTAAAATAACACAAAAAATAATATGTATTAAATACTAAATATATATACAAAATATATATGTATTAGCAGGTCGCGGGCTAAACCCGTGACTCGTCCCGCTTGGACCCGTGACCCAGGCGAGACGGGCTAAAAAGCCCGCCTCCTGGCGGATCAAAATTTTAAGAACCCGTCCCCTACCTACGGCAGTATGAGACGGATCGACCCGACGGGTAAAACCCATTTTTTACGGCTCTAGAATTCGAGGACGGGGAGTCGGGGACCTCATTTCCCGCCCCGTTGCCATCTCTACTACCCAAAATAGATTACACATTGAATCCAGAAGTAGCAAGGTCAAATCCGATTATCACAAAGCTATGCAAACAAACAGGGATCTATCATCGATTATTTTGCAATAGAAAAGATATTATGAGAATGAACTATCGATTTGGCATGGAAAGTTTTGTTCTTTTGTAGAATGCAACAAAATTCATAGCCCAGACTGTTGAAGACAAGACTTAGAGAACCAAACAAACACTTGAAGAAAGCAGAAAGCATTACATCAACAAATTCCTTTTAATACCCATACACAACGGAAAAATCTTATTCAAGAATTCCTGTGACCAATTACAGTTCATGATTCAATGATAACCAAAAAATAGGGAGTGTGACCATTTCAGCCTTGTCTAAGACTATCTATTTTCAGCTAATTCTCATTTGCTTCAAAGGGAAGAGAAAATTGGGACACCGGGCAAGGTAGCTCCAGCTTCAATGATGTAACAGTTCCCCGAGACATACTCAGATGAGTCGTGGATTAGGTATCGTACCAGTGATGTTAGCGCTGGGTCTGATGTGCCGTATGTTCTCAAAGGTACAGTCTTCAAAGCAACGTTCTTAAGCCAATCTCTTTGCATGAGGCTCTCCGTTATCTCAGATTTGAAGAGTCCGGGAGATATTGAGTTGATTCTTATTCCATGCTTTCCCATTTCCATGGCCATCATCTGTCATAATTTCAGGGGAAACCGAAAATAATAAGAGTAATTATCAGCAGAAGTAAAGAGTGAAACATTACCGGGATTGTAAATGGAAGACAACCAAGATAATGGAGAAGGAAATATGGTGGTAATTTTGTTTACGCCTGCTATATATTTGCATACAATAGGTATCTATGTGAGAGCAAACCGAGAAAAACAGAGAATTGCAATGCAAAAAAACCAAAAATTGCTCCCTGCAGCAGGCATAAGTACACATACATTGAAGTTTTTGGATGTCAAGAAACTTATAATTCAATTTTCCTTAATGAATTTGTGTTGAGATGTCCATTTGACTTTCTCATATAAATATATAATACCAACAAACAGGATCTGCAGAGGACTGTCTGCTCAAAATCATGATTTCTAATGCAAAACTGCTTCACTAACATTCTGTAAAACAAAAAACCTTCCTTCTTTTTGATACATTAGATATCCTACTTACGTTAGACTAATCTTAAACCCCTAGAGCCTCTGCCTAAGAGCCTCTAGAAGAGCTAAATCGCGACAGTTCCCAGGTTTCCACCCCCAGGTTGATTCGAACCCCCACACTGTCCCTGGAGCGACTTTAAAGTGATAGGTCGAACCAACTGGCCCGTGGGGCAACGAAAACAGAAAAACCTTCCTGCTATTTAAAGTGGTGATCCAATGAAAGGTCCACCACACAACCAATTAATCAAGTATAGTACAGACCTAATATCACAGCTATTAAAGAATTAACAGAACATGCAAATGAATGCAACCTTTGGATCCTGACCAAAACTCCAAAAGATGGAAAGAATGCTACCTTTGTCATTGTGTTGACAGCAACCTTTGAACAAGCATAGGCAAGGCTCCCTGGCAATTGCCCACGATTAAGACCAGCAATTGAAGAGATATTAATGACAGAACCTCCTTGTTTTGCATTGCACATGTGCAAACAAACATATTTTGAGACCAACCATGTGCCAGTTAAGTTTGTTTTAATGATGTTATTCCATTCTTCTTCAGACAAATCCAGTGGAGTGTGTACCCTTCCTGTGATTGCAGATGAAGGAGTCAAAAATATTGACTTAAGGAGAGTACTAATTTTAGCATTATTTTATAATCCTTAACAACCATAAGCAAAACCAAACAACAATTATTTCACAAATTTCAAGAGAAATGCTGGAGAACTATCATCATTTTTAATTCATTGAAAAAATATTATAATTGGTGGATGGAATTTTTTGAGTATCTGGTTGTTATATCCTATTTAAGATAAGTAGGTGAATATTTAAGCGGATATTAATCATTTAACCACAGGGAATGGCGATCCGGGAAATTACCTCTGACGCCGGCGTTGTTAATCAAGGCATCGATACGGCCAAACGCATCCCAAGCCCTCTGCACGGCGGCCTCGATTGCGGGCCCATTCGCACTCACATCGAGCTCGACGGCCACCGCGGTGAGCTGCCGGCTGGAGTTCGGCTCACCGGAACCAGCCCCGTTGATTTCATCGCAGAGAGATTGAAGGCGGTCGATTCGGCGAGCCGCGGCGATGATTCTGCAACCGGCTTTGGCCAAGTCGAGGCAGAACTCTCGGCCCAGCCCCGACGACGCTCCGGTGACCATCACCACCTTGTCCCTAAGGCTCCGCCACGGCTCCAGGTGGGTTGCCACTTTGCTACGGCTCTCCATTACTCGCCGTGAGCTCAAAGATCACCAGGTAATGTAGGAGCAAATATATGGAGAAGTGAAGAGTAAAGACCTTTGCTGGGTAGTGGGGTTTGCAGTTGTTGCGTATGAAATGGTTAGGCTGCTATGAAGAAGGCAATATATACATATATAGGTGTGTCATTTGTGGAGAATGTTGGTTTGAATAGTCAAGACCAAAATCAACATAAAATATTAAGAAAATTAAAAAAGTATTAACAAAAAATCACGTTTATTGATATGATAATATGGTTCACTTTAAAAAAATGAGAAAATATTATAAGAATGTGAATAATATTATCACTCGCCGAAAATATTATAAGAATGTGAATAACATTATCACCCGCCTACTAATCTACATTATCATACCTATAAACACGTTTATTATCATCTTTCATTATTATTTATTTACCTACTTATATCATTGAGTAACTCAGTATAAATATAATATACTATAATTTATTTATACTTAAATCATTACTTTTAGCATAGTTTATATCTAATCTTATGACAAAGTTGAGCAAATTTTAAATAATTTTATATATGATAAATTATAAAGGAGTTGAATATGAATGTGTTTTATTAAATTTTCAATGAAAAATGCAAATTTAAAAGTAGTAAAAAGAAATCTCTTATTAGTCTTTAAAAAAAAAAATCTCTTATTAGTAAGCAATATATAAATACCCTATACAAAAAAGCAATAACATTTTATATTAAAAACCTTTTAGGTAAGACTCATCATTAACAAATTGTATCAATTTACTTACTACTTGTTTTAGTATTAATTTTGATCGGTTATAATTATTGTCAAAATATTTAACCATGAAAGGAAAGTATTTTCTATATCATGCTTTTGTTTTGTTTTGTTTTTTTTTTTTTTTTTTTTTTTGATACTTATCTATTCTTGTTTTAGGAATCTCACTTGCATTTAGAAAGTCTCCATATAAACTACTTGTAAGGGCCATAGTGTATAAATAGTGATCTTCGCCATGGGAAAATTAGCACTAAAAAGGAAAATTAGCACTAAAAGAGGTCCATATATAAATAATTATGTAAGTTTAAGTTGTGTAATACTCACAAAGAGTTTCGAAGCTATATAATTAAAAAATAATTCTAAAAAAGGTATTGTGTATATATGAGTACATATCCACTTTATTTTTCAACGTGGGACAAAAGTTTCTTCTATGTTATTACCACCTTCATTTGAATAGTCAAATAAATCTACTCAGATAATCAATTTATCATTCATACGTTATCCGTTTTAAACGTACAATATATTGATTTATTTATCTCACTTTGAAAATTTCGAATCCACTTTAACTCGACTTAATCAGAAGTAGACCCTACTAATATTTGTATCATAAAATACACTTAAAATGTCATTTTATGCTATTTTTTCAATAATAATTTTTTGTCTCAATCTCTTCACAACATTAGTTTTTCTCTATAGTAACTAGTAAGGTTTCTAGTTACACACATTTGACCAAGGATTACAACCATGTTCTCTGGTTTATTCAAACTATTATATTAGTTTTTTTTTTTTTTTTTGAAAACAAACAAGTTCATTACTAAATATTAGCAGGAAGAACATAAAGAAGAAAGGGGGAGAATCGATCCTCAACTCCTTACGATCACTCGATACGATTTCCCTAGCTAACACATGAACAACCATATTCACGGATTGTTTAACAAACATAAAACTAATGTTACAGAAATCACTAGCTAACATTCTAATGTCCTCAATAATAATTAAGATCAAAATAAGAGATACAAGTGAAGATGTATAATCCTGTAATGACTAGCAGCACATCTGGCTTTACATACACGGATGGAATACTCTATTAATTCTAATTGGTTGATTTCGAAGAAAACAACATGGTATTTTACTTTCAAATTGTTTAGACTGATTTGAGTTATTTTTTTTATTTATTTGTTTAGTTCTAAATTCAAATTAATCGTGCTATTTAATTCATGAAACAAGGTGATGTATCTCAATGGAACTTTGACAATGAATTCCTTTAGAAAATAGACAAACACGTTGACTTTGAAGGTTTTAGTTAAGTTGAGACATGAATTTTGTTCATTGGACGAAGCAAACAATAAAAAAGGTAAATACTAGGTAGTACTGTAGAAGTTGAAAAGGAGTTTCTATGAAGTAGGAAGAAAGCAGTCATGGTCGTTATTGACTTTGACCATTTCCACACTGCCGTATGAAACCGTGTTTGGCTTAACAAACTTTAATTAGTTTACACACACGTGACGTGACACTTACATTCGCACAGTGAAGTTCATGTGTTTAATATTGTACGTTAATTTCGTCTTTAAAAAATGGAGTATATGAAGTTTGACTGTACATTTTTATACTATAACAACTAATTATATATATTATAATGTGAAATATTTTTATATTTAAACATTTTAGTACATTTTTATACTATAACAACTAATTATATATATTATAATGTGAAATATTTTTATATTTAAACATTTTAATAATAAATACATAAGTTAACTTTTAAATTATTATTATCAACAAAAAATAATATAGAAAAAACGGTAATATAATTCAATTTTCTATTTTAAGACATCTATATAAAAAACATTACCTCCTTATCTTCTTCGTTACCATAACATCTTCATCTATGAAGAATAAATATACAAAATTCATCTTATAATATCTTAATCCACAGGAACTATGCTTTCTTTTATTCAAATTTCATATCTAAGATGCTCATGGTAATGCTAATCATGGCTACGAATAAGGATGGCATAACTAAACTACTCGTAGAGTTGCACATATCTCATACTCCATCTGTCCTACTTACCATTCATTAGGCAAATTAATTCTTTATTCTTTGTTTATTTTATTTGGTATTTTTACTTGTTTTTAAATTTGATTTTTTTTTTTTTTTGTGTTTAATAATACTTTTAGTGTAGTTTTCAAATATTAAGTTTAGTATTAATGTACAAAATTTATATATTTAGAAACTACACTAAAAGTACTATTAAACAACAAAAAATCATTTTAAAAAGAAGTAAAAAATAATAAAGAAAATAAACAAAGAAGAAATAGTTGATTTGACCAATGAATAGTAAGTATGACAGATAAAACGAGACAAATGGAGTAATATTTTTAGTCTTCAGGATTAATTCGAGTAAATGTTGCTCCCCATGAAGATAACAATCAAAGTCTACACGTTCTAATATAATATAGAGTTAATTATCAAAATGGTCCCTTGACTATAGCGAAATTACCAATTTGGTCCTTGACTATTTTTTTTAACCAATTAAGTCCCTCAACTTTAAAAATTTTAACCAATTTAGTCCTCCGTTTGTTTGACCGTTAGTCAACCGTTAACTTGGGACCAAATTGGTAATTTCGTTATAGTCAAGGGACCATTTTGGTAATTAACTTTAGGGGTGGACAATTCGGTTTAGTTTTCTCGAATCGAACCGTACCGAACCGAACCGAACTAGTTGGGTTCGGTAATATACCGAACAACCGAACGGTATTAGATTCTTGTATACCGAACGGTTTAATAAAAAACCGATCCGAATTGTTCGGTAAAAAATTAAACTGAGACGAATACCGTTTAATTTTTTTTTTAAATATAATAATTCTAATAATAATAATAAATAAATAAATAAATAAATCTAAGTCCCTTGCTGCTTGTTCTGTCGTTCAGCTCATATTCTCACGAGTATCTCTCGTAAATGTTTTATTTGATTTCTTTATGGTTTGTTATCAAAAGTTCTATACTATGTGTTATGGTGTTTACATAGTCCATATCCAAAGTCTAATATATAACAAAATAGCAATTCAAAGTTCAAACGGTATTCGGTTCGGCTTGATTTTTACCGAACAATTCAGTTCGGTTCGAGTTTTTACCAAACCGTTCGATATACAAGAATCTATTACCGTTCCGTTGTTCGATATATTACCGAATCTAACTAGTTTGTTACGGTTCGGTTCGAGAAAACCGAACCGAATTGCCCACCTTAAAGTTAATTACCAAAATGGTCCATTGACTATAGCGAATTATCAATTTGGTCCCAAGTTAACGGTTGACTAACGGTCAAACAAACGGAGGACCAAATTGGTTAAGATTTTTAAAGTTGAGAGACTTAATTGGTCAAAAAAAAAATAGTCAATGACCAAATTGGTAATTTCGCTATAGTCAAGGGACCATTTCGGTAATTTACTCTATAATATAATAAAAATACTTTTCAAAAACAATTAAGTGTGGAAATTAGATATTGTACAATCTTCAACATTGTTACTATAATAATATTTTGTATAATAATCTTATGACTTTTCTAAAGCTTACATGGGTTGAATCTTGACACTATATATTTTGTCAAATATTCCTAAACATACTCATTTATTATTTGTGCAACACAAGCTTTATTGTTCTCATATACGATATTCGGATAAAAACATAGCATAACCGGTTTGAGACTTGACATCACGGGATAAAACAAAATAGTTAGTACCCATGTAGCCGTAAAAAACATATCTTGATCTATCGCATAAGTACCAAGATATTCAGTAACTCGAAGATATTAGAGGATGTGTTGAACACTATTTCAATATTTTATTGTAGGATGAACACTACGTTTTGCTAGCAATTTAATCGTAAATAGCAAGTCTGTCACAATTATAGAAGTATAGAACTTAGCCCTAAAGAGGTACTCCAACGATAATGAAGTAATAGACTTTTCTATACCGTCGGATGTCCTCGAAGGGACTGAAATAATGAACTTTTAGTCTCAAAATATCATTATTGTCATATTCAAGTTTAAATGGTTCATTATTTCCTTCAAGAGATTATTAAACAATCAACATGTCAAAGACATATTTCAGTATAGACTAACTGGTATATAAAATTTATTTAGTAAATTATGGAGGCTGACGCAAGAAATTATAAGTAATGACATCATCTTCTTCCGTACCAGCGAAGGCTGCAAAATGCCGATCCATAGAATCCACAGAGGGAAGCCGAGACACAGATCTCCAGTCCTCCTTCTCATATCCACCGTCGTAGCCATAGCTCTTCTGTACCTTTACTATTCCCTGTTCTCCACCAATGGCATCTTAATTTCCAATCCCCGGAGAATGCGGGACCTCATAGTCGTGCATTCCAGGAACCCCCCGCGCAATGCACCCGACAAGTACCTCTTTTGGGGCACCAGAATTGATTGTCCCGGAAAGCACCGTGACACCTGTGCTGGCCTCGGCCATCAAGAGTCCAGCCTCCGCTGTGCCCTCGAAGAAGCCTTGTTTCTGCAGAGGTAATATTCTTAAGGAAAATTTGAATCTTTATTTGTTTTTTTTTTAATCCCTTTTTCCCCCCTCTCTTTTAACATAGCATCTGATTTCTCGTTGTCTCCCCTTAGCATTTTGGCTAGATTGAAGTTTTAATGGTTTGGGCTAGATTACATTCAAGTTGGTAATATATAATTTGGGATTTCTTGAAATGTTTAATGGTGTATTGATAGAGGAGGTTGCTTTGGATTCGGAATTTTAGCTGGCTTTTGAGCTTGAACCATTGATGAATGATTTAGGACAATGTAGGAAATTTGACTAGCAATTACTATTGCAATATGCATTAATTTGAATGAATTGAAATTGTCTAGTTGAAACTGAAAGCAAGATATTATGGTACAATTATACCATTTGAAATCCTCAAATCATTTTGTTAATTTTGGATGAACTTTTGCCCCTCTAAGGGTTGCAACTTTAGTTGTATTTCTTTAGTGAATTTGAACACAAGTTTGTTGGCATTCTATTTACTATTTAGTGATGAAGACTATGGTACAAGATTTATATAATGGTAATGTTTTATGCCTAAAATAGAATACAATCGTCCTTTCCTCATTTTAGGACATTCGTGATGCCTTCAAGGATGTGTATCAATCCAATGCACAATCAGAAAGGGAATTTTGATCTGTCAGGGAATTCAAGATCAGTGGGAGGGTGAGTTTTTTTTTTTTTTTTTTTTTTTTTTTTTTTTTTTTTTTTAATTATTATTATTCCCCCTTCCTTCCCATGAATAATCATACATTATATTTCCTGCATTTTCATTGCTTCTTTCTAGATTTTCTGTTAGCTCCCCTACCCTCGAAGAAAGCAATAGAGAGTAATGTGAGTGTAAAGTTTCACCCTAAGTCTGAGGAATAATGCCCAAGTACCTTGTGCAAGGGGGTAATGATTTCACAAAGTTCCTAGTTACACTTGGGGCTAGATTGGTTCAACTTGGATCAATTTGTCCCTTCATTATTAGTGATGCCTTTGGTTTGGGGTGGGAGGTAATTTTTTGTCCCACAACTATAGAATTAGTTTTTAAGCTAAATGTTTGGATTGAGTATGCTATCTTGCTCTATCCCAATGTTCTTGGCTCAGACCCTCAGTGAAGTAGGACAATTATATAAAATGTAGGTCTCTGTTTGTGTGTTTCATGAACATCTATGGAGATAATCCAGATAAGATATGTGAGAAGATCTTTGCTTATTTATTGCCGACATTTGTTTCATTTGCTAGGTGGACAGGTAGCTCCTGTGCTATGGATTCCCTGTATGATCTAGACCGCATATCAGACACGGTATCAGTAATTTTAGAGAACTCAAAAATGTGGCATCGGGCTCTCTCCAAGAGCATGAAATTAGGTTCCAGAGGAGTTGCACATGTTCAAGGAATCAGCCGGACTGAACTCAGAGATAATAGTTCATATTCAAATATTTTACTGATAAATCGAACGGCAAGTCCCCTTTCATGGTAATTTATGATTCTTAATCTTTCCATTGTTGTTTCTTTTCTTATTACCTTTTTTCTCTTCCAACCTTATCATGCATGTGGCTTCATCATAAACTCTTTCTAGTTAATGATTGCACATGCTTGAAGAGTGATATTGTTCTGTGCTCAGTATAAGATTCCATGAATTTATTCATTCTGTATTCTCCTTAAAAACAAAAGTGCATGATGACTTTGGCATGCGTTGTTCATTTTCAAAGCTTCCAGCCACTGGCATTGTTTTTGAATTGAGACATTTTTTCTGTAGGTATTAATCATGGTAAACATTCAGGTTCATGGAGTGTAAGGATCGGAAAAATCGTAGTGCTGTCTTGTTGCCTTATTCTTTCCTTCCTTCAATGGGCACAAAGAAACTACAAGATGCAGTAGAAAAGGTTAGTTTGACTGCATTTTGTTGGGCATTGATGGGCTTTCTTTTTTAAACATTGTGCTGACAAACTTTTTTACCTGTTATTATTATGATGAAATATATGTATACCCTTTAGGTCATTTTAAATGTTATTCGCTAACCTAAACAACTAATTTTACCAACCGCTGATACAATCCACTGGTCAAACCCGCTAATATAATCCGCTATTTGCTAACCGCTAGCATAATCCGCTGATTGCCAAACAAGGCCTTAATTCCCTTCACTTCCACCTTCTTTTTTTTTTTTTCCCAAAATTTCTGACCTCTCTAACCCTCTATAAATTTAATGCCCCATCTCTTGCTTTGCCATTTTTTTTTAATTAAGCTATAAGACCTTGACTTCAAATGGGTAAGCATGTCAAACATTTGACCTCAAGAACTAAGCTCATTATCCTGCATGACCTCATTCTTTAATATCGTGAGAATTGATGAAATTTTCTTGCTAGGGGCGGGGGTAGATTTGGACCTGCTAAGTTGTGGTTATGCTTTAGAAAACCTGAAACTTTGCCTTAAGTGTTTGGCTGTTGGGGTAGTTTTGGTTTTCAGATTGGCTGGAATAATGAAACAAAAATGTATAATTCTGTGTTCCCTATGTTCCCAACCTATCGAAGGATATTTTCTGCAGAAACTAGGTTGGAATTAGTACATATTTGATCATGATGATAATTGATGAGTGTTCATTTTCTGTCGTGTATGAGTTGTCCATTTATCTTCACTGTTTATTATCAGTGAGAAAAGGGACCATGCATTTCTCATTGGTAATGCTTCTTTTCCTTTTTGTCTGAAGATCAGAGCACTCCTTGGTGACTATGATGCTATTCATGTGCGCCGAGGTGATAAGATCAGGACTAGGAAGGATAGGTTTGGGGTTGAACGAAGCTTAAATCCTCATTTGGATAGAGATACACAACCAGAGTTCATTCTTTGCAGAATTGCTAAATGGGTCCCTCCTGGGCGGACTCTTTACATTGCTTCTAATGAGAAAACACCAGGCTTCTTTTCACCCCTGGCCGTGAGGCAAGTCATTCTACCAAACCTCTTGTTTTATTTACTCTGTCTGGAACTGAAAAACGTTGCAAATCAATATTTTCATCATCTACTCACTCTTCAATCGAGCAACTGCATTTACTAAAACATCAACCATTCACTGTTTTCCAACCTTCACTTATCAGCGTTTTCATGTGAGTTTTTCAACCAAAGTCGGGATCCATAGCTGACCAGACTTTTCTTTTCTACATGCGTTATACTCTGCAGGTACAAGCTGGCGTATTCATCAAATTTCAGCAGCATTTTGGATCCAGTGATCGAGAACAATTATCAGCTGTTCATGGTGGAAAGACTCATCGTGATGAGAGCAAAAACATTCATAAAAACATTCAAAGAAGATCCTACAGATCTGAGTCTTACAGACGACCCGAAAAAGAACACTAAAATATGGGGAAAACCCATTTATATGATGGATGGTAATAAGGATTGCTAATAAGCTAAGAGAGATGATGAATGTTGAGATCAATCTATGTCTCCTCCCTTCCATAGCTCAAATTTGCAAGTCAGTATTCCATGGCTTATGTCTAAACTGTGTTCTGACATGAGAGAGTAAAGCTGACAAAGATGAAATATGTATAGTTTTTAGGTGTAGATTCAAAATGTATTAGATGCTTGTGATTTTTATTCTTGTACATGCACTCATTCATCTACTCTGGGTAAGCAATTTAATTAATAATTAATAAAAAATGAGAATAAGTCTTACCTGTATTACAGGAAATAGTCTCATACAAGATTTATTGAAAGTGAAATTGTTTATGTTGACCATATAATCAGTAATTCAATTATTGGCTTAGACTTTTAATTGAGATGGAGCATATGAGAATCAGAGCCAACCAGACCAAAGGTCATGGGTAAGTGGAACATTATCATTATCCTCGTACAACACCAACTAACCGCCCTACCCGCTATTATATTGTTTCAATTCAACTTAATTTCAACCGACGCGCCGCAACGCAAAGCAGTTGTGTTTATTTCAACCGCCTTAATTTTCAATTCAAATCCTTCAATTCGCAATTCAAATCTATATATATTTGTTCCCTTCGCCTACTCTCTGCCTTCATCTTCTCAATCATATCACCATGGCTGTTATCTCTTACTTTCTGCTATTCTTCTTCGTTTCATCTTCTTGCAGCGTTCACCATTCCGATGATTCCGGTTACAAAACCGGGAATCTGGCGATCCGCGTTGAGGAATCAAGCCAGTCCCCAAGTTATCTAGCAATCCGGTTCTTGAACCTGGGCGCCCAAACAGAAATCGTTGCCGTGGACGTGGCAGAGGTTGGGTCGCCGAACTGGAATTTTATGAACCGGAAAAACGAGGCAATCTGGGAAACCAACAGTGTTCCAAGCGGGCCGCTGCAGTTCCGGGTGGTGGTGACGGCGGGGCTGGACGGGAAGTGGTACTGGGCAAGTAAAGTAATGCCGGAGGATTGGAGAAATGGAGAGATTTATGATACTGGACTTCATATCACAGACACTTCAATAATGGACACTACTGGAGAACTGTGACCGTACGTACCAAGGAATTGAATTGGATTCAAGGTGGCCGGCGATGATACCATGCATGCATATATATTACCAGATCTTATTTTAATTTGCATTTAGAATTTGTATTAATTATATATAATATATTAGTATGTAGATAGTAGTAGTGAAACTAGTGATTATTATGTATGTTGAAATTGTATTTCATTTCTTTCCCATTTTCTCAAATATATAACTTATTAATAATCTGTACGGTGTTGCTTCCTTCTCTAATTCTTGTACTAATAATCTAATGATCATCTTTAATTTTCCTATTTCAATTTGATCACCAAGTTCATTACTGGGTGCCAAATTTTTATTTTATTTTTCATATATTTAACCTGTATATTTGTAACCTTAAAAAAAAAAAAAAAAAAAAAACTATTTGTACTAATCAAATCCCTTTTCATTTCATTATCGCTCGTTTGCTAGTTGTAACGTACGATTTCATCTTATTTTAGGCCGAGAATTATTTTTGTTAATTTTAGTAAAAATCATGACATCAATTTATTTTTATAACAGGGGTTAGTTTGGTCACACATAATACCAACTTAAATAAACTATTCTTTTTTTTTTTTTTAACTACCAAAGTTTAACTACAAACAATTAATTACAATCTAAATAATAATTAGTTATGTTGGTTCTTTTAATGTTGTTTAAGTCAAACATTTTACCCAAAATGTGTGATGTGTCATATAAATTCGTTAGGGTGTTGCGATTTGCACCACCCTTTGACCAAAAGTAGATGTAAAGTATCTTAAAATTGTAAAAATGTGAAAATTTTTAATAATTACACAGCAGACATAAATAGCCAGGCCAAATGTGGATACATTTCGCTATTTGCACCACCTTGGTCAAACTTGCAATTATAATTTTTTTAATTCAAAATTTAATTTAAAAAAAAAAGGTCCCGTCACCTTCTTCGGTGAGCACGCGAGGGACTGCCTTATCCCCGAAGAAGGCGACCCAGGTAGATTTCTACCTGGGCCTGGGTTGCCTTCTCAGGTGAGAAGGCGACCCACATGCAGGCCTTCTCACCGGTGAGAAGACAGTCTCTCGCCTTCTCATCGGAGAAGGTAATGGTTTGTTTTGTTTTGTTTTGTTTTTTTTTTAATATTAATATATTGATTGTTAAAAAAATAAATAATAAATATTTTAATCTTTGACCACATTTAATGATGGTGGTGCAAATATTGCTTTTCTATTTGCACCACCTATAAAGTTATATTAGATATATTAAATATGTGGTGCAAATAACAAAATAAGTAGTGTGAATAAAATTTCCCATTGGTTAACACTGTAATTATGTCTAAAAATATTATCACACAATTCTTTCAATTAGAAGGTTTCCAACAGGTCATCCTTCCAAATTAATTATTTTTTAAAATTTAAATTTTAAAAATTAATTATTTAAATTAAAAAAAAAAAAAAAACTGGTAATGAATGCATGTTTGTTTGGTAATGAATGCATGTTTGTTTTCATCCATTTCATGTGTTATACATGTTTGTTTGGTAATGAATGCGTATTGTTTTCAAGCACGAAAGGCCTCAGACCTAAACATGTAACAAACACTGTATATATCACTAAATTTGTTTTTATTCCCTCCTCATGTGATCCAACTTATATATATATATATATATATATATATATATATATATATATATATATATATATATATATATATATATATATATATATATAGAGAGAGAGAGAGAGAGATAATTCCAGCAATGGTCCTCCGACTATTGTGATTTTTCAAAATTGGTCCTTGTCTTTTAATTTGGACAAAATAGACCCTTAACTATAAGAATTGTTCCACTATTAGTCTTTCCGTTAACCATCAGTTAAATAGGCGTTAAGTAAAGGGCTAAAAGGGTCATTTCCTTTGATTGATTTCTTCTTCCTATATTGCACTCTTGATGGGACACGGATGCGTGTGGGTACCTTCATGGTCATAAAAAACCAACAATTGGGTCCCTAAACTAATCAATTTCAAACAATTCTTTCAATTAGAAGGTTTCCAACAGGTCAACAGGTCATCCTTCCAAATTAATTATTTTTTAAAATTTAAATTTTAAAAATTAATTATTTAAATTAAAAAAAAAAAAAAAAACTGGTAATGAATGCATGTTTGTTTGGTAATGAATGCATGTTTGTTTTCATCCATTTCATGTGTTATACATGTTTGTTTGGTAATGAATGCGTATTGTTTTCAAGCACGAAAGGCCTCAGACGGTCAGACCTAAACATGTAACAAACACTGTATATATCACTAAATTTGTTTTTATTCCCTCCTCATGCGATCCAACTTTTATATATATATATATATATATATATATATATATATATATATATATATATATATATATATATATATATATAGAGAGAGAGAGAGAGAGGGAGAGAGAGAGATAATTCCAGCAATGGTCCTCCGACTATTGTGATTTTTCAAAATTGGTCCTTGTCTTTTAATTTGGACAAAATAGACCCTTAACTATAAGAATTGTTCCACTATTAGTCCTTCCGTTAACCATCAGTTAAATAGGCGTTAAGTAAAGGGCTAAAAGGGTCATTTCCTTTGATTGATTTCTTCTTCCTATATTGCACTCTTGATGGGACACGGATGCGTGTGGGTACCTTCATGGTCATAAAAAACCAACAATTGGGTCCCTAAACTAATCAATTTCAAACAATTCTTTCAATTAGAAGGTTTCCAACAGGTCAACAGGTCATCCTTCCAAATTAATTATTTTTTAAAATTTAAATTTTAAAAATTAATTATTTAAATTTAAAAAAAAAAAAAAAACTGGTAATGAATGCATGTTTGTTTGGTAATGAATGCATGTTTGTTTTCATCCATTTCATGTGTTATACATGTTTGTTTGGTAATGAATGCGTATTGTTTTCAAGCACGAAAGGCCTCAGACCTAAACATGTAACAAACACTGTATATATCACTAAATTTGTTTTTATTCCCTCCTCATGCGATCCAACTTTTATATATATATATATATATATATATATATATATATATATATATATATATATATATATATATATATATATATATATATATATATATATATATATATATATATATATATATATATATATATATATATATATATATATATATATATATAGAGAGAGGGAGAGAGAGAGATAATTCCAGCAATGGTCCTCCGACTATTGTGATTTTTCAAAATTGGTCCTTGTCTTTTAATTTGGACAAAATAGACCCTTAACTATAAGAATTGTTCCACTATTAGTCCTTCCGTTAACCATCAGTTAAATAGGCGTTAAGTAAAGGGCTAAAAGGGTCATTTCCTTTGATTGATTTCTTCTTCCTATATTGCACTCTTGATGGGACACGGATGCGTGTGGGTACCTTCATGGTCATAAAAAACCAACAATTGGGTCCCTAAACTAATCAATTTCAAACAATTCTTTCAATTAGAAGGTTTCCAACAGGTCAACAGGTCATCCTTCCAAATTAATTATTTTTTAAAATTTAAATTTTAAAAATTAATTATTTAAATTTAAAAAAAAAAAAAACTGGTAATGAATGCATGTTTGTTTGGTAATGAATGCATGTTTGTTTTCATCCATTTCATGTGTTATACATGTTTGTTTGGTAATGAATGCGTATTGTTTTCAAGCACGAAAGGCCTCAGACGGTCAGACCTAAACATGTAACAAACACTGTATATATCACTAAATTTGTTTTTATTCCCTTCTCATGCGATCCAACTTTTATATATATATATATATATATATATATATATATATATATATATATATATATATATATATATATAGAGAGAGAGAGAGAGAGAGAGAGATAATTCCAGCAATGGTCCTCCGACTATTGTGATTTTTCAAAATTGGTCCTTGTCTTTTAATTTGGACAAAATAGACCCTTAACTATAAGAATTGTTCCACTATTAGTCCTTCCGTTAACCATCAGTTAAATAGGCGTTAAGTAAAGGGCTAAAAGGGTCATTTCCTTTGATTGATTTCTTCTTCCTATATTGCACTCTTGATGGGACACGGATGCGTGTGGGTACCTTCATGGTCATAAAAAACCAACAATTGGGTCCCTAAACTAATCAATTTCAAACAATTCTTTCAATTAGAAGGTTTCCA
This sequence comes from Ipomoea nil, assembly GCF_001879475.1. Taxonomy (NCBI): domain Eukaryota; kingdom Viridiplantae; phylum Streptophyta; class Magnoliopsida; order Solanales; family Convolvulaceae; genus Ipomoea; species Ipomoea nil. Next base: position 4,738,463 of record NW_017619254.1, on the reverse strand, counting down.
ACAGGTCAACAGGTCATCCTTCCAAATTAATTATTTTTTAAAATTTAAATTTTAAAAATTAATTATTTAAATTTAAAAAAAAAAAAAAAAAAAAAAAAAAAAAACTGGTAATGAATGAACGATTTTCGCTGTGCACGAGGTAGCCACTCTTCTCCTCAGCGTAACACAACCACAGGAAATACGAGGAGCAAGCGCAACCCAATTCCAATCATAGGTAAGTTTTTCCATAAATGTCTAAGGTTACCACATCTACCACCACCTAGCATTATCCTACTTTTTCTACATTTCAGAGGAAGTGAGACCTTCATATACACTTCCCCTATATCTTTCTTGATCAGTTTCAGGCGCTTTAGCACTGATCGTTGTAAGTATGGCTATCGTTCTTGTCTGGCAACGCAAGCAAGGAAGAAAAGGCTACTCGAGAAATACATCTTCGGATCCCACCTCAGATCTTGAGAGGGGTCGCAGTAGGCTCTTCGGAATTCTAGTCTTCTCCTACTCCGAACTTGAAGAAGCCACAAACAATTTTGATCCTTCTAAAGAACTTGGAGATGGAGCTTTTGGCACTGTTTACTATGGTAAAACAGTAACAGATATTCAGTTTCTTATTCACTACTTTATAGGCTAATTCTTGGAATAATGCAAATTAGGGATACTTGGGGATGGAAGAGAAGTTGCTGTGAAGCGCCTTCATGAGCGCAGCTGCAAGAGAATGGAGCAGTTTGCAAATGAAATCTCAATTCTCACCCGGTTAAAGCACCAAAATCTGGTTACATTATATGGATGCTCATCAAGGCATAACCGTGAATTCCTCCTTGTATATGAATATATCCCGAATGGAACACTTGCAGATCACCTGCACGGCAAAAGAGCAGCAGATCAACTGCTCACGTGGCCAATCCGCATGAAGATTGCAGTGGAAACTGCTGCAGCATTGGCTTATCTCCATGCTTCAGACATAATACACCGCGATGTGAAGACTAGTAACATACATCTCGACAACAATTTCTGTGTTAAAGTTGCAGATTTTGGGCTCTCAAGACTCTTCCCTGCTAATGCCACTCATGCGTCCACTACACCTCAAGGAACACCAGGATACGTTGATCCAGATTATCACGAGTGTTATCAGCTAACTTATAAGAGTGATGTTTATAGCTTTGGGGTTGTCCTTATCGAACTCTTATCATCAATGCCTGCTCTGGACATGCGTAGGCATACAGACGAGATCCATTTGGCAAAACTAGCAATGAGCAAGATTGTTACAGGAGCATTTGATGAACTCATTGATTCCTCTCTGGGATATGAGAAGGATACTGAAATCAATAGAATGGCCACTTCAGTGGCAGCGCTAGCTTTTCAATGCTTGCAACCTGACAAGGATATGAGGCCCACAATGGATCATGTTTTGGAGTCGCTAAAGGAGATTCAAGGCAATGAGTTGAGCAACGATGACGAATGAGTGAATTGTGAGGAAACAAACTAATGTGTCTAAAGAAGAGGTAAGACCTGATCTCCAGCTTATCAAAATCAGTAAATGTTAAGTGGGTTAGTAGCTCTGCTACATCTATCTAGTAAATGGAGTTGTGCATTTTATGAAATGCTTGTAAAATCATGTGATATTTTAGGCCATTAATTTGTTGCTTTTTGGTGGTCCTTCACTTGCAGATGGTGTGATTTTGAAGCATATATGTTGCGGCTACCAAGAGCAGTTCTTGATGAAGTCACTGGAACTGGCAATTGCCTTCTGACTATATATATGGGATTTGTAACATACTATTTTATTTCATTTTCTTATCAAACTTGTGATTATTGTACCTATACTAGTGTTTCCTAACCTATAAATGAAACTACCACTTCTATTCCCAGGGAGTAAAACCAGAGTTCCTATTTTGGTTTTATTTCATTCCAGTTTTTGGAGCATCTATAGTCTTTGTTGCACTGACCAAGTGGTCTAGGTCAATATATATTAGGCCATGTTTCCTTTTATGTAACACTTCAATTCCATTCTCAAAAGAGGTACAAAAACACTTCAATATTTCCAGTGTGATAGTTTATTTTGGTAGGGTAAATAGCTATAGAAATTGAAGTGAGGTTGTTGTAAACTGTTAAGAGTTCCATATTGAAAATATAAGAGATAACATATAAATTTATAAGGTTATAAGTTAGACTAGTTAATTGGTTGGATTTAGTTTTTTATTGTGATTTGCTTTATGTGCATTATAGCTTAATTAGGTGACCTTATGAAATCAACTTGTCAAACTTAGCCATGAATGGGATAGTCCGACGTGCATTTGATGAGCTGATCGATCCGTGTCTGGGGTTTGAGACAGGTACCAAAATTATGAGGATGACTACTTGTGTAGCAGAGCTAGCTTTTCGATGCTTGCAACGCGAGAAGGATATGAGACCATTAACGTGGAACGAGAGACGAGTAAGAATAATAATAATGTATCAGGAAGTGTACAAGTCCCTCCTTCACCTGAATCAGAAGATGCCATATTGTTGAAGGGGGGGGGGGGGGGGGGGGGGGGGGGGATTAGATCGGTGTGATAATATTTTTAGATTTGGAATTTACATTTTTTTTTATTGAAGTCTAAGTACAATTCTCTTAGTTATTAATTTATTATTCATATCTTTAGAATTATAATATATGAAATATAATTAGAAATAAATCAACTTAATTATGTGAATTTTTTCTATATATTTATCTAAATATGTAAATGATTAGAGATTATATTATACATACAAGATTTTAATTTTAATTTTGTATGTTATGAAAATAGATATTTAACCAAATATATAATAGTACAATTATATTATTATATTGTACATTTTAACATCTTTTCATTTTTTTTAATATTTTTTGTTTTAAATGCATAATAACAAAAACAATTCGTGGAACGCACGGGTAAAACACTATATTTTTAAAAAATACAATTTGATAAATATCAAAAATTAATTAGTACAATATCATTTCTGTTTATAATAATTAAAGAAAAAAATAAATAATTTAAATATGTGAACCAATGATTTCAAAATGAAATTAATATATAGTTTCAAATAAATATAGTATGATTAGATATACTTTAATTAGTTTTAATTTTATTAATGAAATGACTTTTCTTTATCACTTTTTGAAGGGAGACGGTGTGAGTTGCTGGAAAATATTTTAAAAATAAAAATACTTACTAATAAAAAATAATTTTAAAATATTTTTTACCCCTCATAACATGTGCAAATCTTATAATTTTTTTTTTTTGGGAACAATTTGATAAATATCATAAATTAATTAGTACAATATCATTTCTGTTTATAATAATTAAGTAAAGAAAAAAAAGTAATTCAAATATGTGAACCAATGATTTCAAAATGAAATTAATATACAGTTACAAATAAATATAGCATGAATGCTACTAGCTCTATTACATTGTAGTATATGTTCATATACTTTCTCAACCTACTGAAACACAAAGAGCTAATAATGCCTCAGTGCTTGAACTTACAACCTTCCAAATGGAAGTCCAACCCGGGTACCATTAGACCACATAGTCCTGGTATAGCATGATTAGATTTAATTTTCTTAATGAAATGATTTTTTTCTTTATCAATTTTTGATGGGTGACTAAGGGAGTGTTTGGGTTGCTGGAACATCTTTTAAAAATAAAAATAATTACTAATAAAAAATAATTTTAAAATATTATTTAACCCCTAAACATGAGAAATTTTAATATTTTAAAAAAAGATACAATTTGATAAATATCATAAATTAATTATTGCAATATCATTTATGTTTACAATGAGAATAATTAAAGAAAAAATAAATAATTCAAATATGTGAATCAATGATTTTAAAATGAAATTAATATACAGTTACAAATAAATATAGCATGATTAGATTTAATTTAAGGGAAAATGGCACTTTTTACCCCTGAGTTATATACTTATAGCACTTTTTCCCCCTCAATTATTTAGGTAAGCACATTAGTCCCCTCAATTATTCTAAAAGTGGTGCTTTCCCCCCCCCCCCCCCCCCTGATATATTAAATTGACATTTATACCCTTAAAGTAAACATTTTATTTATTTTACTACTCCAACAAATTATTGCGTATACGTAGGGATGACCACAGTTCGATTTGAATTGAACCGGATACTAAAGCAATCGAATTAATAGTTTACGGTTATAATTCAGATCTAGAACCCAATATTTAAATGTCGATTTATTAAAATTATGTATCAAAAAATTGAACAATAAATGTATTTTATTTTTTTTTTCGGAACATGAACCGTCCGTTCCGGTTCACGATTTTAATAAACTCTAAATATCGAATTTCGATTCTAAATTGTAATTGGAATATTTCGGTTTGGTTGTTATAGTGTTTGTTTAGTTTGAACCAAATTATGGTCATAATTTGTTGGAGAAAAAAATAAATTAAATATTTAGTTTAAGGGTAAATATGTCCATTTAATATTTCAGGGGGAAAAACAGCCACTTCAATAACTTAGGGGGAAAAAATGCTATAGGTATATAACTCAGGGGGAAAAAGTGCCATTTTCCCTTAATTTAATTAGTTTTAATTTCCTTAATAAAATGATTTTTCTTTATCAGTTTTTGATGGGAGACTAAGGGAGTGTTTGTGTTGCTGGAAAAAAATTTTAAAAATAAAAATAATTTTAAAATTTTTTTAACACATAAACATGTGAAAATTTTATATTTTAAAAAAGATACAACTTGATAAATATCATAAATTAATTATTGCAATATCATTTATGTTTACAATGCGAATAATTAAGAAAAATAATAATTCAAATATGTGAACCAATGATTTCAAAATGAAATTAATCTATCTATACTATTAATAAAAGTAAAATCCTCCTTTTCAACATTTCCGCCCATATTAATATGAATATTAATTAATTAGTAAAAAATTAATAAAGCTTATTTGGTAACAATAATACTTCTAATTGAGTAATTGATTAATTGACTAAAATGAAAAAAGAAACTGGCATATCATTGTATTTTAATTAAAAATGAAACAAAAATTAAAAATTAGATGAAAATATTTCAATAATAATATTCTACATCATCAATAGTAAATGCATATTTTAAACAATATAAAGGTAAATTAAAAATATAACGAAAATATTTCAATAAAAATATTATACATCATCAATTAAAAATGGAACGAAAATTAGGTAAAAATATCACTTCATCTAATATTCTAATTGACTAATTGACTGAAAATAAAAAAGAATAATTGACTGAAAATGAATATGATATTACTAATTGACTGAAAATATAAAAGGATCACTGACTAATATTCTACCATTATATATTTTCACAAGAGTCACCCATCCATGGACTAAAGGTGTTAGCTCTAGACGAAGATGGACGAGATTGTGTTGCTACTACCAATTCGTCTACAAAGAGATTTCAATAATGTGTAAATACAATAGTTGATATTATATATATTTTTTTAAATGACAAAATTCCTATATATCTAGACAAAAAAAAATATATCTTCCATATATACAAATGAATTAAGATAGCAATTTTTCCATATAAATTAGTGGCTGGAGAACGAGCACATTTTCCTAATTTATAAAAAAATACTAAATGATGATAAATATAATTTTCAAAATTGCAGCACCGCATGCGTACATCTACACATTAGCTATTAATTTGAGCAATTATTTGCTCAAATTCAAGCAATGATAACATCAAAACACATAAATGATTCAAATCACATATTCAATTGCACTATATAATATTTGATGCTCTAATTTAAATAATTATATATCAATCCAAATATTCGTAATATATTACAACAAATCTATTCCGTGCGAACGGGCGCAAATACTAGTTATGTCTAAAAATATTATCACACCACTCCGTATTAATTAGGTCTTACTTTTCTTAATTGCAAAATACAATACTCCGTATTAATTAGAACTTGATCAATTATTATGTATTCAACATTTAAATACAATACTCCGTATTAATTAAAACTTGATGGGCCCTGCAAAGTGTCAAATAGGTTTTTTTCCTCTCTAGATTCTTTCTAGGGTTTTTGCATTCTCTACTAGGGTTTCCCTGGGTTTTCAACGGTGATCGTTTTCTTCTGTCCGGACGATGGCCGGTGACATAGCTATGGATGACGAGTTGATTGAGTGTGGGGAGGAGACGTACGCTGCGGATGTGCGGAGTGGTGGAGGGCAGTCGGCTGGAACCGGTTTGCGACAAACGGGGGAGGGGATGTGGCGAACTGGTTCGGATGGGAGGAGTATTGGTTGTAGCGAAAGGAATAGTGTGGAGAATGTGCATGGGGTGGGAGAAGGAGGGGGTAAGGGCGGTGGGCAAGGTTGGCAGGAAGCATTAATTGGAGAGGTTGGTAGAGGGGAGGGCGGTGGACGTGGTAGGCAGCATGCTTTGGATGAAGAAATTGGAAGAGGGGAGGGCGGTGGGCGTGGTAGGCATCATGTGTTGGTTGGAGAAATTGGTAGGGGGGAGGGCGATGATGTAGGCAGTTTAGGTGGAAGGGGGATGGGTAGGCAGCGAGGGAGGGGGGAGGGGGCGGCAGTACGGCAGCCGGGGGTGGGGGTGGTGGATGTTGCGGGGTTAACGGATAGGTGGGCGGATTAGGCACTGATGGAGGTGGAGAATTTGCAGACTAGAGAATCAGATCACTCGGCTCTTTTCCTCAATATAAATGCTCTCAGTATGCGTAGGGTAAGAGGACCGAGGAGGTTTAGATTTGAGAATGCATGGTTATTGGATGAGGGGTGCAAGGAGGTGGTGGAGACAGCATGGCAGGAGGGGAGGCCGGAGGGCTTGATGCACTGTCAGCAGCATTGTGGTATGAAATTGATGCGATGGGGGGGTGACCAATTTCATAAGTTTGGTCACCGAATAGGGCAGTTGCGGAAGCAGCAAGAGAAGTTCTGTGATGTGACGAATCCGGTCGCATTGGCCGAATTCCAACAGAATGAGAATCAGTTAAAGCAATTGGAGGCCCAGGAGGATGTATTTTGGAGGCAGCGTGCGAAACAACACTGGCTCCGGGGTGCAGATGCAAACACCAAGTTCTACCACAGGTATGCTTCTGCCCGTAAAAAGAAGAATTTTATTGCTAGTATTAAGAATGAGGGTGGGGATTAGGTGGAGGATACAGATATGCATTCGGTGATTCTGGATTATTTTAAGAGCATATTTACTACGAATAATTTGAGCTGTGATGATCCCCTCTTTAATGATTTTGCCCCTCGTGTGTCGAATGAGAATAATGAGATGCTGGATCAGCCTTTTTCGAAAGAAGAGGTAAAGACAGCACTTTTTTCTATGTTCCCAGATAAAGCACCAGGCCCGGATGGAATGAATCCGGGTTTCTATCAGCACTTTTGGTCTGTTGTGGGGGATGATGTGTCTGGGTTTATATTGCATGCTTTGAACTCTGGGGTATTTCCTGAAGGACTGAACGATACTAACATAGTGTTGATCCCTAAAAAAGAGGTCCCGGAGTCTGTTGCAGATTTGAGACCGATTGCATTAAGCAATGTTATATATAGGATAATGGCAAAAGTGTTGGCAAACAGAATGAAAACTTTAATGGGAGATATCATCTCGGAATCCCAGAGTGCGTTTATTCCTGGCAGGTTAATTACAGATAATATCTTGGTGGCAGCTGAGGTGGGTCACTACTTGAACAGGAAGCAGTGCGGTGTAGTGGGCTGGAGTGCACTGAAGTTGGACATGTCAAAAGCATACGATAGAATGGAATGGAGTTTTCTGGAAAGAATGTTGAAGGTGCTGGGTTTTAGTGATAAATGGGTTAATCTAATAATGTTGTGTGTGACAACAGTGAGCTATACTGTAATGGTGAATGGGGAGGTGGGGGGACGGGTCAAGCCGACACGTGGACTCAGGCAGGGAGATCCTCTTTCCCCTTATTTATTCATTATCTGTGCTGAGGCACTTTCGATGTTGTTGCAGAAGGAACAGATGGCAGGATCTATACATGGATGTAGAGTGGCCAGGGGTGCTCCCCCGGTATCTCATTTATTTTTTGCCGACGACAGCCTGCTTTTCTTTAAAGCAAATATTCAGGAGGCTACTGTGATTAAAGAATGTTTGATGAGGTATGAGAATTTATCTGGACAGGTGGTGAATTATAACAAGTCAAATATATGTTTTAGCCGAAATACCCACCACATGGTCAGAATGCAGGTGGCAAATTGTCTTGCGGTAGTGCAGGCTGATAATTTTGGGAAATATCTGGGCCTTCCATCGTTTGTGGGCAGAAATAAAAGAGCAGTTTTTTCTTATGTTGAAGGAAAAATCAGGCAGAGGATTGGATCGTGGAGCACAAAGCTATTGTCTCAGGCTGGTAAGGAGGTTTTATTGAAAAGTGTGGCTCAATCTATGCCAACTTTTTCAATGAGTGTGTTTTTGTTGCCTGAAACAGTTTGCCAATCTATTGAGAGAACCATGAATAGATATTGGTGGGGAAGTGGTAGAAGTAGGGGGATTCACTGGAAGGCATGGGATAAATTATGTATCCCCAAGAAGTTTGGTGGTTTGGGTTTCAAGGAATTGAGAGCTTTTAATTTAGCTATGCTGGGTAAGCAGGCATGGCATTTTTTGACAAACCCAGAGTCTCTGGTGGCAAGAGTATATAAAGCCAGGTATTACCCCACTTCTAGTTTAGTTGATGCTTCTATTGGTAATTGCCCAAGTTTTTGTTGGAGAAGTATAATGGCAGCACTTCCAATAGTGGTGGCTGGGATAAGACGCAGGATTGGAAATGGTGAGACAACTCTGATTTGGGGACACCCATGGCTCCAGGATAATCCAAGTCCCTTGGTACAAACAATTATGCCTGAAGAGTTAAGAGAGGCACGAGTAGTAGGTTTGATTGATCCACAAACACGAACTTGGGATCCACATATTTTATCCGATTTATTTATCCCTGAGGATGTGAGCAGAATAGTTATGATCCCTGTTAGCCCTGATTATGATGACTCATGGTACTGGATGGGTGACCCAAAAGGAATTTATTCAGTAAAAAATGCTTACAAGCGTATTGTTGGTGATTATGAGAATAACCCAGGTGAGTTTGATAAATGGGTTAAGATGTGGAAATTGAAAGTACCACCAAAGTGGAAGACATTTTTATGGAGAGCAGTATGTGATATTTTACCCACTACCACAAATTTAATTAATAAGAGGGTGGAGATTGACCCGGCATGTCCTATGTGCAGATTTAATAATGAAGATGTGTTGCATGCATTAGTTTATTGTGAATATTCTGTATTAGTTTGAAATATAACACAATTACCCGTCACGAATATTATTACAGATTCGTTTGCAGCATGGCTAACTGGGGCTATGACGATACTAACGGAGGAACAGACACAGCTCTTGGTGGGAATTCTATACAATATTTGGAGAAGCCGCAATACGGCCGTGTGGGAAGGGGCCATGTCACGGCCGCAGGCTGTTGTGAGGGGGGCGACAACACTACTGAAAGCTTATGGTGCAGTGCATGGCCGGCCCATGCGAGAAGATGTACAGCCACAATCCGAACCGGTATTGCCCGACAATCATATGCGATGTTATATAGATGCAGGGTATCGGCAGGAAACAGGGGAGGCTACGTATGGAATTGTGTTATTAGAGCCTGGAGGCTCGTTTGTGGCAGCAAAGAATGGCAGATCACCCGTTTGTTTCTCACCACTCATGGCGGAGGCTATGGCTTTTAAAGAGGCGCTCTCCTGGTTAGTTGAAAGAAATATCAATTCGGCCAATCTGCTCACGGATTGTATGGTGCTGCGAAATACCATACACCACCAGACTACAACCATTCACTCGTATGCTGGGTTGGTAATTGACCAGTGCAAGACAATGATGTCTTTATTTTATTTAATTTCGTTAAGCTATGTGCCTAGACAGATTAATTTACATGCTCATACTTTAGCTTCGTTAGCTTTTACTCAGGAACATTCTATGTATTGGGAGTCTATCCCTCCTGACGCTATTATAGCTTTCATTAATTAATACAATCGGCGGATTGGTTTTTCAAAAAAAAAAATTAAAACTTGATGGAGGAGCTCGCATTAATTTACATCTCGTGAAGGATTTTGACAATTTTAAGATGTAACTTTTGTGAGGAAACTCGCAACCACAATCTTAATTGAGATGATGTAAGCAAAAATTTAATATATAACCATTTAATAAGTATAATAAAAAGCATACCCTATTCACTCAATCACTCAGAATACCAAAGATAAATCTATTTTTTTTACTTTCACAAAAAGAATTGAAAAAAAAAAAAATTAAACGTTGAATAAAGGCCAGTGACCCTGTGGCTGAGGCCAAATTTTTTACTTTTTTTTTTAAAACCATATAATAAAATTCGTTTTTTTTTTTCCTTATTTCTATTAAAAGATCTTCCTACTAACTACTAATAAAGCACTACTTTAAGCGACGCAATGCAACGCAAAAGGCGTCAATTAACGAGCGGCCGGATCACATCTATATATATTCCCGCCCACTACCATCTTCTTCACGTTCATCTCTCTCTCTCTCTCAACAAATTAAACCATTATAACAGTTTACTTCGATCAGTTAATCATGGCGGCTGCTGTTATCTCCTACTTGCTGCTTCTCCTCTTCCTTTCAACTTCCGCTCACCGTTCCGATGCTAAGAATTTGGCAATCCGCGTCGAAGAATCAAGTGAGTCGCCGAGTTACCTAGCAATCCAGTTTCTGAACCTAGGCGCCCCAACAGAAATCGTTGCTGTGGATGTAGCACAGGTTGGGTCTCTGAACTGGAATTTCATGAGCCGGAAGATTAATAATGAGGGAAAAAGCAGCAGCGGCCGTGCAATTTGGGAGACGAATAGAGTTCCGAGCGGGGCGCTGCAGTTTCGGGTGGTGGTCACGGCGGGGCTGGACGGCAAGTGGTATTGGGCTAGTAAAGTGATGCCGGAGAATTGGAGAAGTGGAGAGGTTTACGATACTGGACTTCGCATTACTGACACTGCCATTGCCATGGAGACCGACTATTCCTTTGAATTGTGATGGCACCATGGAGTTTTTTGTTTTGCTTAACTAAATACTATAGAATTGAAGTAAGAGTGATGATGTATACCTTGAAATTGTATTATACTTCAATTCCTTCCTATTTTTTCTAATCATTAATCTCTTTTCTCATTTTAATTTCTTGAGTTGAAAGTGTTAATGCGACTCTTATGCCTATTTTCCCCTCCTTTTTTGTTGGATGGAAACTCAAATCATTACCTTTCTTTTCAAAGAAGGTTGAATTCCCAATTCCAAGGACCCTACACCCCAATTCGATAAAACATTTAAGAGAATATAAATCAATCACTCAATGACTCAATAAACAAGGACAAATGTCTATACGCACAAGAGATATACCCACTTTAGACATAGGGGTGTTTGGTTATTGGCTTATAAAAGCCAAAAATTGACTGATCTCCACTGCTCTTCGAGTCTGATTTGGGGCAGAAGAAATGGGTAGGGATTTGGGCGTCTGATTTGGGGTAGAAGAAATGGTAGGGCTTTGGTTTACAAATGACTGAATGTCTGATTTGGGGTAGAAGAAATGGTAGGGCTTTGTTACAAATGACTGAATGAGTGTGGGTTTGGTCAAATGGTTAATAATAATAATAAAGTACGATTGTGGTTTCGGCTTACATTTAGTAATAATAATAATAATAATAATAAATTATAAATGTAACTAAAGAATTAAAAAGTTAACGCAATACCTTTATAGGTCATTTTACATATAATCAACTAAAAGTAAACAGTTAATTTACCAAACACTTTTCTATAATCAGCTAATATAATCAGGTGGTTAAACCAGCTAACACAATTAGTTATTAATTATCAGTTAACTCAACCAGCTACCAGCTATCAGTTAATTGACAAATACCCCCATAATCCCCACACTCATTGCCGAGATTCAAACATTGGTCTCTTCTCTCAAATACTGCCTACTGAACCGTTGAGCTAAACTCGTGCAAGCCCCAAATCATTACCTGAAAGGTTGAAAGTGTAATGTGTGCACTAAAATCGGTAAAGGACTACAAAGTAGTAAATCAATCTAAATTGTTCATAATTAATCATCAAATATTGTGATTACTAAATCAACAGAATGCCAAGCTATTCTCTTGGCAGCATTAGAAGGAAGATGGCAACTGCGGATAGTGTTCACTCGATTCATTTCTGCAAAAAAACCATGCAAACCGAGCCCATAGCGGTAGTAGATTAAATGAGCCCACAAATAACAAATGGGAAAGTGTCATGCCATCAATTTGACACTGAACTCTTAATATATCAGACATCCTTCTATCCAGCACTGCATGAAACATCATACATGTCAAAACAGTACACAATGTGTTCATATAAATACTAAGATGGTCAAAATAAATTCTTAGAGGCCTAATCCAACAGTACGACCATCTCTTCGACGAAGTCCAGCAGTGTACTGCTTCTCCAAGTCCATCTGCAGCTCCTTCTGCTTCTCTGCATCTTGGATTCCAGGTTTGTGCTCCATCTTCATATTGCCCTTCACACCCTACAATTTGCCATAGGTACCAACGCAACCTCAGACTCTAAAAGTGTGTTAGTACATTGGAAAACATTACGATGATAGCTAAATAAGGATTTGTGGAACAATCTGTGTTGATAAACAAAACAATTAAGAAAGGGATTGGAAATTACCATGAGTTTGTTGAACTTTTCCTGTCTTTCACAATCATCAAACATTGAAGTATCCCAGCGGTGTGCAGACTATACATTTGGATAGTGAACACAAGTACAAAAGAGCAGAGTATGGCGAATAAAGCAAAGCATTAGAAAGATAAAAATGAAAACTAAAGTCCATTTCATTGGTGCAGACAATGAGCCAATATCAAATTCGGCAAATTGAGCAGCAATGTTTGTTTGATGGAAGCTGACCATGAAGCTCCCATAAAATTTTTAACACATATGTATGCTATTTATGTAATGTTCATACTTCATATATATAACAAGCATGCAGGATTTCCAAAGATGAATGGAAAATGAAATAGGATGAAGGGGGCTAAAATCACCTCTTCAGAATTGGTAGTGTTCTTTTTACTTCCCCACAACAGCTTCTTCTTCTGATCAGCAGTCATGTAACCAGTTCCAATAAGGTTCCTATTGACTGCAATTTTGCCCAATAATTGGTATTGGATATAAAAAACACATAAAAATACAAGGAGGAAGCAATGAAGCATCAAGCCCCCTGGAAATGTGAGGTCAACTTAAACTCATCCTTTCATTAAGATATGCATGCAAACTTTAGTAGGGACAAGAAAACCTGGGCACTAGAGCACTAGCCTAATAACTATACATCATCATTTGGTTGCCAATTATCAAGAAACATTGAAGCAAAGAAGATATAACAGACTGACATTAGGAAAATAAAAGATACACAATAAAAGTCTCTGTGTGAAACAATTGTATACCTAATTCAGCAGCCTTCATAGCAGCAACTTTTGCAGCATCTATATCAGAGTCTTTCACTCCCTGCTCCAAAGTGACTTCATCATGCTTGGAAGTTGAAGACTGCTTTTCATCAGCGAAGGTTGTTGCCTTCAAAACTAATTTACAAAGGATGCATTATTACCATAAGGAAATGGGAGGGACCAAAAGAAAAAATAAATTTATTCAAGTACCATCTTTTCCACGGTTTGTCTCCCCATCAATGGTATCAAACTTGGACCTCTTAGCGCACTGTTCCTTCAAATTGTTTCTAGCATCAAATTCCTTCTTGTCCTCTTTGATATACTTCTCAACACCCAATTCCCTAGTATCAGTTGAAATTGACTCATCATGGCATCCCCTAGACTCTTCATAAGCATGTCTTTTATGGTCTCCGAAATTCATCCTATGGTCTGTCTTCTCATCTTGACTTTCTCTGTACTCCTTATACCTTCCCCTTTCCTGGGTAGTGTGCATCCTTCCAGACCCAATTCTATCAGATAAAGTATCTCTATTTTTGTGCTTTCGACTCTCAGGATATGAAGCTTCTCTTTCCTTGTCCCTGCTTCTATGTGCTAAATTTTCATACTTGTCTCGGTAGTGTCTGTCAACATGGCGTGCATAGTCTCTGGAACGATGATCATTATCTCTCCTTGAATGATCTGAATAATGTTTATCTCTAGAGTCCCGGAGAGAATGAGAAGATGATTTTGAATAATATCTATCATCATTATCTTCATTCTTGCCAGGTCGTGAATAGTCATCATGCTCAAGGTGCCTATGAGAACTTCTAGAAGATTGCTTATCAGAATGTTTACGTGACTCACTGCTCCTGGCCTGTTGTCTCCAGTCTCTACCTGAATCCCTTTCATCATCTGGCCTTCTGTGATCATCAACAGTTTTTTCAGGATTCTTCCTTCTTTGAATTGGACTGGAACTCCTACTACGGACAGGACTACCTGCACTCAACATGCATATAATTAAAAGATACCTACAAAAGAGAATAATTTATTGATAAATCAAAAAAAAAAAAAATGAGTTAATAAAAATGGTCCCTTGACTATAACCGTTTTCCAAAATTGATGCTTGACTTTCAACTGAACCAAATTAAGCCCTTGGAAATCTTACCTAATTTGGTTCTCCATTACTATCTCTGTCAATAGATCATCATTTTTAGGCCTAAGAAGTAATTTTACCATGTTGAGTTCTAAGGAGATGATGACACTGCTCACAAGCCCTTCCAGGTTTTTATTTTAGTTCACACAATGCGGTTCGGGTCTGGATTGGAGGACTTTGTAGCTGATTCTTCTCCCCCTCTATTTTCTAAATTTCCTCCTTGTCATCGCAGCACAACCTTCATTGCCAGGCCCATAGATTTTCCCTATGGTGGTAGTGGTTGTTCCACTCCAGTACATGAATGAGTCAGATGGGAATGTGAGGTTGGATAGGTTAAAGATTGGAGCTTGTTTCATGTGATTTGGAGGAAACTGAAATTACCTTGACGTAAATGTCTAATCTCAATGATGGAAGTAAAAGGGGAAGATAGCAAAATCCCAGAATCGATGCATCATCACATCCCTCTCAGATCACTGAAACTGAGAGTCATTTGAGGAGATGGATGAGAAGAAAGACAACAAAGATGACAATTAATGACAAGAAATCAAAGTTTTCAGCATACCAACTGGCCTCAGAGCAATCCCCTATGTATGTATAACTTTTCATTGTGTATACATAAACTGAAGCAACTATGTACAGCACGGATTTGCCATTAATGTTTGAAGAAAGAGAAAGAGGCAAACAATTTTTGGTTGCATGCAGAATCCTGCTCTGAGCCCGAGCTCTTTAAAATGGAGAAACTATAAATTATTGCACAATTATCACCAAGAATAGTGATTTTGGAACAAACAATAAACAAATCTACTTATTCAGTGGGATATTTTATTTATAGAAACAGAAAGAAGAGAACTTAGAGAGCAAGGAAGAGAACTTAGAGAGCAAGGGCCATGGCTATGGCTGTTGCTCCTATTCTCCTATCATGAAACTTCTACAGTGAAATTACTCAGGGTGTTGGCTGGATATCCAGAAGATAATTTTAAGAATAATAATAATTTAAAAATGGAGAAAACATAGCTTTTTCTGGTTTCCTCTTGCAGTGGTAGCAAACTTGCAGCATTGCAGTGGTGATGAGCTGGTGGCAGAGGCTGTGAAAAGGTGTTCTAGTGATGAATTTCCAACATGTCTCACACTCTCACCAAAGTTGTTCAATATAAAATTTAGTTTCTTGAGTTCATTCTGTGCTACCAAGTACATCGAGAGTTTTTTTGGTGAAATTACTTGTCTTCAAATTTGACAACCTTCCGAAGGATATAGCAACGAAGAACCAAAAAGACCATTATAGTCAATGACTTAGTTTGGTCCAATTAGAAGTGGATGATCAATTTTGGAAAATCATTATAGTAGAGGGACCATTTTTTAAATTAAATCATAAAAATATGATTGAAGAGCTCCACCCTAGTGATAGCTGAAGCATTATGTGTCAAAAGAAAAGTAGTCCATTCCAATTACAGCAGTAAAAATAATTCATTCCCCTATCAAATCTAAACTCCAAAATGACATCCAATATGCAAGGTGACAAATACGACACAAGTGCAATACACACCTGATTCATTACATTATAAAGTGAAAAATGAATTTCATTCAAGAGGTCTTGTATTCACAATTCATTGGAGAAAATATTTCTCTCAGGGCCCCAATTATCTAACTATCTAACTTCTCATGTCTTTACATTTATTCATAATAAACAGCACTATACTTTACACATAGATACATGAAACTAATAAGTCAAACTGGAAGAGGATGAGTTCCTACCAGCAAAAACATAGCTTTAATATTCATCCAAAAGGATACAACACCAATCCATGGGCCAGTAAGGTCAACTCACCACTCACCTCATCACAGAATTTCAAGAGCATACCCAGGGCAAATCAGTTCATACATTGTTAACAAAATTGTAATAGCTTCCAAAACAAGCCGATCATATTTCTGATAACATAAATTCAAAATCCTTGAAACAGATGTAATTGAGAACTGACCGTCGGCTGATGCTGAGCCACCAACTGGAGACCGGCGCCGATATTTTCGATTAGTTGTGTCGGTCGACAGCCTACGGAATGCACCTTTAGCATCAAATTGATCACCGGAAGATGTTTGTCCGTTTGAGTCCATGTTATAGCCAAAAACTGAATCCACAAGTATTCCACAGCTAAAATTAAACATTCAAAACCAAGTTTTACAGGTTTACAATGTATATATCATATGATCCGGAAGTTCATAAAAAAATGGATTAGACGAACGAACCTTTTGAGTTGTTCGCTTTTGTTTATTCCCTTGGCTCTGTATCCGACTTCCTGTTTAGGGTTTCGATTTCCGCTTTGAAAAGAAGCTGAAAATGGTAAATGAGTTCTGAAATATTTAAAATATTTCCTTTCAAATTTTCATTACCTTTTTTTTTTTTCCAACCAGCTTATTTGCTCAAATAAAAAATGCCAACATGCCACTCCCATAGTAAGTTTAACTTAATACTTCGTCCTATTTTTATGTGTTTGACTTTTTATGAGTTAATTTTATTTTGGAAAAAGGATCAAATAGGCCCTCAAACTTTAGCTTAAAAGTTAATTAGGTCCCTAAACTTTTTAAATGTGCAATTACACTCAATAATTCATTTAGATGCAATGAAGCCCAAAAACAAATTAATGACCTGCTATCACAGGTCATTAGGCTTCAGGCCACCTTCTGGCGAATTTTCCGGCAAAAAAAAAAAAAGTGACCGGCGAAATTTTCGGCAAAAGAAGTGACGTGCGAAATTTTCAGCAAATCTGGGTCGGTTGCTGGTCACCATTTTTTTGCCGGAAAATTCGCTGGAAGGTGGCCTGAACCCTAATGACCTGTAATAGCAGGTCATTAACTTGTTTTTTGACTTCATTGCACCTAAATGAATTGTTGATGGGTGTAATTGCACCTTTAAAAAGTTTAGGGATCTAATTGACTTTTAAACTAAAGTTCGAGGACCTATTTGACCCTTTTCCCTTTTATTTTTTATCTTAGATTTACACGTGTTAGTCTACTTTTAATTTTTTTTTTTTTAAATATTATGGTTTTGTCTTAGTATTATTATTATTATGACATAACCATTTTTGTCATCCGTCAACAAAATCGTTTAAATAACGTTAAATACAATGATATTTTTGCCTATTCAATTGTAAGTGTTAAATCATCTCCCTTTTTGTGGCCCTAGCTTTATATATGTCATTCTACTTTTAGACTTTTTTCTTCAAAACATTCTCATTAATCCTAGCATTATTGTGGAAGACCAAGAAACTTCCAACTCTTCATTGTTGTGTGCAATCTACAAACATAAACACAAATTATTATCATAAGTCAGTGAGACTATTTTCCCATATCTTTGGTCCACAGTCACTACCTCTGGCTCACCACTCGAATATTTCAACCTAGGCTTTTGCACGAAATTTTCACCATGATGACTAATTAATTTCACACTTTCATTCATCCTGACAACAGAGGTGCAATGCACATTTCAACATAAAAATATTGGCACACTTTAACACTTTATAGCGACAGCAACTGTCATAAATAAGACTAGAGGACCACACTTTATCAAAGCATATTCAAACAAAAATGCAGTATACCATGACCCTACTACATCAGAATCAATACAAAATAAAAGCAACAACAACAGCAGCAAAGCCACACCACATCATATTCACAGCATATTCGCATAAGAAAACAATATAACATATTACAATCCTCACAGTATTCGCATATAGATTGTTCTACATATACAGTTAGTTTTACATACCTTACTTGTCCTTCGCATATTTGCCTAGGAAGTCCATACACTTTTCCTTCGTCGTCCACTGTTATATTAGAAATTTATTGCTTGAATTTGGTAGTTGCGATGTATGGGCTGCCGTCTGGGGGTCGTCGGGCTTAGGGATTTAGTGTTTGAGTTGTATAATGGGGGATTGGATGGTTTCATATTTCAATTGGTTGCGACTTTGGTTTTGGATTTTTAGCGAATTCGATATAGGGTTTGCTTTGAGATTTCAATTTGGGTTTATTTCAGACAGCTGATGAATTGGATGCTACCTCTACAAATTGAACCGCGTCAATAGCAAATTACCTCTACATCAGCAAGTGATTACATATAACTTGAATGCAACCTGTAAAAGAAATTAGGCGGAAAAAATGTATGATTTATACATCGAATCAGCACTTATGAAAGATTAGGACGCGGCACGAAGAATCACTATTGTTTCATGGTGCGAAATGACACTTGATCAATGAAAACATATTCAAAGTAACTTTTTAATTTTCAGTTTATTGACACTAATAAATTAAGTCAAAAATTGTTTACCAAACATTTATATTGTGAAACAACTAAAATTGATAAAATAAATCACACTTTGGCTCATAAATCATTTTACAAACACTCCTATAAATATGTCTTCTCAATCATTTTACAAACACTCCTATAAATATGTCTTCTCATTTGAAAATCTATTCATTTTGTATTCTTAACCCAACTAAAAATAGAATATAAATAAATATAAATATTAAATAAATAATATGGTGATCATAACAATAGTAAAGCAAATGTTTATGGGCCTAGATGGTATTATCTGAAACTACAGGGGCATCTCTATTAATTTTTAATACCAATTTTAACACTGAAATATCTAACTGCAAATCCAACTAGGGTTCAGGGTTTTTCTTCCTCACTCTGTCAGTCACTTCTCTTTTACCCTTTTCTGCTCCACTTCCACTCGCAGAGCTCTCAAAGAGTCAAAGACCGTCTGGATGTGGGCACTTCGTCGCGCTTCTGTTTCCATCAGGTAATCTGCGGTTCCCTATCTCTCCATTTGTGTATATATAAACAGATGTTTGCTCATGCATAATGGGGTTGGCTGTTTGATAGTGAAGGAAATCGATGCTTTGAACAATAGTGTCGAGAGAAACGTAATGAAAACCATTTTCTTGTATTTGGTCTAGCAGAGAAAACTTGTTCTAATGAGTTAATTACCTTTTTGCTGCTTGAAAAAGGGTCACTGGTTTTTGCAGTAGGAAAATTGTGTGCTGTGGTAGTGATAACAAATAGAGACATAGAAAACTAGCATGATTTTGAAATGGCTTTATCAGATTGACTCTTTTGGAAGGACATATAGGGGGTGTTTAGTAAATAGTTGTTAGTTGATTGAGTTAGTGGGTTTGACTAGTTAATAACATTAGCTGATTGCAGAAAAGTGTTTGGTAAATTAGCTGTTAGCCGATAGCTGATTACATGCAAAATTTCTCAAAATGCTAATCGAAAAAGCTTATCAAAGCAGCTTTTTGAATTTTAGCATTTTGGAGCAATAAGCGGTTACAAAAAACTAATTAATCAAACATTCATATTGATTGTTTAATTAAGTCAAACAGCTAATAGTGGTCAAATAAGCCAAAATTGGCTAATAAGCTAACTATGTTACCAAACAGGGCCATAGGCTATTTGAACTTACTTCAAGATTATGGACAATAGACTGATGAAATTGGTTACTCTGTCAGGAAGCAAGGATTGAACACAAGTACTGCTCAGTTATGCTTTGCTACATCAGAGTTATCAAATCGTTGCTTTGAAGACTATGACAGTGGAGTTCATAGGGCTGCTACAGTGGTATCTGACACATCTCTATCTGTGAGTAGATTTTATAAGATGGCTTGTAGCCCATCAACACCATTCAAGGGAAGCCACGGTTTCTCTTCATGTGCTGGCACAAAAAGCGGTGGAGAGGATGATGATGAGTTGGATGGGTTTTCTGAGCTTGAATCTCCTATGACCTCTGGTTCAATTGAAGAGGGAAATCTAAACAATGGTGACGAGTTAGTCTCTGAGCCAGAACTGTTTGATGACGATGCAGAAGGACCACAGAGAGAACTAGGTTCAGACACTGAGAGTCCTACGAGTCAGATGAAAGCAAATGCTTCTTCAGAAATTCTAGAGGTTGTTCTAGCTGCGTCACCACTATCAGTTACTAGTGTCTTGGATAAATGGGTTGAAGAAGGAAAAGAGGTGACCCAATCAGACATAACAACAGCTATGCGGGGACTTCGTAAGAGGCGTTTGTATGTGAAGGCCTTGAAGGTAATCTTTACTCTCGTATTGCTTAGGCGTGACTGCCTGCCTATGGAGGTTTATTACGGGTTAAAGGATTCTAGTTTTGTCACTTAAGCTTCAATTTTTACAAAGCATAACCACTACTTCCGTCTACAAATAACTATCACTTTTACTATTGAATTGGTTAGTTTGACTAAACCTTTACTTACGTTTTATGCACATTACTTTGTCTTAAAAAATAATTAGACATTAAGACATCAAGTTTTACTAGTCTAAAAAAATTACAACCCCAATAATTTTTTAAAAGATATATTTTAAAATGTTAAGAGAAATTAGACCTTAGGGAAGTGAAACAGGACAGCTTTTTGTGGCCAAAGGGAGTACATACTTGAGTTGTTGGTTCCTTTTTTTGATGATTCATGTGGTAAATAGCAAATTCTTTGGACCTTCAATGAATATTTCTTTTGACAGCTGTCTGAGTGGTTGGAGTCCTTGAAGCATATTGATTTCACAGAAAGGGATTATGCTTCACATACTGATTTAATTGCCAAAGTTGGTGGTCTACAAAAGGCAGAAGCTTATGTACAGAAAATTCCAAAATCCTTTAGAAGTGAAGTTGTTTATGGAACCCTATTGGCTAATTGTGCTGCTGTATTCAATATGAATAAAGCAGAAGAGGTATTTAAGAAAATGAAGGACCTCAAGTTCCCAATTTCATGCTTTTGTTTCAACCAGCTGCTCCTTGTATATAAGAGGACTGACAAAAAGAAGATTGGTGATGTTCTTTTACAAATGGAGAAAGAAGGCGTGAAACCAGATCTCTTTACTTATAAAATGTTGATTGATGCTAAGGGCCAGTATAATGATATAACTGGAATGGAACAATTTGTTGAGTTAATGAAGTCTGAGGGAATAGAGCCTGATTTAAGTACAAACAGCCGCTTGGCCAAGTTCTATATCCGTGGTGGTCTCAATGAAAAAGCTGAGGCTGTATTGAAGGAGATGGAAGCAGACAGCGTGTCAGAAAAGTATTGGGTCTATACAATTTTGCTTCCACTGTATGCTGCCCTTGGAAAGGCCGATGAAGTCAACAGAATCTGGCAACTTTGTGGATCTAATCCACGGGAAGAACAGTATATGGCTGCCATTGAAGCCTGGGGAAAGTTGAAAAAAGTTGATAAGGCGGAAGCAATCTTCGAAACGATGCTAAACAAATACCCAAAGATGTCCTCAAAGAGATATTCCACTTTGTTAAATGTTTATGCAAATAATAAGATGTTAGCCAAAGGGAAAGACCTTGTGAAGCGGATGACAGAAAACGGTTGCCACATTGGGGTATCCACTTGGAACAAACTAGTAAAGCTATATATTGAAGCTGGAGAAGTGGAAAAGGCTGATACTGTCTTGGCCATGGCAACAGAGCATAACGGTGTAAGGCCAATGTTAAGATCATACATTGCGATCCTTGAGCAATATGCTCAAAAAGGCGACATACATAATTCTGAGCATATGTTCCGCCAAATGAGACAGGCAGGATTCGCGTCCCTTCCCTGGCTGTACCAAACACTTGTTCGGGCCTATTTTAATGCAAAGCTTCCTGCTTATGGAATGAATGAGCGAATGAAGGCCGATAAAGTATTCCTAAAGAAAGAATTGGCTGCCATGTTGCCTAAGGTTGATCCATTCAGAAAAACAACAGTATCAGAGATATTTGAGTAATTGAAGTGATGATATTTTACAATACGAGTAGTAATTAGTTACTTGGGAATAGTTGAGATTGAGCCAAACTGGGTTATGCACTCTGCATCAATTGTATTATTATTTTTATATTTTTATACATTTAGGGGGCGTTTGGTTCACGTAATGTTAGATTACCTTAAGGAATGTTAAATTGTTGGGAATGTTAGGGGTTGTTTACCAAAGTGGAGAAATGGAAAATTTTCCAAAAAAATAGAAAATTGGAGAGGTAGAAAAATGGAAAATGGAAAAGTTGTTTACTAAATTTATTCCTCCAAATCCTTATTCCATCTCCATTCTCCACTCTTATTAAGGAATTTGGAGAATTGAAAATCCAACTTCTCCAAATGGAGAAATGGAAACACACGGGTGAACAGTACAAGCCAAGTGTGGCGTCCCAGGTTTAAATCTTGCTGATCCCTTCTTCTTTAGATTTTGATTTTTGACACTGGCGCACACTTCTTCTTTCGATTTTGACACTGGCGTACAAGCAAAGTGTGGCATTCAGATTTTTGACACCTCTTCAGATTTATTATTATTATTATTATTATTATTATTATTATTAAATTCTTATTACTAATTATTATTATTATTGTTATTATTATTATTATTATTATTAATTATTAAATTCGTATTATTATTATTATTATTAAATTATTAAATTATTATTATTATTATATTACTACTATTGTTATTGCTGTTATTATTATTATTAAATTATAATTATTATTATTGTTATTATTATTATTAAATTCGTATTATTATTATTAAATTATTAAATTCTTATTATTATTATATTACTACTATTATTATTGTTGTTGTTATTATTATTATTAAATTATAATTATTATTATTGTTATTATTATTATTAAATTCGTATTATTATTACTATTGTTATAATAATAATTATTAAATTATTATTATTATTGTTGTTGTTGTTGTTGTTATTGTTGTTATTATTATTATTTTTATTAATTATTAATATTATTATTATTGTTATATAGGTTGATAATAAAATCAGAAAATTAGAGAAATGAAACTGGAAGAATGGAGAAATGGAAAACTGGAGGAATGGAGAAGGAAAATTGGAAAAATGGAGAAATGGAAAACTGAAAATGGAAAAATAGAGAAATGAAGTAAACGACCCCTAAATTCTTGTGTTTGGTTTAAAATTACGATATGTAAATAAGAAAACGGTAATAAGATAAATTAATTAAAACGTCCAAAGCCCAACATTAGTAATAAGACAAGAAAATGTGAGATTACCAATCGTTATACAATGCACCAAGGCGCACATAGCACTAAGATGTCGTTTTGTTAAGTTGTTAAAAAAAAATTCCCTTGTCGTTTTGTTAAGTTGTTAAATAAAAATTCCATGTTTCGAATCACATAAATTCATAACCAAATGCACATAAACTTATAACAGAATACACATAATCTAACATAATACACATAAACTCATAACAGAATGCACATAATCTAACATAATACATAATACACATAAACTCATAACACAATACATATATACTTTTAACTGAATACACATAATGAGTTTGGTTAACATAATACACATAAACTCTTAACTGAATACACATAAACTCATAACACAATACACATAAAATTTTAATTGAATACACACAATGAGGTTTGGTCTGTTCGGATGGACGGAGTGACGTCAACATGAAACGCGCCCGTTTTGTGCCTGGCCGCACATTGCTATGTGCGCCGTGGTGCACAATATAAATTGTCGTGAGATTACCTAAGAAATTGGAAGGTATCTCACATTCTCTTCCAATAGCTAAAAACTTTGATTATCTTATATAACCTGAACCAAACGCCCCCTTAAAAAAATATGAATTATGCAACTAGATTACAATGTCTTAATATAGGGACTTAACATTATGCCATGCGAGGCCATATTATACAAAGATATAGTGTTTTGTTCAATTTAATTTTTATACTTCAATTTTGTATAATTGATTCTTATACTTATGATGATTGTTAACGGTGTTAGTATTATGTTATCAGACGTTTGAACAATTAAGTTATTGCATTACAAAAGTAAATTAAAGCACAAGAACTCAATTGGACATTTAGCAAATTATTTGGTTATATTTCCCGGTGAAGTATATAAACTGCAAACCCAATCAGGGTTTTAAAGACTTTTTTCACTCACTCACTTCTCCTTTACTCACTAACAGAGCTCTCAAAGACAGTTTGGATGTGGGCACTTCGCCATGCTTCTGCTTCCATCAGGTAATCTCTCACTCTCTTCCCCTCTCTCCCTATGCGTGTGTGAATGTATTTATATGTTTATCCCTGCAAGTGAGTTCTCGAATTTTGTTAAGAAAAACTATTTGAACAAAATTTATGAGGTCGGCTGTCTGACTGCGAAGAAATGAATGCATTGAGTTATAGTGTCGAGAGGCGCAATACGAAAACTAGCTTCTGATGAGTTATTGGCTATTTTCCCATGCTAGAAAAGGGGTCAGTGTTTTACAGAGGGAAATGATTGTTTGGTGATGTTAGGAAAGTGAAGAAACACGTTTCTTTTATCACTAGTTCTGAGCTATAACCTAGGGTTACTAAATTTTATTTTTAATCCAAATTATTTCTTGGTAAGTCAATAAATTTTAGTAAAAAAAAAATGAAAGATGGATAGAAATCTACCTTGTCTTGCAATTCTCTGCCCTGTTTGGTAAATGGCTGTTAGCCGATACCTATTAGCTGATTGGGTTAATTAGAAGGTATAACTTGTTGATAGCATTAGCTGATTATAGAAATGTATTTGGTAAATTAGCTGTTAGCTAATAGCTGTTTGATATAATTTTTTTTTTTTTTAAATAGCTAATTGAAAAAGTTGTTTTGAGTAGCTTTTTGAATTTTAGCATTTTGGAGTACAAAAAGCTAATAAAGCAAACACTTATATTGATTTTTAAACCAAGTCAAACGACTAATAGTGGTCAAATAAGCCAAAATTGGCCTATAGACTAACTATTTTACCAAAGAGGGCCAAACCTCAACTTGAAATTCCTTTCATGTTCCAAGATGTTGTTGAGGCGTATGGTTGAGCTCCTGAGAGATTTGTGGTTAGAACTTAGAGCTGATCTTTTCATAATCTAAGACAAACTTCGTACTTCCTTTGATGAGAAAGTAAGGAGCAGGGATCTGTGTGCTAGCCCATTAGAAAAACGAATCAGTCTGTTATCTGTACTCTTCATGGTTGAACTGTCCAATTGCCTTATTGCCATTGGAACAGAAACCAGTAACCGTTGGAGTATGCTATTTGAACCTCTATCACCAAGTAGAAT
Source organism: Ipomoea nil (assembly GCF_001879475.1). Taxonomy (NCBI): domain Eukaryota; kingdom Viridiplantae; phylum Streptophyta; class Magnoliopsida; order Solanales; family Convolvulaceae; genus Ipomoea; species Ipomoea nil. The sequence goes on along the minus strand of NW_017619254.1, from coordinate 4,712,715 downwards.
GCTAGCCAAAGTTAAAAGGATTATGGACAATGAACTGGTTACATTGGTTACTTTTCCAGGAAGCAAGGATTGAACACAGGCAGTATTAGAATTTGCTTTGCTACATCAGAGCTATCAAATCGTTGCTTTGAAGAATTTGACACTGGAATTAATACGATTACTCCAGTGGTATCTGATAGATGTCTACCTGTAAATAGATTTTATAGAATGGGTCATAGTGCCCCAATCTCATTCAAGGGAAGCTACGGTTTCTCTTCACAAGCAGTTGGCACAAGAAGCAGTGGAGAGGAAGATGACAAGTTGGATGGAATTCCTGAGCTTGAATCTCCTACCGCTTCTGATCCAATTCAAGATGGGAATGCAAACAATGATGATGGTTTAGTATCTGAACCAGAACACATTGATGAGGATTCCGATGATGAAGGTGCAGAAGGATCTCAGAGTGAACTGGGTGACACCATGACTCGTATCAGCCAGAAAAAGGCACCATATTCAGAAATAGTCAAGGCTATTTTGGCTGCATTTCCACTATCTGTTAGTAGTGTCATGGATAAATGGGTTGAAGAAGGAAAAGAGTTGACCCGAGCAGACATAAAAATGGCCATGCTTGGACTCCGTAAGATGCGTATGTATGTGGCAGCCTTGAAGGTAATCTTTAGTTCTTTACCTTCTTATTGCTTTGGTGTGGCTGCATTTGAATCTTCATTTATCACCTGTGCTTCAGTTTTTTCAAAAATATAACTATATGCTTAACTTCTTTGATTCATTTTTTAAAAAATAATTCAACTGATTAAAAACAAATTCTTTGGCCCTTAACTGAGTATTTCTTTTGACAGCTGTCTGAGTGGTTGAAGTCATCGAAGCATATTGATTTCACAGATAGGGATTATGCTTCTCAAGTTGATTTAATTGCTAAAGTCTCTGGTCTACGAAATGCAGAAGCTCTTGTACAGAAACTTCCAAAATCTTTTAGAAGTGAAATTGTTTATCGAACTCTGTTGGCAAATTGTGTTTCTGTATTTGATGTGAATAAATCAGAAGAGGTGTTTAAGCTAATGAAGGACCTCAAGCTCCCAATTTCATGCTTTACTTGCAACCAGCTGCTCCTTCTATATAAGAGGACAGACAAAAAGAAGATTGCTGATGTTCTTTTACTAATGGAAAAAGAAAATGTGAAACCAAATCGATCTACGTACAAAATTTTAATGGATGCCAAGGGAGAATCTAATGACATTACTGGAATGGAACAAGTATTTGAGACAATGAAGGCTGAAGGAATAGAGCCTGATATCCGTACAAAAGGCTCCTTAGCCAGACACTACATCTCCGGTGGCCTCCAAGAAAAAGCTGAGACTGTACTGAAGGAGATGGAAACAGACGATGTGGCTGGAAATTCTTTGGCTTACACAATTTTGCTTCCGTTGTATGCTGCCATTGGGAAGGCTGATGAAGTCAGAAGAATCTGGCAACTTTGTGAATCTAATCCACGGTTAAGTCATTACGAAGCTGCCATTGAAGCCTGGGGAAAGTTGAAAATGGTTGATGAGGCAGAAGCAGTCTTTGACATGATGGTAAATAAATACCAAAATCTCTCCTCAAAGAGATATTCTGCTTTGTTAAATGTTTATGCAAATAATAAGATGTTGGACAAAGGTATGGAGCTTGTGAAGCAGATGACAGAAAATGGCTGCCACATGGGGCCACCAACCTGGGACTCAATTATAAAGCTTTATATTCAAGCTGGAGAAGTGGAAAAAGCTGAATCCGTATTGAATAAGGCTGCAAAGCATGCACGTGTAAAGCCAATGTTTAGATCATACATTGTTATCATGGATCAATATGCTAAAAGAGGTGACATACATAATTCGGAGAAGGTATTCCACAGGATGAGACAGGCAGGATTCACATCCCAGTTTCGGTTGTACCAAGCTCTTATTCGGGCTTATATGAATGCAAAGGCTCCTGCTTATGGAATGAAGGAGCGAATGAAGGCTGATAAAGTATTCCCAAATAAAGAATTGGCTGCCATGTTGTCTCAGGTTGATCCATTCAGAAAGACTGCAGTATCAGAGATATTGGAGTAAATTGAAGTAATGATACATTGGTCCATAATCACTAGCATGGCAATGGTTTCAGGTACTTTATTTTCTCTTTATTAATTACTTTGGATTGAGCAAAACTGTGTGTGTGTGTTTTTTTTTTAATAACCAAGTTTTGATGTGCCATGCTTACATTAGTATAAATCTAGTTTATACTGCAGAGACAGAATTTAATTTAATATAAGTATACTATGGTGCTGTTCCAGTTTCGAGTATGCATGCCTACCTTATGCAGAGCAAATGGAAGTAATTCAAATAAGAGAAGATTCCTGGTCAGAGCCTGTCAACCTGCTCAACTTATGCCCTGTTTTGTAACATAGTTAGCTTATCAATCAATTTTAACTTATTTAACTACTATTAGCTATTTGACTTCGTTAAACATTCAATATAAATATTTGATTAATTAGTTTTTTGTAAGTTGTAACAGCTTATTGCTCTAAAATGCTACAATTCAAAAAAATGCTCAAATCAGCTTTTTTGATAAGCTTTTTGAGAAAATCAGTTTGCATGTAATCAGCTATCAGTTAATAGTTAATTTACCAAACATTTTTCTACAATGAGCTGGTGTTATTGATTAGTCAAACCCATTAACCTAATCAACTAACAGCTAACAAGTAACAACTATTTACCAAACACCCCTTTAATAAATAATTGAAGTATTTCTTACCATTTTTGTCTGCTCAACTTGATAAAGTATTTGATTCCAATTACAATTTCTAATCTGATGTTTAAATTGAACGAACCCTAAATTTATTTAGTTATTTTCAAGCTGAACTTAAACTCAAAGAATAGCGGAGCCAAACCAAGTTCAATTGTTTTAATTTAATCATATTTTTCTATTTTTAATATATATTTCGTATTTGTATAACATTACTTATGTATCATATTATATTCATATATTTTTAAAAATAGCCTTGAAATATAATATCAAACTTATCTTTTCTTCAGCATCTACGAAACACTATCCCAATTCTATCTAAGCATCACTCATCAACTGGTTGGATTCATGGATTGTGCATTCTCAAGAAGATATTTATGAAAGTATTGACTTTAATAAGAGTAGTAATATTAAATTAAGGGAAAATGGCATTTTTTCCCCCTAAGTTATATATTTATAGCACTTTTTTTCCCTGAATTATTTAAGTGGCTCTTTTTCCCCCCTGAAATGTTAAATGAACATATTTACCCTTAAAATAAATATTTCATTTATTTTTATTCTTCAATAAATTATTACTATAAGTTGGTTCAAACCAAACAGATACTATAGCAACCAAATCAAAATATTCCAACTACAATTTATAATCAAAACGCGATATTTAGAGTTTATTAAAATCGCGAACCGGAATGGCCGGTTCATGTTCCGAACTGAAAAAATAAAATACATTTATTGTTGAATTTAGACTATTTTAAAATAAAAAATAAAATTTTAAAATAAAGACGGTTCAAAATCGCGAACTGGATCCGGATCTGCCGGTTCACGGTTCATGATCCAGTTTTTTTTATTCTTAAATTTAATAAATTGAAATCCAAATATTAGGTTCTAGATTTGAATCATAACTGAAAACTTTTAATTCGATTGCTATAGTGTCTGGTTCAGTTTGAACCGAACCGTGGTAATCGCTACATATACGCAATAATTTGTTGGAAAAGTAAAATAAATAAAATGTTTACTTTAAGGGTAGAAATGTCAATTTAATATATTTAGGGAAAAAACTACCACTTTTAAAATAATTGAGGGGGCTAATGTGCTTACATAAATAATTGAGGGAGAAAAGTGCTATAAGTATATAACTTAGGGGGTAAAAGTGTCATTTTCCCTTAAATTAAACATCTTTACTTTATGGCCTTATGGGTGCATTAATAGGTTTTTTAAGACTTTGCGCATTTCTAAACTAACTTTAACGTTACAAACTTAAATATGATATAGAAGTCTATAAAACTAAATGAGAGTAAATGAGGCGTTACAAAATTAAAGAAAAATATTTCATGAATTAAATTGAATGCATTACTAATTCAAGTAATTTGTTGCACAAAATCATACTCACGTCACATTATATAAGAATTGTAAACATAAAATTTGAATGTTAGGCTATCATAAACTATCCTTATTCTTATTTTAAAAAAAAAAAAATTATCTTTATTCTTGAAATACTCTCACTTTAAAAAAAAAAAAAAATTCAATTTCACATCACAATAATAATTTAATATTTTTAATAAATAAATAATACGGAGTACTAAAATAAAAAAAAGTACAAAATGCTCCCAAATGGCAACAAAAGCTGCCATTTGGCAGCAAAAAATTGCAGTTTCAACCCACGGTGGAAAACAAATAAAAGGGAAATTAATTTTTGTTTATTCCACCTCACTCGGTTGAAAACAACCTTATATACTCAAATTTAGAGTATTATATTGAATTCATTCCTCCAATACTATCTCATTCTAAAAAAAGCCTACTTTTACATAAATAAATTTGTAATTCCTATTAAGTGATTTGTGGTCCATTGGTACCCGATTACTCCCTTAAGTAGAAAGTGATAAGTTCAATTACCTTAATTGAGGTAAGTAGTGACCTTAGTTGAGGTAGGTAGTGTGTACATATATATAGCCCTTCATTCTGATTAAAAATTTTTGTAATTTCTTTACATCTTTGTAATATTCTTTCACTTTTAAAAGGGATCCACTTTTACATCACATGCATCAAAATAAAATAAATAAATAAACAAAAACAAAATTTTAAATTTTTTAAAAAAGTACAAAAGGCTGCCGCAACATTTTGTCATATTTGCAAACTTGTTGCAGTAGCAAGTTTGCAAACTAGGTAATCATTTAAAAGAAAAAAAATTACTCCGGTACTTTCTAAGGCTAAACTCAACTCAACAAGCTAAGTTTATCACTTGCAAGATGAGGTGGCAACAAAAAAATTATTTATTTTATTTTATTCTTATTGCCATAGCAAGCTTTTAACCCACTATTTTTACTGCCAGTTGCCATTTGACAGCAAAATTTGTTTAAAAAAAAAATTAGTGGTATTATATGTATTTATTTATTGAAAAATATATGATTTTATAATTGTGATGAGAAGGTGAGACCATTTTTTAAAGTGATAAAGTATTGCCGGAATGTAGACAAAATAGTGAAGTAATTTTAAATTTGATGATGTAGATATGAGACCTACTTTTGAAAGTGAGATACGGGACAAGGATAGCCTAATGTGCTATATCACTTTACAAGAGCCCAAATTTCAGGATTAAATTCAGCCATAGATTACAATAAAAATATTTTTTTTTTTTTAAAAAGATTACAATGTAAATGGGTACAAAATATATAATCCTATAATTGTGTGCTTCCTCATTTTTTTTTAATTAATAGAAAGGGGATACCCTACATATACACACTACTTGCCTCAATCAAGATTCAAACTCATCACCTCCCACCTAAGAGAGTAAGTTGATACCAGTGGACTACAAGCCACTTGGTTGTATGCTTCCTCGTTAATGAACTGAATTTTAGATGGATTGATAAAATTTTGACATAGATTTTCAACTACTAAATTAATTAACTAATTCAGTAATCCGCTCAAACAATTTACTGAATTAAGTTAATCAAATTTCTCAACTCCAAATCCCGATCTCATTCTCCAATAAATACTTTATTGTTTTTAAGTGGGTGGATGGGAGTTATTATTATTTTTAAAAAATCATATTTTACTTACTCGCTCAATCATTAAGGGGACATAACTTTTAATTTTATATATCTTACAATTAATATCATCATTTTTTTTTTAAATCATCACATTTTAGTTGTATACTGAGGCAATCACCTTTTTTTTTTTTTTGGGGGGGGGGGGGGGGTGGGGTAAGAAGAGGATAAATAGTTATTGATAGAAAACCTTAATAAATGTAGTATGAGTTCAAAAGATGCTCACCAAACAACTAATTAAGGTGACATATAATTAATAAAATGTATAAAAATAATAAATTAATTTTCGTTATAGAGTTCAGAACTATAATATGTGAGCATGTGACAATTCAAATTATATTGAAATAATATAAAATATATAAAATTAGTATTCACATCTTGATTTTATATTACTGAATTGTGGATTTTTTTCTAGGTATTTAATTATTACGTGAATTGTTTTTTTTTCTTTTAAACTTATAGTGTAATTAATCAATTTAGATTTCGCCAATAACCTTACGGTCTAGTAACACAATTAATCTAGTCTAAATTAGGAAACCCAATATATCAAAAAAAAAAAAAAAAAAAAAAACCTCCTATATATTATATGGAACGCCTCACCCTACTTATTAAATCACCAAAATCGATAGGATCGTCTTCAATTGGCATTGCATGCTGCATGGAGCTAAAGATGACGAGACTCGTCCCCGTCGTCCTTGTCCTCTTTGCTGCCCTGTTTTCCGGCCAAGCCGCCGGAGATCTCATCTCCACGGTTTGCAAGAACACCGATTACCCTGGTTTCTGCGAGTCCACCCTCCGTAAGTTCACGGGATCCCCCTACGCCGACAAAAAACGCCTAGCTCAGATGATGTTGATGTCGGGCGCCCTCGACGAAGCCACATCCACCTTGAACGTCATCATCAAACTCCTCGAAGATCCCAATATTGGTCAACTCAAAAAGGAGATTCTGGGCAGCTGCCGACTTGGCTTCGGCCTGGCCGTTAATTCGGACGCCAACGCCGTAAAAGACTTCGACAGTGGCTCGTACGCCGAGGCTGCGCGTGAAGTTGGTTCGGGAGCTGATGCTGGAAGTGCTTGCGACGCGCTGTTCAAGAACGCCGGATTAGACGGCTCGCCGGTGCCGGACGGCGGGTTAAGGCACCGCCAACTCGCTGTCGTCGCCCAACAACTTATCAAACAGCTGCCTTAATTTCTTCACTTTTTTTCTTGTAATGATAATATTTTGAATTCTGAGTTAATAATAATAATAATTTTAAGTTTTACTTTTGTCAATATTATTATCGTCATCACACAATCTGACAATCTTCTTAATGTAGTATACTTTTTCTATGTGATTTGCGGGTTATTATATAGGAGTATAATTTACACTATCAGGATGTGATTTTCCTTGTCATCCAAAATATTAATAATATTGTAAATAAATTTGATTAATTATTGGTTCAAATATTTAATATTTTTAAATTAAATATAAATTCAATTCACTATAAAATCTTTAAATTTTATCCACATTTAACTTAAATTGCAAATATTTTAATTATTTTTAATGAGTCGGATATTAATATCTAATCGATAAACCTTTGAGTGGTCGATTGACAAAGCCTGAGAGAAGCGCTCGAACACGGGACCATCGACTTGAACACCAACGCACTAACATGGCGTTTGGTTGAAGGGAATTTAAATTTCATTCCCACTTAAGTCCTACATAATTTCAAAGGCAACAAAATTCTCTTGTTTGGTTGAAAGGAATTGCAATTCCTCCATTTTCATGGAATTAAAATCCCAGGCCCTCCCTTGGGATTTTAGGAAGAAAAAAAGATAGTGATGAATCAAAATTATCCCTCCACTTTTTTAACTTAAAATTAATGCTTGACAACAACAATGTACATTTTAGACTTTATACTACTTATTCCCGTTCAATTCCCATGTATACCAAACATTAGAATTAAAATTCTCAGTAATTATATTCCTGTAAACCAAACAGTACTGGAATTTAAATTTTTACTTTATTCTCAATAATTCATCTCCCATGAAATTTCAATTCATTTCCCACGTAATTCCCCCTCTCCAACCAAACACCCTGTAAATGAGGGGAATTCCAGGCATATACAAAGGGACAAAAGGACTAGATTTGGAAGATATTTTACCTACATTTAACTTGGACTTTATGGGATTTTTTTCCTTAAGTGAGGTAGTTTATTTTTTCTAGATTTGGAATATATCTTGTATTTTTGGTGTAAATCCAAATTTGATTTGTTGGAGTTTTGGAATTGAGATTTAGGAGATTTGTTTCCTAATTTGTACCGAGCACTTGTGTAAATAAATACCCAAAAAAGGGTTCTTAAATTTCTTAAGATTAAAGCATTTTATCCTTTCGACAAAAAAAAAAAAAAAAAAAAAAAAACCATTTTATAAATTTATTGCGTTAAGTTATCCTTTTTACATATACTGTTCATGTTCATTTTGTGTATTGTGCATTTTAATATAAGAATGAAATAGTTTTAATATAAACAACAAAATTAATTCAATAATTAATCATTTCAAATAATATATATATTCTATGATCTCTGTTATTTATTTATTCTTTTTATAATCATTTTAATATTAAATATCAAAATTAGAGATTTATTTTAGTTATGTTGCGCATTGCGCATATAAAACTAATTCTAAAAATAATTTTAAATATTATTCAAATCTACTTGATATATAAGAGGTGTTAAAGTAGGCCAAAGTTTATAGGCAAATCCCAAATTGTCCCACAGTAGGACGGGTTATGGTCTAAAATTTATGGCCAACGAAAATGTGGGTATCGTGGGTTTAGCCCGCATGGGTTGGTAGGCTATGCGGGCCACCGACCCTTGGTCTAACCATATATAAGCAAATTATATTGTACATTGCGCATCAAAACGACGTTGTTTTGTTTAATGAAAAGAAACGGCATTCGTTTCTCGCTGTTTCACACCCTTCTACAAAAAGTAAGCAATTTATATCCTACACCACGGCGCGCGTTGCACTATGCGCCAGATGCAAAACGACGTCGTTTTAATTATTATTTTTTTTTGAAATTTCCCGCCCCAGTGAATGTTTTTAAAAAAACCCGCTGTTCAAGAATGTACATAATGTTATACTAGAATACACATAATGTTATACATGAATGTACATAATTATATAACAAATATACATACTCTTTTTAAAAGATAATACACATAATCTATAATACATAATAAACATAAACTTTTAACATAATACACATCAACCCTTAACATAATACACACAAATTTTCTGATTCGGATGTACATAATTGTATAAAAAGAATGTACATAATTGTATAAAAAATACACAAAACTGTATGAACCAATACACATAACGTTGTGAACAAATACACATAACGTTGTGAACAAATACACATAATCTCAGCAACTTCCTACCGCGCCTCCCAACACTACCCCAAAACGACGTCGTTTTGGGAGGCGCGCGGCGCACAGTGCTATGTGCGCCGTGGTGTAGGATATAACGATTGCAAAAAGTAACTCTGTTATTCAGTTTTATTTTGTACACACTGCAGTTTCAGTTTAACACAACTACAATTTCATTTAGATATAACTACAATTTCATTCGATATTTATATACTCAAATATGTGAAAATGTTATTTAATTTTATTTTATATACACTATAGTTTTATTAAAATACAATTACATGATCATTTTGATATAATTAGAGCTTCATTGTACAATATACATTCAAATATGTGAATGTTATTCAGTTTCATTTCACCACAACTACATATCATTTTGATATAAATGCAGTTTCATTTGATAATATAAAAATAATACGTGAGGCTGTGTCAGTTTAGATATACTGTAGTGATAATATAAAAATAATACGTGAGGCTGTGTCGGTTTAGATATACTGTAGTGTCAGTTGGTAATTACCATACAAAAATTGCGCGCTCCATTAAAATTAACGACGACGCCGTTTTGACCGCGGTGTACGATATAATGACCCCTATATATACATTAAATCCGCATAATATGGATTAAGATTTAAAAATTCTAACCCACGTAGAGTTATAGTATTTTTTTTTTATTACAAAAGAAGAGGGATACCCATACAATCTACGCCTACACTAAGGCTCAAAACCTAGACCTCCTACATAGGGGAGTAGAGCCGTTGAAACGGTCTCGCGGGGCGGAATGGGCCAAAACACACCAAAGCCCGTCCTCGTAGCGAGATTGGAATGTGGCCGGCCCGCCCCACCATGTCAAAGCCCGATGGCGGGGCGGGTTAGCTCGCCAATCAAAATTTTTCGCTGTGTTAATTTTAAAAAAAAATCACTATACAATATTCTTAAAAAATAAAAAAAAAGAATCACTGTACAGACGTACAGTACACTAACACAGTAACACTACCTGGTATTGTATTCCTATAAATCTATAATCCTATAAGTTATAACACACTAAATATAATAATATATATACAAAATATATATGTATTAGCAGGTCGCGGGCTAAACCCGTGACCCGCCTGGACTCGTGACCCAGGCGGGACAGGCTAAAAAGCCCGCCTCCTGGCGGATCAAAATTTGAAGAACCCGTCCCCTACTTATGGCGGTACAGGACGGGTCGACCCGGCGGGTAAAACCCATTTTGACGGCTCTATAGGGGAGTAATCTGATATCAGTGAACCACAAGCCACTTGGTAAAGTCATAGTATTTAAAAGGAATAAGGTTCAAATTGGCCACTGAACGTAACCTGAAAATGCAATTAGGTCACTGAACGAAAAAAAAGTGCAATTAGGCCACTGAACACTCTAAAAATGTGCAATTTCACCTAATAGCAGGTTACCCTCAATTTTAGCAGGTTATCTGCTTACGTGGCAGCTGAGTTGACATTTTTAATAAATTTTAAATCATTTTTAATAAATTTTTATTTAAAAAATAAAAACGACTTTATTTTATTATTTATTTATTTATTTTTTCAATTTTTTATAAAATTTATTATTAAAATTAATTATTAAAAATGCTAACTCAGCTGCCACGTAAGCAGGTAACCTGCTAAAATTGATGATAACCTGCTATCCGGTGAAATTGCATACGTTTAGAGAGTTCAGTGGCCTAATTGCACGTTTTTGAAGTGTTCAGTGGCCTAATTACACTTTTTATTCGTTCAGTAACCTAATTGCATTTTCATGTTACGTTCAGTGGCCAATTTGAACCTCATTCCTATTTAAAATAAAACGGATTTGACGGGTCAACCCATAAAGGCTCGCAAAAATTTTGATCCACCTTCGCGGTGGAACAGTAATAATGAATTTACTAAATTGCAATGGATTTTGCACGCTTGACTTGGCGTCAAGAATAGAGTAAATACCAAAGTCGTCCCTGGAGAAACTACAGACTGCTCGACACCGGAGCAAGAGTTGAGAAGACCGTTCCGGTGCGCCGATGAAGATTGCTCGCCACTCCACTCCACCGCCTCTCCTCGACTCGCCTGCATCTTGTCTTCGCCTTCAGGTATCTCTCTCGCTTCTCGCTTTACATGCGTGTTCCGTTTTTGTCTCTATAATAATTCTAATTGTATGTATATATGTACTTTCTTTTTTTTTTTTTTTTTTTGAAATTTGTTCTGAAATTGTGTTATGCGACTGTATTGGATGGTTATACGATATCCTGCTTGGCGCTGTGTGAACTGAGCCGGTTGCCTGACTGTTGATTTGAGCTTCGATTGAGATTTTCTTGATTCTCACTTCTAAAATGAAATTAATTGTGGAATTAGGGGAAAATGAAAGTGGAAGATATTGGGTTGATGAAGTAATTTGAGGGAATTCTGTGTTCTATGTATACTTTGGTTACCTTATATTTTGTGCATTTGTATTAGGAAGAAGAAACCTGGTTAGTCTGAGTTAGATTAGAAGGGATAGACCACCTGTTGGAGGTCGTGTAGTGGGTTTCTTTACCAATATTCAGAACTACTATAGTTGTGTTTGTTTACTTGTTCTAAAAATGCTTTCGTTTATCTTCAACACATTGTTTGCATAATTGCATGTTATGAAGAACTTCCCCGTTTCCAGCATTTTTACTCAAAATGCATTCTGTCTAATTCACACATTTACATGTGATTTCTTTTCATCAGTTTCATTATTGGAATTACTAATTCCCATTTCACGTATCTGTTTCTGTAATTAGTTTGTTTTCTAATAACTGCCTCAAGTCCCAGGCTATGGAGCTTTGGTAAAGTACTTCCAAAAGAAGAATATAGATATCTTTTTCATCTTGTAAATTTGAAATATTGCTTTGACTAATTTGCACTATTAATTCCCTCATCCACTAGGTGCTGTGTGTTATAAAAATTGGCTTGCATCACGTGAAATTAAACTGTACATTTCTGATAGGAATTCACTTGAATGTTAGAATTTAGTTTCTGTAATATACGATTTACTTTGACTTTTGCTAAAAAATTGTGATATTGAGCTTTTCCTACTCTATTTTGTCCAGCAACCAGTGGCAGATTGGTCCCAACTTCCATATGATCTTAAAGCTTTAATTGCAAATCATTTGGACACAGTTGAGGATTTTCTTGCATTTTCCGCTGTATGCAAATCTTGGCGGTTGGTTTATTTAGAAAAGGAATGGATTCCAAGGAGAAGAATTCCGTGGCTCATGCTTGGTGAGAGCCACTATAACAATACACCAATGAGGCAGTGTTTCAGTATGACAAGGTCTAAGGTTTACAACCTCCAAAAGCTTCACGCTTCTGAATGCCGGTATTGGGGATCTTCTCATGGTTGGGTGGTAACTCTCAGTAAAGAGGAAATGTACCTTTTGAATCCAATTAATCAAAATCACATCAAACTGCCATCACAATCTGCCCTTCATGCCAGTGGTTCATTTTTTGATATTATACACAGAGCTTATGTCTTCAAGGTTGTGAAAAGCCTTGTGGTTGTTGCAATATACGGACCTAAATACAGCCTGGCGTTTGTTAGAGTTGGAGATAGTGAATGGTCAACCGTGCAATCTTCAAGCCTTGCCCAGTTTCGCAATGTTGTGTGCTTTGAGGATCGAATTTTGGCATTGTCAATGGTTGGAAACATTTATCTTCTTGATATTAATGGGCCTGGTCTTCCATCAATGCAGAGCATTGCTTCTCGCCCGTCTGAAGAGAACTGGCAGCAACTATATTTGGTGGAATCATCAGGGAGTCTTTTGATGGCAGTTTATTATGAAAGTGAACAGAGAAACACCCCCCTAGTGAAGTTTAAAGTGTTCAGATTTGATTTCAGTCATAGAAAGTGGGTAAGTCTGGAGGATCTGGGTGACTTTGCCCTCGTTGTGGATGATCACCATTGTACTTCAGTTCCCGGACATGACTCTCTCCAACCCAATTGCATCTACTATGCAAAGGACAACTTGGATAGCTTCTTGGCATGCCAACGTAAGTACATAGGAAATTATATGTTTGTTTATAATCTGAAAGACAAGAATACTGATTTGCATAATGTGGGCAATAATTCCCAATATTCTTGCCCAACTTGGTTCATTCCGGATTTGTGGTAAGCATCAGTTGTTGAAATTCATGTTTTTGGAGTAAACAACCTCTCTGAAGAGCATTGTTGTCATTGTATACATTTTAAAGCTTGAATAAAGGCACATCTTTTTGTCTAACTATTCTGCTCTATGATCCACAGTGCCACCGTCATTTTTGCACCTTTGAGTAGGGATTTCAATCTTTAACCCAAAACTGATGGGTTGACTTGATAAGATTGAAAAATTTAAAGGTTAGGGCTTATTGAAAAATTTAAGGGTTAGCCGTTAGGGCAAGTCCTAAATTTGAGATTTTGTTTGATTAAATGGTGTTATAAATTTATATTTATAATGCAAATATGTTAGTTTGTTAAAATTGAATTTTTAAAATGTTATTTTAAAAATGTCAAATGAAGTAGCTGAGCTTACATGGTAGTCGAGGTTTTTAAGGTTAGGGTTAAAACTTTTAGCCTAATAAGTTTGAGTTTCGACAGCTCAACAGGATTACCTTGAAATTGTGCAATGCTTATTAGGTTGACAATGGTTCATATAGTTGTGTGGACCATGTATAGGGTACACTATTTTTATGCATAAAATATATTATTTTCTATGCATAAAGTACATTATTTTTATACGTAATGTTCATTAATTAAATATGTACAAAATAATACGAAAACAACTAGAATGTTCATTATTTATATACATAGGTTCATTATTTGTGTGCATAAGGTTTCATTATTTGAGTATTTACAAATTGATTGAAGGTTGATTATTTATGCATATATACTCTAGATTCATTTTTGTTGTACATGAGGTTCATTATTTGTAGAATATAGTTGGACTTTTTCAACACACCCTATCCCCTTTATTTAGAAATCTAATATTCAGTATCAAAGTACACTATTTGTATGCACAAAGTTCATTATTTGTATGATAAAACATATTATTTTGTGAATATGTTTTGATACATGGTCCACATAAAATTTACCGAAACTGTGGAAGTTGGCCTACATCTCCACTTTTCAATTGTTATACAATGGACCATGGTCCATTGTGCTATGTGGATCATGGTCGTCAAATGAAACTGTTATAGAATTAAAATGATACTTCAGTTTGCTATAATGAAATTAGTGTGCGTGGAAAATGAAACTAAAAATCAGAGCTCATTCAATAACGTATATAATCAAATGAAACTATAGTATAATTAAAATGATACTGTAGTGTTGTTATAATGAAACTAGTGTATGTGAAAAATGAAATTAAAATCCAAAGTCATACAATAATATATATTGTCAAATAACTTAGAGTGTAATTAAAAATTTAAAATAATACTCTAATATTATTATAATTAAACTAGTGTGTATGTGAAAAATGAAACTACAAAATGGAACTCATGTAATAATGTATATTGTCAAATGAAACTGTAGTAGAATTAAAATGATACTTTAGTATTACTATAATGAAACTAATGTATGGAAAAGATGAAACTAAAAAACATAACAATATTGTCAAATGAATTGAAGTGTAATTAAAATGATATTTATTTCATGGATCACACTTTTACCTACACCATGGTTAAACTTTGCCTCCACTTTTGAGTCACTTCTTTTCAAAAAGTCAGGAAGTAGATAAAGCTCTTGGGCCTGACTTTTTCACATAGCACTGTGCGCCGCGCGCCTCCCAAAACGACTTCGTTTTGGGAGGCGCGGTAGGAAGTTGCTGGGATTATGTGTATTTGTTCACAAAGTTATGTGTATTGGTTCATACAGTTATGTACATTTTTTATACAATTATGTACATTCTTTTTATACAATTATGTACATCCGAATCAGAAAATTTGTGCGTATTATGTTAAGAGTTGATGTGTATTATGTTAAAAGTTTATGTTTATTATGTATTATGTTAGATTATGTGTATTATCTTTTAAAAAGAGTATGTATATTTTGTTATATAATTATGTACATTCATGTATACAATTATGTGTATTCTAGTATAATATTATGTACATTCTTGAACAGCGGTTTTTTTTTTTTTTTTTTTTTTTAAAGAAAAAACTACTGCCATTCACTGGGGCGGGAAATTTCAAAAAAAAAAAAAAAAATTAAAACGACGTCGTTTTGCATCTGGGCGCATAGTGCAACGCGCGCCGTGGTGTAGGATATAAATTGCCCTTAACACATGCTTGGGCCTTTTGCCAGCTAATTGGAAAATTATTGGATGGACTAGGGTCCAAAATGTTATCGTTTTGACGTTAAAAAATAAATTCGTGGTGCATATACTTATGTGTTAAAATAATGAACATTTTAGGGTAAAATAATGCATTTTATGAGTTAGAATAATATACTGTGTTAGAATGAAATTTGTGGGGTAAGATTACTTTATGAGTTAGAATAATATACTTTATGTGTTAAAAAATAAAAAAAAAATAGTTTGTGGAGACGACAGAGGCAAGAAGAAGATGGCAGCGATGGCTGCCATCTTTTCTCTCTCTCTCTGAGTTAAAAAAAAATATACTCCATTAAATTTATATTATTCTTTATTTGGAAAAATGTCACGTCAGCATTTTACCTGTTATTACAGGTAATTAATTTGTTGTTGGGTCTAAATGTATGAAAATAACAAGTTGATAAGTTTAATTGTAACTTTTAAAAGTTTAGGGGCCTAATTAACTTCTCATATAAAGTTAAGGGGTGTATTTGACTATTTTCCCTTATTATTAATATCCTCCAAAATAACGTTAAGAAGAAGACAAGTAGGTGATGATGGGTCCGTGCATGGAGAAGAAATAGCCCAGCAGAATTGTGAATTAATGGTGGTTGCCATTTACACGCGAAAATAGAATGAAGTTATACACGGAATATGGTAAACAAAACATAGCTTCTTTCACTTGTACACCATTCTTGCACCTTAAAGATTTCGACTTTTGAGAGTGAAAGGGCATGGAGACTGCTCAGAGGGGATTTGGATTTTTTTTTTTTTTTTTAAATCTATTTCGAGCCTATGAATTAGGCTAAAATGGTACCCACCAATGGATTCCAACCCTCACACAAGAAATTTATTAGAAATAATAATAATAATTATTGAACTGCATTACTTTTCAATTTGAACTCTCATGTCCCATATTACGTCTACATTCATAACGTCTCATGGACAAACACTGAAGTGACATATGTTGTTTGGTGTTCTAGCGATAAATTTTAATTTTACGGGGGTTGTTAGAGGGAGAGAATTAGGTGGAATAATAATAATAATAATAATAATAATAATAATAATAATAATAATGCTAACTACGAAGTACTATGTAGTATGAAAGCATATATGTTACTATTCAAAATGAGTGATTACAAGTATGATCGAATTTTAGGGTGTACAAGATGAGTAATCGCACAGAACCTCAAATAGGGTTCAATATTTATTTTTTACCTAACTACTTAATTTAAATTGGAAGTGAATTGAAGTAGGAATTGTGATTTTTGCATTCAGCTAGTGTTACACCATTCATACTTATTTGAAGTAAAAATCATATATCAAGTCGCAAAAATTCAAAAACCGGTCCTGGTTACAGAATCGAACCCCGGGTGATGAGAATATTGATTCTTTGATGATCAAGTTGCTTAATTAGAATTGAATAGGTTTATACACCTTGAAATTGACCCCCTTTTTTTTTTTGGAAAGGAATTGATACCTTTTTAAAAATACTATTATGAGTTAAATAAAAATTTAATTTTCAAATTTTTATTTAAAATCTCAAATTTATTCTCCTAAACTATATTTCGTAAAGATTTTGACATGCCAGAGGCATGATTTTTCCTAAAAACCAATTAAAAAAGAAAAAAAAAAAAACCGGAAAATGAAAGAAAGTGTATGAAACCCAGGTTGGGAAGTCGTATGTGAAATTGTGAATATTGACTGGATTTAGGTAAACATGAGGACATAAATAACATAGTCACCATATAACGTCTATATGCAATTCAATAATGTATATATAAAATGAATCTTTGCTCAAATTGCGTCTACGTGAAACCTGCCTGCCTACGTGGCTACGTCTATCCAACCCAAGTCCCAAACTCTCTTTCTCTCTCTCTTTTTCAAAATTCAAAACCAACTATATATTTATTTTTCCTTCTTTGGCGTCTCTGACTTCCATGTTTCCTTTCAAAAATGAAAATTTTAATTATATTAATGTGGTTAAAAATACAAAATAACATTCGTTAAGACTGCATCTCTATTATTATTATTATAATTATTTTGTTTTTTTGAAAAAGACACAGAAAAAAAAAAAATGTGTGCGCCTTTTTCTAAAATAGGTGATCGAGCAAATGAAGCATGATTCTAATACTATAAGATAACAAATTTAATTTTTACCAACACCATCTTAATTGATTTTGCCGCATAAAGTCTTACTAATATGAACAAAATTTACCCAATATAAACTTTTAGATTTCCCTCGTCAACAACCAAAAAAAAAAAGAGTGCAAAACTACCCTTTAAAAATAGTCACATGTTTTTTCGGTGTACCCAATATTTTCACTATTGGACACAATTCTTGCTGAATTGTAAGCACCTCTTTTGGATGAGATTGGGAACAATTTACTTGAGATTTAAAATTATAAATTTTCTTTTCATTTTTTTTTAAATTCTCAATGGAAGGGGAACACCCAAAACACATCAAAGTAATACAGTTTGGCGCCATCTAGGCCAACCATTTACATCATTAGCTAGCAAAGGCTCAATAAACTCCGGAAGTTGATCCAGAAGGTGTATTCCTCTGGGTTGTGTAGCAGCGAATTTAGTTAAGGCATCGGGCATCATTTTTCTCACGATGGATGTGTATAACCTGCCAATTTTTAATGGCATTAATTTCATTTTTGCATGCCCGGATAAGGAATTTTCTTTTAATTTATTTCCATTTGAAATTTACCTGATAGCAACTAGCGTTTACCCAAAATTTCTTCATGCACAAAAGAGGAAGGCTACCGGAATCCGCAATGGAATTTGGTGGGCTCGCCAACTCACCTACAAAGTTCTAGAATTAGACTAGCCTAATGTCCTGATTCCTGATTCCTGAAACAATTACTACAATTAAAAGAAAATTAGGCAGTGTTAGATTTTAAGATTGATTTGACTTTTAATCTAATATATTAGGTTGGTCAAATTACAAAAATACCCCATCCTCCCCAAGAAATGAAAAGAGATGTAGGTTTATAAATAGTACCATAGAGAGTAGATTCAGCTTGCATCATGGCCTTCAAGATCACCAAGAAACATCACAAACACCTTAACAATCCTTTCCCTTCCCCTCCAAAATCCCTCCCTTTTATTCAAGGAGCTCTCTCTCTCCATCTCCAAGCACTCCCTTCAAACCAGATCTATAGTATTGGCCAGGATTTTCAATTGAACTGGTCAGCAAAGAACGGCGGATTTCTTTCCATATCTCACAAGTCTCAGCCTGCCAGACATGCATGGTCCACCATTCCTGGTGAAGCTTTCATCTCTGCTGCAGCGGTTGAAACAGAGGTGGTTGAAAGCAGAGGGTCATTTGTGATCAAGGATAAGGATGTTCATTTCATATGCAATCATCAAACTATTGATGATATCAGAGTCATAAATGAATCAGATTTGCCTTCGGAAGCCAAAGATTATGTCTTTCCATCACTTTTGGACAAAAGAAATGGTCACTTTCCTCTTTTGCTGATCAGAGGAAAGGTTTTCAGCGTAAGGAAAAGGAAGAAGAAGAAGAAGATTCAAAGTTACCATGTAAATGAGAACACACCGGAAAAAGAAGCTTCTACCTCTGCTAGCTACTGGCTGCTTTTTTACCAGAAAAATAGCAATCAAGTTAGCTTTCAAGTGAGGCTCGGAAAGCCTAAGCCTAAGGTGGCAGTAACCCAAAGACTTTCATCAAGAACTTACACAAGTTTTTCCCAGAAGTTTGGTCTGCAGATTAATCGATGCCGTGTCAGATGGTCCAGACTCCTTCCAAGGAAAAAAGGGATTGTCACAGTTTCATCTACAGAAGAGGAAAAAGTGACAATGAGAACAGCAGGCTCTCAATACTTCAACAGGATCTTTCTCACTTATTCAAGTGAAAAAAATGAGAGATTTTACGGTTTTGGGGAGCAATTTTCTCAACTGGACTTCAAAGGAAAACGAGTACCCATTTTTGTTCAAGAACAAGGAATTGGGAGAGGAGACCAACCTATTACCTTTGCAGCCAATTTGGTGAGCTACAGGTATAATGTGCAGCCATTTCAATACCAATACAGACTACCCCTGTAATGCATTCCTTCCTTATCATAGCATCTTGGACAAAAAAACATAGAAGTTGGTATAACAGTATATACTTACAGTCAGTCTAACACGTAAAATTTTTCGTTTCCAATATAGGGCAGGAGGAGATTGGAGTACAACTTATGCTCCTTCGCCATTCTACATGACATCCAAAATGAGATCCCTTTACTTGGAGGGGTACAACTATTCAGTCTTTGATCTAACAAGACATGATAGAGTTCAGATACAGGTATGGCTATAAGAAGTACATGGTTGGTTTTTCACAATTCTTATTGTTCCTTGTGTTTGGTGAATACCATAAAAACTCTCATGTGCATTATTTTTACCTGGATATCTCATAAGCAAACTATGTTTTATCAGTAATTCACAAATTCATAATGCATGCCAAGCACATACTGGGTCACTCTCTTTATAATTCGACCAAACTTGCAGGTAAATGGAGATTCATTAGAAGGACAGATACTGCATGGGGACTCACCTTGTGAGCTCATTGAGCACTTAACAGAAAGTATAGGAAGGCCCCCAGAACTTCCAGAGTGGATAATTTCTGGTGCTGTGGTGGGAATGCAGGGGGGCACAGATACTGTACGCAGCATCTGGAATGAAATGCAAAGGCAAGGTGTCCCAGTGTCAGCGTTCTGGTTGCAGGTACAAAATCCACCTGAACTCATGAAAGATCCATATTAGAAGTGGGATTATGCTTTAAGGCAGATTAAATTCACACTTCTCCAACTAGACCAGCAATTTGAATTAGATTTTGTTTTTGATATTATGGTGATGAAACCTGAAACAACATTGAAGACCATATTGCACACAATGGCTCAACAAGTACTACTTTTGTAGGATTGGGTAGGGCAGAGGGAGACAGTGATTGGTTCACAGCTTTGGTGGAACTGGGAAACAGATAGCACAAGATATTATGGGTGGCAGCAATTAATTAAAGATCTTAATGCTCAGCATATCAAAGTGATGACTTATTGCAATCCTTGCCTTGCCCCGGTATTTATCTTCACTGCTACTGATAAACTCCATAGCAATTATTGATACCTGACACAACCTTCTCCACATATCATATGATTAATTGCTGATAGTAATGCCTGACAATGTTTAGGAACCTGTTCACTAATGCAGATGGATACAAAGCCAAACACTAGGAGACACCTCTTTGAGGAGGCAAAGAACTTGGGCATCTTAGTGAAAGACAAATATGGTGAACCGTACATGGTGCCCAACACAGCTTTTGATGTGGGAATGTTGGATTTGACACATCCGCATACTGCAGGTTGGTTCAAGCAGGTGTTGAAAGAAATGGTGGATGATGGAGTCAGAGGATGGATGGCTGATTTTGGTGAAGGCCTGCCAGTGGATGCTTGCCTCTATTCAGGTCTGCGACTAATCATACTGAAACTAAAATCATGTCTCAGAGTGGTTATTCAGAATGTAAAAAAGCAGGAAAGTAAAACATTGCATATGTGTTTGACTGAGAAATACTAAAAGCTAGTATTCAAGCCTAACATTCAGCTTCAAAGTTCTTCAGAGGATTCTGCTAACAAATTATATATCCTCTATTCCATTGTATGACACAATTCCGTTCTGGTCTACCACCAAAAGGAACTCCTCTCTTGAATACAAACATTTCCAAACTCCAATTTCCATCACCCAAACCAGTAGCATCTTAACTAGAAAGTTTTTCTTGGTTTCAAAAAAAAAAAAAAACTAGAAAGTTTTTCACTGCAACTGTTGTACTCCCATCTACTACAATATAAATATTTCAGTCAATATAACTTCAGTGCATCAATTGACCTCTAAAGTTCTGTATTTTCTAGGTGAAGATCCAATTGCTGCACATAATAGATATCCAGAACTATGGGCTAAAATCAACCGCGATTTTGTGGATGAATGGAGAAGCACAAACATATATAATGAAATGGAAGACCAAGAAGAAGGTTTGGTGTTTTTCATGAGGTCTGGTTATCGAAATAGTCCTAGATGGGCTATGCTATTCTGGGAGGGAGACCAAATGGTCAGCTGGCAAACCAATGATGGGATAAAGAGTTCTGTGGTTGGTTTGCTTAGCAGTGGAATGTCTGGGTATGCTCTAAACCATAGTGATATTGGAGGCTACTGTTCAGTAAACATACCGTTTTTTAAGTACACAAGAAGTGAAGAGCTGCTCCTCCGATGGATGGAATTAAATGCCTTCACCACCATCTTCCGAACACATGAAGTAAGTTTCATATTAGCCACCTGATATGTTTAAAAAAAAAATAAAAATACAGTGATATATAATATATTCAACTATTTGAATACACTATTTAACCTAGCTATGAGTTGTCTCCATGTCCTGAATCTTGATGTATCTATTCAGGGGAACAAGCCATCTTCCAACACCCAGTTCTACTCCAACAATAGAACTTTATCACATTTTGCACGTTTTGCAAAGGTGTATAAAGCTTGGAAGTTTTACAGGATTCAACTAGTTAAGGTGATAATCAAATCCTCAAGACAATTCAGTTGTTTAATTTGAAACTAAACAGAAGAGTGCAACTAACATTCTGAACCTAAATGAATTTTCACAGGAAGCTTCTCAGAAAGGCCTCCCTGTTTGCCGGCACCTATTCCTTCACTATCAAGATGATGATCGCGTGCATAGCTTCACCTATGAGCAGTTTCTTATCGGACGCGAGATCCTTGTGGTACCTGTGCTAGACAAAGGCAGGGAAAGTGTTAAAGCTTATTTCCCAATAGGAGAATGCAGTTCATGGAAACATATTTGGACAGGGAAACTGTACTCAAAACAAGGTTATGAAGCTATGGTGGAAGCACCAATCGGCTACCCTGCAATTTTTGTTAAAGATGGCTCCGCTGTTGGAGAAACCTTTTTAGAAAACCTCAAAAACTATGGTATCCTGTAAAGCAACAGTCTAATTGATTGTACAGAGCATTTTTACTTACTCAAGTCAATAATTCATAAACAACTCCGCGTTCATAACCATAATCATAAACCTTCACAGATTGAACCAAATTATACTTTCAGTTAACAATCCGAATATCTGATCACCAGTCTCAAACACAACTTCAATCTCATCTCCTCTTCTAGAAAATTTAAAAACAAGTAGAAAAGCATGATTACTTGTATATCATATATAGAGATCATCCATTACCATGCTCAAACCGCAAACAAGTGTAACGTATCACCGCCTATCCAACGTTCATCTGATCAATCGGCAGCTGATATACGAACGCAAACGATGCATATCACGGCTACAGAAATGATCGGAAACTGATTTAAATGAAAAAAAAAAAAAAAAAAAAAAAAGTATTGAGAGAGAGAGAGAGAAAGTGTTGATTTGATATGTGACTGATTCGGATACTTCCATGGGATATTCTTCTTCCGTACCATGTGGTTCCCATATAAGTTTTTGAATGTAATAGCAATTCAACTCTAAAAGACTAAAACTAATATAACTACTAATTTCAGAAGTCGCACTAAAATAAAGGCCATACTATTTATACTAAAAGAATAATTATCAAATAATATATATTTATTTTAGTCGCTAATAAATTTTTTTGTATCTGTTTATAACTACTTTCTCAACCTACTGAATCACAAGGGTCAATACCGTCTATTTTCTCAACCATAGGAAAGCAACTTGATGCCACTAGACCACAAAGTCATTGGCAGCTAATAATTAAATCAGCAGGAGCAAACAAAACATATCATATATATTATATATACACACGCATTAAAGGTAAGGTTTATACATTTTGTAGAATTTCTTGTACCACGGAGACCAGCACATTCACCATCCTCTTTTCTCTTTGACAGCACATTTGAAAATCATTTCTTGAATACTGTCATCAACAATGTTATTACAAAGATATACAGAATGGGAATGTCTAAAGTTCTTTACAGTTTAAGTAGATTGGCAACACAATATCAACTGGATTCTAATAGCTGAGCAGGGATACATTTCCAGGAGAGTGACAATTTTCCCTGCAGAACTCGCAATCTCTGAGGGTTTCTGCATAATCAAGAAATAGTGGTTCAAAACCAAAAGCATTTTTAGTAGGCATGAGAAAAGCAAGATGAAATATATGCAAAGTTTCACCTCAATGAGTGCGCGTCGTGCCATTTGCAGCTGCCCGGACAGAACTTGAACGCCGCATCTTTGGATCTTGCTCCTTCCCAATACGCATTGCAGCTATTTCCTTTTCCATTGCAGCTACTTCTCTCCTCATTTTCTTAGCTTCTATCTCCATAGCTTTATTTAATGTTTCCACTTTTTTTGCTAACATCTGAGCATTATTATGCAATATGCACCCAATAAGAAAACTGGTTTCGTCAAAGAGAGGTTAATAGAAAAGAATAGGGAACACAAGTAAACCTCGATTGCATCGTCCTTGTCCTTGACCATCTGATCTTTCTCCTGGCAGACTTTCCGCAAAGCTATAACCTCTTTTTGCAGCATATCATACAACGAACCAGAAACATAATCTTCATTCTCCAATTTCGTTCTATCAGTACTTTTCCCATTCCCATTCTCATGCAAAGTGAGTATTCCATTACTATGGGGATCTCTGATTGCCTTTCCAGATCCAAACTCTTTCTCATCTATATTCCCATTTGATTGATCTTTACCTTCTGATTTGCTGTTTCTATCAAACCATGTTGACAAGTTATTTGCTTTCTTCAATCCGGATGCTCCGGATTGATTTGCTTTCTTCAATCCGGATGCTCCGGATTGATTTGTTTTTCTTGACAAGAGTCCATTTTGAGATGGTTTGGACATGCTTTCTATTCCTCCAAATGACTGACGACGTGTGCGGCCATTGCTTACACTTCTTATTTCTGATGCAGTGCGGGAAGTAACATTAGAATTCGATTTAAGTCTTTCTTCCAAGACTTTAAACCGTAATTGATATTTATCCTGGCAACAGCATCAAGAGGGAATCAAATAAAGACACAAACAGAAGAGAAGAAAATAGCGTAAATGTTCTAAAAGCATTCTCACTTTGAGCTGTGCTTCTGCCTTTGCAGTGCGCTCCGCCACTGCTAGCTTATCTCGTAGCTGCTGCATTTCACCCTGCACAGAAACAAGGCCTCGGTAAAAAAAAATTACTTCAGTTGCAACTTGCAAACTGAATTAATATTTCATATTATAATCCTAGGTAAAAAAAAAAACTCTCTCATATCATTTCCTTGTTTGCAAATTCCCACGTAATAATACTAGCCAAGAAAAACTAAAAAAATTTGTGTCAAAATTATTGTAAACATAAGCATCACATGCCTGATAAAATCTTCTTTCTTCAAGCCACTGTTTTACAGGCATTACTTTTTCGTTTGAATCTTTCCACTCATTTGCAACAACAACAGCCACACGATTTGCAGATATTTTTGCACGAGCTAGTTCCCGATCTAGAAGTCTTTTCTCCTCCTGTGCAACATTAATACTCCGTAATTTGTAGTAAAATGTCACAAAAATAATTATTAATGAGTTGCTAAAAGAGAATTTCTATAAGATAGGGAAATTTACATTCATTTCTTGCATTTTTCGCTGATAATCCCTTACAGCATTAGCAGCAGCACCCCCTGCCAATACAGCTTCTTCAAGTTCACGGACAGTTTGAGTTAGCTTTTCAACTTCTGCAACCTTCTGTCTGTTCATTTTGTCTAAAATTTTATTCTCCTCCTGATAAAAGAGTTCTATATATATTAATCTGATGAAGCTCTTAATGAATCTAATAGGGGAAACATGCCCTCCTTGGAAATTTAAGGGTTTTCACACAGTCAAACCTGGCATATCTCAATTTGTTTCATCAGCTCTTGGTTTTTGTTTTGCAGGTCATCAACCAAGGCAGCCTTAGCTAAAGCCGTTTGAACAGTGCGTTCTGCCTCCAGCAGAGCAGCTTCTTTAGATTTAGTAAGGCGATCCAGTGCTCTATTGTCATCTTGAAGCTTTGCCACCTAAAAAGTGATAGCACCATGCATATGTACTCAAAAGGTAATAATGGAAAACAAATGCTTAAGTGTGCCTAACACATAATCTGGATTCAAGGTGTGGAAGCAAAGTGATAAGTTGATACCTCCATTCTTGTAAGCTTTAGTTCTGCCTCCAGTGGTGCGATGATTGCCTCAATAGGAGGCAAATCATCATCTTTTTGAGCAGCATGTACCCTCCGAAGAGTGGCTTCTGCAGCAAATTGAGCAGCCAGAGCAGCTTTTTTCTCATCATTTAATTTTTTAATTTCAAGATTCTGAAATCATCAAAATATTTCTTCAACCTCTTTGCATTTCAAAATCTATGAGTTGAACAATAATCAATTCTACTCAAGTATCAAGATATAAATGAAATTGGAAACAGACGGATTATAACACAACTCTATGACTAAAGCAAGCAGTAAGAAAAGCTGTGAATGTACCTTGCTATCTAAAAGAGCTTCTGTCTTTTTTAGCTTCTCATCCACTTTACTTAGCTCATTGGTCAGCTGAAAGATCACCAATAGAGGAAATTGAAGGGCAATGTTTCCAATTTGAAACAGAATAGCAAGCAAGATAAAAATTTGAACACAGGAACAAAATTTAAATAAGAAGTATTAACAAAGAAACATATGGATGCAATATCCAGTCAAAGAACAGGATGTCAGACACCAGGTATTTACAACATTAAACTGAAAACTGTTGGGATTCTTTCAAATGTCAAGATTTCTGTTTTTGCTAAACTACATCCATCTTTTATTGTATCCTTGATGGTTGCAATAAAAAATAAATAATGCCTGTTCAAATGCTTTACCTCCTCAACAGCCTTCTCCTTTAGGCGCTCAGAGTACTTCACGGACTTAATTTCGGCTTGTGCTTCTCCCAATTCCCTTTCTTTCTCTGGAAGGTTTGTCATACAATAATCCAGTAAGAACCAGTATTACAAGGTTGTAATACCAAAACCAAAATTAAGATCATATATATCCTCATTTTCTGTGAGCATGGATTCATTAAAAGTGCCCAAAGAGGAAACCAAATTTTTAAAAGGGATATAATTGTTGAATAAAATAGGCTATAAGCCATGGTCTTTTTGCAATTGAATAGTGGAGATAATTGAAGCATCTATATGAAGTTTGGATAAATTCCACTCATCTAGTTTGCCTAAATCTGTTCAGCAAATGATTTTTTGCTTTTAAGTTTCACCATTTTAAAAATCAGATTAACTGAATATAAAATGAACCCCCTTTATTTTTTACTAAAACCTTCAACCTGATGAACCCTAATAGACGACTAAGATCAGCCCTCACTTTTTATAGAGGATTCTGTTTTCATTTGATCCTACCCACACAGTATCAAAAGCAAAGGGGATGAGTCAACTTGAAATGAAAATTTTATTCTCACAAGATTTTACATGTTTAATTTTGAGTAAGAAAGCTTGATAATTTTCCTTTTATTCTTCAACCAACTTTTGTGTATGCCATCAAAGTCCATGACACAGTATGAAAATATGAACATATTCGACATCTGGATACAGACACACTAACAACAGATGAAATTTTAGGCCAAGCGATGCTGTCACATCGAACAGTAGTCATGCTGTCAATTTATTTTACCTGAAAAAGTTGGTATCACATACAAGGCCAGAAATGCGCAAAAGGTTATTGCTTATTAAACATGTAAAGCAAAAGCATTGGCTCAGTATATCCTTGATAGGGTACTGGAGTTTGAAACTTCTACATCAGGTTGAATGAGAGAAATGCAGCCACTAATCTCAATTCTCAAATTTTCCATGAAAATGATAAGGGCTTGGATTGGCATGCTCTGACATTGTGAAGCAAAAAATAACAACCACAAAAAAATTGTCTATTATGTGAGAAGTATACATAAAAATAATTTAATTTGTATTAATGTCCTGTAGAAAATCCTAATTAAATGCAAACCAGAAATGTAGATAAGAAGATATATTTCAAGGTCACATAATTCTGTTATATTTTTATTCGAATTCTCTCTATCTTCCCCCATTCTGGAAAACGGAATTCCATTGATTGATCAAACACCCTCTCTGTGGCATGTTCAATTAGAGAGTAGGGGACCCAAAATAGAAAAAGAAATGAAAGTTACATAACATAAAAATAAAAAATAAAAAATAAAATAAAGAACACCAAGAAGATCTGAAAACTGCAGGACCATCAAATTTGGCTTCAGTATCACATGCATTCAAGAATTCTCTTTTTAGCTTCTTCCTCAGTGTGACAAAAAGATTCAAATATAATATTTCGTTCTTGTCCATGTTGCTTTTATATTAATAGATTAAATAAAATCCAAAACTATCCACGTGATATAGTTTCTCATATCTGTTTCTTCTTCCAAAATACGGAGTAGGTGATCGGCATACGTATTTACAGTTTGAAACAGATTTCAAATTTTAAATCAAAATTTTTGAGCAACTAAACAAATTTAATCTTTGAGTAAAGACAAATCCTTCAACAACAAATAAAAATTCAAACATCAGCAAAAAAAAACAAAACAAAAATCTCCATTAAAGAGTTCATAAGCATATTTATAAATGTATATTTTTTTTCAATCACAGAGATAAGAAATTCCGAGGCAACTAAATTCAGCTTTTAAAAATGGTATTTCTTAAAAAATCTAAAATCAAAAGAGTCAAAAATAAATAATTAAATTAAAAAAAAAAAAGGATAAAACAGAACATTCCTTCAATCGACAATCAGACTGTCAGAGGCGATTCATCAGAAGAAATCTTATTTACTTATTTTAAAAATTTCAAAGAAAACAAAAAGAGTAAGCTGAGAGAGAGAGAGAGAGAGCGGGGGAGAAATGTTAACCTCGGAGTTCATTCTCAAGGCGAGTGAGCTCAACACGGACGGGATCGGAGCCGTGGAAGAGGTTAAAGAAGTCATCGGCCTCGGAGGCGGCACGGGGCACGGCGGACGGCAGCCTCCTCCGGGTCTTGAAGGACGGCGGTGGCGTGAGCCTGGGGTCCAGTGAGGCTTCACCATTACTACTAGAATGAGTGCTGGCCATAATTGAGGCACCAAATAAAGAGAGACAAAGAGAATGAGAGGTAGAGAAGACAAGAGTCAGAGAGAGTAAGGCAGATCTTCCTTCACAAAACTCCAACCCAAATATTCCGGAAAATAGAATTCATCATTATTCTAGTAATCGTACTCACAACTCATCAATATATACATATTTTTATATATTTTATATATATACAGAATATAGAGATATAGAGGGAGGGAGAGGGAGAGAGAGAGAGAGAGAGACAAATGGCTGCAGAGAGAGAGAGAGAGAGAAAGGAATTTAATTTTGTCTGAAATGGAAGATTTAAATTAAACAGGAGGTTTAGGCGGGGTTTAAAAGAGACACACTCTGGGAGACGGCCATAGGGGGTCATCATTTTATTCTATTTAATTAATGGACTGCCCTACTTATATCTGCAAGGTTAGGATTTCATGTCTCGCGGCGCATCGTTACGAAAATCTTATGCGTTTCTTATGAACAACTATACATTATATGAGATTGAATCTGAACCAACGCTAATCACCTTGTTCTCAGATGACATGTAGTGATCTCTCTCATGTAGGAGATCATGAGATCGAGCCTCATTGAAGGTGTTGATGTTTGAACATATACAACCATGTAATAGAGTTAGTAACATTTAAAAAAAAAACATCTGAACCATTAGGATTATGTGTCATACGATATTTAGATTATGTACATATTATAATTAACGTGTTATATACCTATAATTATTAAATTATGTACATATTACAACTATTACAATTAACATATTATATACATGCAATAGTTAACATATAATACACATGCATTTAGTAATTATGTACATACAGTTAACATATTATCTATCTTCAATTTATTTATAAATACATAATCTATTAACTAAAGATACATAATATATTAACCACAAGTACATAATCTAATGGTGTGTTTAGTTCGCACAAGGGAATCAGAATCGGAATGAGAATTAAATACTTGGTAATGGTAATGAGTTTTGGTGATAGTATTTTGCATTATTTGGTAGTAGGGTGGAATTGGATTGATTACGTACCAATATTGATGGTTGGTTATGTATGATCTTATAATGAGAATAAATATTTTAAAAATACAAAAAAATAAAGGCAATTGATCCTAATATAATGACATTCAAAGCACGAACAAAAAAATCAAAACAAAAATCTAAAAGCAATAATTCAACTTAAAATCATATTACCAGATATAATGATACCCATTTTTAATTAAGAAATTAGATTTTTAATTGAAAGAATAATCAAACCTCATTGTTGTATTTTAAAAAGTTAACAACCAAACATTAACTATGATTTTGATTCTCATCATTCATTATAGTGTGTAAACTCATGAACCAAACATATCCTAAATGTCGTTTAATTTTGAATTATGATCTACAATAAGACAAAGTAGTAGTTTAATTTTGCGGTGTAATGATATGATCTTTTTAAAAATAATACAAAGTAGTAGTTAAGAAAGTTTTTTTTTTTTAAATAAAATTCATATATCTGCCATTTAATTTTGAATTAGTTAATTAAAACTCAATGTAACTCTCTTAAAATATTATAAAAATTTATTCTAAAAAAATGTTATAAAAATTTGTAACTAGAGTTGGAACGAAGCGATGGGTGGGTGTTGACATATGTATGTAGAAGAGTTGTTAATTAACAATGACAACTAAGGTTGAGAGGAACTAGTTGCTATGCATCCAATTTTAATTAAGGCATTGTTATGCATGTGACGTGAGTAGGGGTTTGATTATCTTCTTCCGTGGTTTTGGTCCTCTTAATTGAAGTATGCATTCCATCTCAACTAAAAGTCTAAACTGATAGTTAGATTGCACAGTTATCTTTATGTATATTATATGCTCAACATTCTTCTTTGCTTTTGATCACCTACATTATTCTTTTTCAGTTCCCATCAATAATACTTCATATATAAAAAAGCAAATATATAGATTATCCACTCTTTTTTATGCTCATGGGTGAGAATTTGTGGATATATCCAAACCAATAATCTAATAAATCTAACTATTAGAAGAAAATGAGATCCTTTTCATAAAAATTACAAATTTTAAAAATTTATAATATTTATGAAAATGACCCCTCTTATTTTTACTTATTTTTCTATTTATCAGATCTTACCGATTGATGATTTGAATTTATCCACAATTCTCACCTGAAGAGTGATTCTCGTATATATAGGCGTATTCAGGTGAGAACGGATGTCCAAGATATGGAATATATTACTTCTTCCTTCTTCTTCTTTTTAATAACCTTTTAAGGGACCCAAATGGCCAAATGCATTACCAGCTTGCCTTAAAAGACTCATTTGATATATTTTTTTTCAAAATTAAATTTAATGTTTAACTAGTAGTTATTACTAGAGCAAGTAATGATAAATAAAAATCAATTTTGATATTAGATATGATACTCTCAAAAATTTGAAAATCAATTTTCTCATTTTATTTAATCTATTAATTTATTTATAAACGATACACGATATCCCATCATATCCTTATTTTTTAATTAGTCGGGTTTTGTAAGATCTAAAACATGAGATATTGACGCAACCACAAGGTTTCAAGTTTGACTTTTGTGAGAGTTGTTTATTGGTCTTCTTGACTTGAGCCGGTTAGCTATAAACAACTTATTAGCTTGATTTATTTCCTTGTGGTCCTTGGTCGGTTAGGATCACAATGTGAACTTCACACAATACACACATTCGGATAGTGAATGCGGCGGGAAAACTTTTTTTTTTTTAACATGAGATATTGTCATATTGAGTTGTGGTTACAACTCACACTAAGTTTCCTTTGTCATCACTACATGCAACGGCTAATCTAATCTAATGTTCATATGATTTATGATTGGAACGTTGGAGTCGTAAGTAAAGAGTGTGGTCTTTATTTGTATGTAAGGTCTAATAAAGCAGCTGCGATTTACCGTTGCAAGCCGCAAACGAGACCACAACTTTAATTTATGCACACTACCAAAAGGAAAAGCTGTATGTGATGATAGAAAGTAGAAATAGTCTTCCTTTTGTTGTGGTGTGCCTATCCAAAATTCCAGCTGACAAGTTCACAACTATAAATACATGCAAAACAAGCACTAAATATGTTTAATTTTGAGGTTGATGAGTTAATTATACTCTCCATTTCTTAGCCACAATGGCAAATTCAAGTATAATTTACTACTTGAATTTTTACATATTTAATTTGTTCTACTTTCAAAGTTTGTCCAAATTCAATTTATTATTTAAATTTCTATCAAGTGGAGACGTATAAGACATGACATATATATAACATATATAGGAGATAGATCAATTTAAAAATTTTTCAGAGCTATCCCAAAGTTTTTTGACTTACTTTTCTATGGAAATATCCCGCGAAAGAAGCATTTCTCTCATCTCTACGTGGTAAGGCAAAGCAGAGGTGAAGGCCTGCGAGATTTCGTGAGCAGATGGAAGAAGGAGGTGCAAAGGCGATAATCCCGGTGTTTATTTAAGCGCTTAGGTCCGGAGACTTTCACAGGCAGCTAAACACTCACCATCCTCGCTCCTGTGAAGATCTAATGAGGACGGCCAACCGCTACGCAGAAGTAGAGGAGGCCGAAAAGAAGAAAAGAGAATACGAGGAAGGCAAGGTAGGAGGAAAATCCGAGAAAATCGGTCCAACCAACCAGGTGTCAGGCTCAGCGAAGGAAGTAGAGATCAGTCCTCAAGAGGATCCCGTTTGATCCCCTTATGTCATTTAACCTCACTTATTGCCTTCACATGCAAAATAATTTAATTCCTCCCTACCAAACAATGTATGGTTTACAAACAATGATTGTTAAATATTTGAATTTGGGGTATTAGAATCCAAATCGGATCGGGTACCCATTATCCCTACCAAAGTTGGGAACAATGTAGAATATAATTGTATGAATTTATGGTGTGAGAGAGGGAAGAAAGCAGAGGTAAAAGGAGCATAAAGTGGATAGGGAGAGAGAAAGGAAAAGGCAGGGTTAAAGAGGAAGAGAGGGACAACACTGAACAGCACATGTGCGTGGGGGATTGAGGAGAAAGCTGAAAGCGTAAGCAGAGCAGGCACATGCTGTGCCTTTACAGTTTACAGACAAAGCGTGAATCAAATCCCAACTCCTCAACCGGCTCATGGGTCCTTTCCTTCCCCATTCCATTCTTCACTTCATACTTAGCTTGTTTCATCAATCTAAACCTGCCCCCACCACACCCATCTAATCTTAACTCACTTAGCCTCCTTTCAAACTAACATGTATCATCACTTCATTCGTTTCAAACTAACACATCTTATTACTTGTACCCAATCTTGGATAAATGCAAACAATAAGTCAAAATCAACCCAGTTTTTATCACCGTCCCTTTTGTTATTTTCAGTGCCTCTAAATCATATGGTAAGTAAGAATTGAAAGTTTGGGAGACAACATTGCAACATCAGTCTCGTTGAGATTGATTCTCTTTAAATCACACTATTGCAAAATTCGGTTTAGGCCTCTATTTAAGATGCACGGTTGGTTTTAAATGGCCAAATCGCGTAAAAAGCTTGATTTTCATATATATATATATATATATATATATATATATATATATATATATATATATATATATATATGTATGTATGTATGTATGTGTGTATGTATGTATGTATGTAATTAAGTTCATGTGCGGTTAAGTGTCTCTTGTGCGGTTGTGCTTGAGTTTTGTACTTAAGGTGCGTGAGTCTTGTGGTTAAGGTGCGTGAGTTTTATGCTTAAGGTGCGTGGGTGTGTACTTAATATGAGTAATTGTCGAAACTTGAGGTGCATGAGTTTTGTGTTTAAGGTGCATGAGTCTTGTGCTTAAGGTGCGTGAGTTTTGTGCTTAATGTGAGTAGTTGTTGAAACTTAAAGTGCGTGTGTTTTGCGCTTAAGGTGCGTGGTTTTGTACTTAAGGTGTTTTGTTTGTGTGATTAATGTGTGTGTTGTGTACTTAAAATGCATTAGTTTAATGTTAAAGTGCATTAGTTTAATGTTTAATATGCGTCCACCCGTACAACCGCACGGGAAGCTCTTCCCACACCTGATCCCTTCCCTATATATATATCTACACGTGCATTGTATTTTTTTTTAGTTAACCACTTAGGCCGTCTAGACGCTAAACACTACTTTACCGACCAACTAGCGCCTAGCGCGTACTGCAACCATGTTAAATCACATGGGGAATCATAATTGAAAGTTTGGGAGACAAGTAAGACAACGTTGTAACATCAATCTGCGTCAATGTTACCATGACAAAGTCAACATCCAGTTGTGCATGCCCTATTAACAATGTTCGTCTATGTGTATGACTCATTGTACTCGAACATATATATACCGAGATTTGAAGCACCAAAGCTACAGCAGTTCCACTGTCGGTTTCATCAGGAGCCAGGAGGTGTTATATATGCCTCTATAGCTTGTCTATGTTGCCATTCCGGGGAAAGTTGGACAGGAACCATACATTGCCTAGGCTTTTAACTTTTAAGGCACCATTTATTTCTCAAACACCACTCACAACTTCCAATCATTGTTCATTACAACCACAACCACCCCATCAAGGACACAATTTTTAAAGGAATTCTAATCTTTTAGGGTGCCCTACAAATTAGTGTCCCTATTCCCAACTGTTATTCTCATTTTGCCCTCTGCAATCAACTGCTTAGCTCAAAGGACTAGTGTATAGGTTGCCCTAATAGAAGTTCCCAACCAATGCAATCATATTTTGCTGACATAGCCTACATGGGCAGTTCAACTGGTCATAGGGGTGAAGTTTAAGAAGAATGACCAGGAATCGAGTCTCACCAGCGGCAGTGTGGGAACAACCTCTCAAATTGAGGGGAGCTCCTTGTGCGCAGTAAACAAAGGTTTAGCCTCTGTGGTTCAGTTGAGTTACCATGATTTACATCCTCCCATATGCTCTGTCAAGCCCTTGGGGTTGGGGATTCAACCTTTTGAAAAGAATATTTTATAACTTTTGGCATAATGATAAGTAATTGATCCTGACACAACCACCCCCACCCAATTCTCTTTAAGTCATCTCTATATTTGGATGCTATTTCAAGCCACTATTGGACCCAACAGAAACTATATCTTCAATCTTCATCATCCACAACTGAATATTTTGAACCCAAAGAAAGACTTAAACTTCCTTTCATATTAAAATCAGAAAAACTCTGTTAAGTCTGTTGTCTCTACATTTATCTGCAGATTGCAGCTATCCCAACTACTGCTCCCACCAGTACTAACATTACACAACAACATCTTCGGATTATCGACCACTATTCTTACAATATTACCTATGGTACAAATCTTAAATTTCTACCTGTCTGAACACATATCACAAAAGATATACCCTTGCACAGTTGCATTCTCCTTTTACGGTTCCAACATTTGCGACTCACTGAAACTGCCCCAGAAAGTATCAAACTTTTCTGATCTCAAAGCAATTTTCCTGCATTTTGTTGATTAGTTTGCATCCCCACATGAAGTTCTGGAGCCAATTATTCTTGTGGCCTTGCAAGCCAAAGAGAACTGAGAGCACGAAGACGGGAGAAGTATTCGTTTATGACAAGAAGAGCGCGGGCCGACTGTCTGGTAGTTAATACACGGTGCATTTGCTGCAATGTCTGTTGCCGCAAGTTGTCCGCCTGATAAATGGCAAAGCGATGTTAGGTTGCAAAAGAAAAAGATTACATCCACGTATTTTATGTGTATCGCTAAAACTATTTCCAAGATGAGTATATGCAAGGATATATGAAGTGTGTAAAATGATTTTTTTTTTTTTGTTAGACCATGAAGTGTCCTGAGCATGCCCTAACTGTAGGAGGCACCTTTAAGCCTGTACCATACTCAGACTAATCCCCATTAGCACTGGGCCGGCCCAATTAAGGGGCAAAGTACTGGCCAGACTGATTTTTTCATACGAGAGGGGGTTTGAACTCCTGACCTCTCTTAAGGGATGAGAGTGCACGACCACTCACGCCAACCAAGCTGGTTGAAGTGTGTAAAATGATATATATACATAGCACATACATTCTATACTATTACTAAAAGACTAAAAGAAGAATGTGAGCTTTTTAAGGCAACAATCCATTTTTTATACGTAGCTTTTAAGCTTAAACCTTTGTGAGCTTTTCAAAGGGTATGCACAAAAAGAGTCAAGTGTGGTCGAAATGAGGATGGCTTTTATAAGGATTTACCTGGCGGAGGAAACCTTCAAGAGTACCTAGTTTTCCCATGGCCATTGCCATTTGACCCATGTAATTAGCTACATTTCCAGACGACCCATCGGGAACAGTAGAGCCATTAGCTAACGTTTCGGCTAGTGATTGCTGCAACGCCTCCATTCCTTGTGAAATAGCATCTTCTGCCTGATGTGATGACTGCTGCAATTTGTATAAGCCTGCCATCTGCTGCTCTGTTAGAGGCTCCAATTGATTCGCGAGAAGCTACATTGGCACCAATTCAATTTCAGGAAAACACAAGTTAGAAATAGATATAGAATCAGAAGAGCATGTTATTTGCCCTTTTTGTAAGATTTTCCCATATAATATATGTTATATATTAAGGCCTTAATTATGTGGTGCAAGTTGACTAGGCTTATTATGTAGTTTGGTTGGACTGAATAACTAGAAGTTGTTAGTCAATCAGACTTTGTGCCTGATATAAAGCCAATATTGATGGGATATAGGATATACAGTATATAGCACAAGCACATATATACGGTACTCATACTACTCATGCTATATTGATACGAGGAGAAAGAGCGAGAGTTACCTTAAGAAGTTCAGATGGACGAAAGCCACCAATCCACATAAAACACCGCTCTGAAGGGGATTTCCACATTCCTGACAATACATGGAATACATCGGATTTGGCTGCATTTCCTTTCAGCTTGAAAACTTCGTCGAAATGTGCTGTGACATTGTCCACAATAGTCCGCAGCTCAGTATCACTTGCATGCGCATTGACCGCTGCCCTTAATTCATTAACACGCTTGTTTTGCTCTTCCAACCATCGTGCATATTCTACATTGAAAGTCAAAGCTCCTGCAAGTACAGCAGATTAGCAAGGCTACTTTACCCAGAGGAAACTCTTATACAAAAATACGATCAGAAAACACCTAATTACAGAGTAATATTTTCTACTCCGTATCTACAATTCCTTACATTTTTTTAGGTAGGTAAAGAATGTTGAAAAATAAAGAGTTAGGTTTATCTATAGGATTGTGTCTGTTCATAAACAAGTGTTAGTTATGGGTAGTTACTTACAGAATATATATATACACTATGTTTCTTTGTTAGAAACACAGATAATACTAATATATTTCAGTCTTATATACATTTTCTATTCTTTGATTCTTCATCATTGCTTCCGTCTGGCGGGTGGTGTTATTCTCCACCCGCCAGGCTATTCCATCTTCCAAATTCAACAAAGATGTATTAAAGAAGATCCAAGTATTAAAGTTTTTTAGCTGGTGCTATCGGTGATTTAATTACTCAACAAAAGGCTTACCATTAGTGCCTGTTCCATGGGAATGATCTCCCATGCTTGAAATATATACGCCCTGCAAAAAGATACAACAGAAGAATAAGGATTCTCGGAACTTTTCAACCACCTGAAACAAAAAACACGTATAGCTATGACCACCTAACCTGTTGTCGTGCTCGCTGAAGCTCTTGCTCTAACTGTGTTAGCTTCAGCCTACTATTCTCCAGCTGTTGAACATAGGCCTAGAGTGCAAGATGTGAGTTAACATTGTAAATAAAAATACACATTTTTCCCCTAAACTGAAACCTAAAAGTATCAAATAACATGGACAGAATGTATTACTGGCATTCATTGTTGAAAAAATCGCTAGGCGCCTGGGGACCACCTAGAGCGCCTAGGTGGGCGCCTAGGAGGCCGACAGCCTAGCGCCTAGACGCGATTTTTGCAACACTGGCATTAAAAAAAAAATGACAGTAGGTGCAATTGAAACGAATAAGCGTGTTATTAACTACTTAGTTGATGCAAGTTTGCATTTTGGTACATTTGAGAGGGGTGGAGAACGATCGGATTTGAACCTGTTATGTACTCGGGCAAACGCATTTATCACAGGGTGATTAGGGTTATTGGAGGTTGTCTGCGGGTTGCCTATGTTGAGAGTTGAATTAAAAGAACAAAGGCGGAAAGGCAAAACCTAAGTTTAATTGGGGGAACAAAATACAGGGAAATAGGGAACGTTTCGAGAGTTTTCCCACCTCTGATTTTATCTTAACTTCTTGCATGTCCCTTTTATTAGAATGAAAATCCCCTTTATATAGGAGGGTTATAGAGACTATAATGGAAATAAAACCTAAAAAGGAAAGGAGAATCATAAAAGGCTCCTTAATTCAATGTCTATAATGGGAATAGAAAAGATATTTTACTATTTTAGAATCAATTGACGAGGGCTTAACTAAATAGCCAAATGTCTAAATCATGTATGCTAAATTGCTAATAGACGTAAATTTAAAAAGTCGGAAGAAAGGCTTACTTTCTTTCTCAATCGGCTTTTTCTTGCAGCTTCACGGTTCTGTGCAAGCCTTCTTAATGTCTGTAAATATTATGTTATCAAAACAAACTCGAAACTGTCTATACTAGATTGCTAGTCAGTGTAAAGAACCTAACCTTTTGATCCGATTTTTTTTCTTTTGATCTATCACTGGAATCGGAAGCTACAGCAGCAATGGATTGACCCATTTCAAACTGCAAAGTGAAGAACTGCGGTGAATATACAACATAAACAAATAAACTAGGATCCGATAACACTTATTTCAAAAAAAAAAAAAAAAAGGATCCGTTAAGGCGTCACATACTTTCAAATAAAACTTTTGGAAAGACATTTTCAAATTAAACAAGATATGATTGAACATTGGGCTTGATGTAGTGGCCCAACCACGTGTAAAGGTGAATACAACTTACTAACTTTGATTATGCGGGAGCCTTGGCGGTTGAATCTAACCTATTAATGACGTAATAACTAGTTTCAAAACAAATTTATTCACCACCCTCTTGAAAAGAAAAATTAAAACATATGGGAAAAATTTGGTAGTGAAGAGGCTCTCAAATGAGAAAACAAATCGCAAAAGATAGTTTTAGTGTGAACAAAGAGACAAAAGGCATCTCCAGGCCAGTTGTCCCACCCAAAAGAGGTGCCTACAATTCAGTGAGGGGATTAGTCACTATGTTCGACGGTGGAAACCCTGGGTATACCCAAAAAATAAAGAGACAAAAGGCCCCTTAAGGGATAAATCTAACAAGAAGAATATTGAGGCAGATGACCTGTTGATTTCTATCATCTCCATCCATATCAGATGAAGTATCAGTCCGGGAGCTAGAATCTGCCATGTTTCTCTCTGCCCAAATCTCGTGATTTGCACCAGAAAGGGGAACTTGATTTGTCTGTGGTCCTTTCTGCAACTGCAACGCCAGGGATCCAGGAGAAGCAGCAGACAAACTTGCATTTGAAGAAGGAATAGCCTGAATAGGCAACCAAGATAATAGAGATTATAATTTGGAATTTTTTTTCTTGAAATAATAGTAAATTGTAAGCAAATTTTGGGCAAAGAATAGTGACAGCAATAACCTTGTTGAGTATTCCAGATCCACCGGCAACAAGTGATGGGTTACTTGCAGGCATAGAATTAAAAAAGTTACCTACACCACAGAAAAATGTTTCATTAAACCGTTTAAGAACACCAAGAATGGATGGTATATCATAATCTAAAACTCAATTAATAGTTAACACAGATCTCAGAAGTTCAAATTGAAGTCCAAGATGCACGCTTTTCTAGCAACATTATACAAAAAAAAAAAGAAAAAAAAAAAAAAAGAAAAAAAAAAAAGGTCTAAATACTACAACGCAACTTTCCTAAACTCTGCTGCTAAGCGATTTTTTCAGTTAACCATTTTTTTCCTTTTCTGTTCTCAGTTTATTCTAAAAGCGGGTTTTCCACATAGAACCCTTCGTGCTTCTAAGCGTGCCTTTGAAAACTTATAAATTTCTTGCACCATTTACACAATAGGCAGTTAACAAATTCTTTTACAATCATAATGCACCAAAACCCAGAGAATGTTTTAAGAAATTAACGAATTTAAAGAAAAAGTGAATAAGCATTCAGGATAAAAGTGAGTGAATATGACCAAAAAGCAAGATACAGATACACACTTTGATTGACATTAGCACCATCTCCAATGCGGAATCCAAGGTATTGCTCGAGCACCCCAAAATCAGACACTTGAGAAGTATGTGCAGTATTCCCTTCTGTACCCCTGGAAATCCAAAAGTATGAGCGAGCCGATTAATTGAATTGATGGACTAAGCATCAACTTTATAATATTGAATGAACATATAATGATCAGTGTATTGCCAATGCTTCAAAACCTTAAAAAACGAATTCACCTTCATACATGAATCAGTACAATTCCATTAAGCATAAATCATGAAAATCACGATTCACTTTTGAAACTTCCAGGTACTTATTCAAGTCTCTATATCCAGAGAGATAAACAAGAGCAAGATTCATCATTTAAACTCAAATTAGCAGTTGTCTAACATAGTAACATCTAGTATTTTAGTACAAAATTGACTCCAACTATAACACACAAATTTAATTGGAACCACATTAGCTTTTTTCTTGGTAACTGATAAATTGCAAAGAAAGGCAGTCTTATGAACAAAAAAACACAAAATCATAAGGCAAAAAGGGGCATTAAGAGAGGATTTTACATAGGATTGGAAAGTGGTGTCTGAGAAATGAAGCTTGGCATCCCAGCAGGGCTACTCCTATTAACTTCTCCACCAACGTTCAGTCTTGTATTACTACCCATGAACCAACCATTATCAGAGCTTCACAAGAATTCAGATTACACAAAACCCAGCAACTAAAACCCTCCAGATGGTTTACCAGCAAAATTTCCAAACCCACCGATCTGCCTGCCACTTACAAATACACCCAAAAAAAAATAAAAAAAAAAATCAAAGCTTTAGATACATAGATAGATATCCAAAATCCCACTCCCAATACAAATCAAACAAGAAAACTAAACGACTGACAAACAAAATAAAAGCAGCTTTCCGTCGGCACAGCTTTTAGCCCCTTTCTTTCCCGAGAAGCCACCAGAAAGCTCAAGACTTTTTTCAAGAAAATAAAGAAAATCTGATAACGTTTGAAGAAAACAAAATACCCAGAGATGAAACTGAGCAAAACTCACATCAAACACGAAACTGAGGTAAAAAAAGATTATCAGAGAAGTAAACGAGTTTTCTCTTTCACACAGATACTATTTTTATGCACAAAATTCAACGGACTTGGCATTTGTCTTCTGAGAAGAATAGCTTATATATTTTATATTATATGAAGCGTGTGAATGGAAAGACTGGGATAGGTGGACGTTCAGATGATTCCAACTCCAAATATAAACAAAGAGCTAATACGTCGTTTTCAATCCATACCTTTTTCTTCCACATTTCAATGCCCATCTTGGACCACCAGCCCTGCCCACCATTTTTTATGTTTCCATTTCTATTCCAACATTATTTCCTTGATTTCTCAGTTTTATGCTCGGGCCCTAGACGGCTGCATAATTTCTAGTTAGGGTCTTCATTTCTTGAAAATTCTACTTCCTAAAACAATTTTTTATGTATAATTCTGCCATGACAATGGAGTAATTGAGAAATAATCCATAATATTTAACATTTGATGTATTAAACTTTCATTTACTTCATAATAGTACCCCACAACCACTGCATTTTTATGGGTTTTTTCTGAAAACAAGTTTAGTTAGACAATATAATGAGAGAAAAATAATAATATTTTTGTATTTGCGACGTTTTGAATTTTTGTATGAGTCCATAAAAAAAACAAAAAACAAAAACAAAAGTTGTGTGAGTTGTCATATTGATAATAGGTTAAATTAGTTTATCCCACAATATGTCAATATAATTGCACTATGCACGAAAAAATATATATATAATAGGTATGACAATGTCTCCTTGCATCGAAGCACCCAGAAGAAGGTGTTATAGGCCAGGTGGAAGGCCAAGATATTGGGGGCTGGGGGTGTGCTAATTGCTATGAAACACACTAGGGAGATGGTGCGGACTGGGGGAGTGGAAGACTCAAGCTATACAAATGGAGGAGATCGGGGATCGAGAGTTGGGTTATTCTTAAAGGACTACAATAAGCTTGGAACAAGGGTATGACAAATTTTACTGTAGACCATGATCAATGTAGCAACATGAGCCATAAAGCAACACGACATTGTATCATTTTAATTACACTCCAGTTTTATTTAATTTGACAATAGTGTTGTGTGGATCATGGTCCACTGTATAACAACTGGGAGGTGGTCGTACATAGTGATTCCAAGTGTGTGTTGTGGATTGGATTCTAAGGTTGGGATTATCCCCGCAAATTTGCAATTAGCAAGTTGATGTGTCACAATAAAAAAATATTATTTATTGAATTGGGTTGATGATGTGGCTAGCCAATTTGCTTGGCAGCAAAAACTGCTCGCAACTTACTTTTTCTTGTTCTTTTTCTTTTTTTTTTTTTTAATTTTATTACATTTATAATATAATATATGAAAGTGAGTCTCATTTTTAAAAGTGAGAGAAATTTATAAGAATGTAGAACAAATAGTTGTAAATTTGATGATATGAAAGTGGACCCATTTTAAAAAGTGAGAGAGATTTGCTGAGATAGATGTTAAAAATAATTAGTGTTATGGTTGGGTGTCGCA
The DNA here is from genome assembly GCF_001879475.1 of Ipomoea nil. NCBI lineage: Eukaryota > Viridiplantae > Streptophyta > Magnoliopsida > Solanales > Convolvulaceae > Ipomoea > Ipomoea nil. The sequence continues at coordinate 4,670,269 of NW_017619254.1, read as the reverse complement.
ATCCTCCCCCCGAAAAAAAAAAAAAAAAAAAAGATAGGATATTATAAAATTTAAAAAAAAAAAAACAAAAAATTAAAGAAGAAAAATGTCAATTACACTATATATTGTATATTAATTTGTGTGAATAATAATAAATGCTATAACTATTTATAGCTGCGATTAGTCAACGCCATAAAATATCATTTAAACAGAACAATGAGAACATGGCAAAAAATATAATTTTTTATATTAAGAAAATGATACAAATAATATTTTTCGTAACAAAATGAATTGAGATTCATTTATGGAAGTGGGGGTTTAAATGATGAAAACAAGACATTCAATTGGGTGGTTTAGTAATTAATAAGACAACAGGGCCCCAACTATTCTTGTAATTTGTATAGTGCATATCCCTGGAATTTATTGCCTTTCCTTTTCCTGCGCCGCCTACGAAGAATTTCCGATGACGTGGCACTTTTGTTCTTTGGAAACGAAATCCAAATTTGTTATGTTTTTCTAATTTTCTTCTTTGGTAGATCACCAAAAATGTTTGCAGTTATAAAGAGAAAAAAAAAAACCACTTTTGGGTAGGTATTTGAAAGTAAAATTTATATTTTTATGTAGCAATCCTAACTAAATTAGTAGAATACTTGACATGGTAATTATAATGTTTCAAATTTGACTTACAGTAAAAATTGTTTATTATCTTTCTTTATTTGGAACACTCAGCTATAGACAACATTAAATGATTTATCTCTCGATAAGGGCCACACTGCAGGTTTTTCTATAAATCAAATTTATATTTTATTAAAAGTTTACTACATGTACTCTCACTTTTTACTTTATTTTTTACTCCATGTTGAGATGTCACCATTTGATTGATAGATCACTATTTTTATTTATTTACTTTTATTTATCCAAGTAAAATGTGTACACGAGGCGGTATCATATTCCTTCTATTAATCCGGTAGTAAACAAACAAAAGTACAAAACAGGTAGGAATGGAAAAGACATGACCATTGATGGGTCATATCAAAAGTGAAAATAATGTTTTTGTTAGGTTTTGTTTTGTTTTGTTTAAACTACGGAGTACATAATATAATCATCATGATTATATCATTATAAGATAATTACATGATAAATTTATAATCATTAAATTGAAAATGATTGTATCATTTTGGAATACTTGTTGATTTACTACATACCAGATCAAGTTAATATTTAAGAACTACAGATTATTTGCATCAACACTACATTAATTGAAAAGTTCGTGACTTATTTTTATAAGTACGAATGGATGAAAAGTACATGCCAACCTACGTTAATTTATATCCCCATGATCCTTTATTTCTCCTTATGACCCAAAAAATAGCAATTGCATGGTGGTGTCTATTTGATTAATTAATAAAAATAACTTAATATTTCCATGGAAGTACAATTTATTTGTTATATTAATAAACGAAAGTTAGATATTTATAAATTAAGTCAATAATTCTATCAATCACAAAAAGTAAACTTTTTTTAGTACTAAATCTAAAAGATTCAAAATAAAGTTGGTTCCCATTATTAGCCAGTCCCAAACATACAATTTGTATATTCTGCAATCATTCCCTTTGAATTGAAATTTATACTATGACCAGACTTTGCATTGTTGCACTAAGAACCATTTCAAAATAGTACAAAAATCATTTAGAAGTGGAATTGTATTCACTTATTTAAATATTAAAACTTGAAAGTGAGAGAGAGACTGCTAATATATTTGTCAACATGTATGAAAAGTAGATAGGTAGGAAAGAGAGATTTTTTTTTTTGAAAGTAAAGAGAGAACCTTCTATACACTTGCAATGTGCATTCTCATCAGCTTTGTTTTTTGGTGGATTTTGTCATAGCCATGTAGGAGAGAGAGGCTAGAGGAAAAAAAAAAAGAAAAAAGGACAAACTCAGCTCAAGCGCCCAACGGGCGTGTGCATTGCACTCGCCCGGGCACCTGCGTCTTCAACACGCGTGGTTCAACATTATGCTTTGTTTCCATTTCTCAATCAATGAACCCCACAAAAGGTTTGCAATTGCGAAAGAAAAATACACCCAAAAATCTCATTTCCCATTTGTGCAAAAACTACACACTTGATTTTTACTATTCCAAAAACCACGAAAAAACATTTATGTAGATGCTCTTGGACACATGGATAACTTTGCTAAGATTTGTGAATTTTCACCAAATTTCCATCTTTTAAGGACATATTTAGTTATGTGAAACATTTATGAAATTAGAGAATTAAATATGTCAAAATTAAAATATACTCCGTATGAACTAAATCTAAAACTGATATTATTATAGCTGGAAAACAAAGTGCAATTGGAACTTGGAAAAGTAGGTTGAAAACAAGCGTGTGGATAAATGACTAGACAAAGATAGTGTCTACTGTAAAACAAGCAGTCAGTGTGTGCATGTAACACAGGAAAAAATAACAATTCAGTTTACCATTAAAAAAAAAAAAAAAAGTTACTAGTACTCTCTTTACATCCTTTCCTTGCTATAGCTCATTCACTTTGACCTCATATTGCTCGCCGGTTGACAGAATTTTTACACCAACCATACCCTTTTGCCACTCTGCACTCCCAACTAATACCAGCTTGCGTGCATTTATTCGCGCTGCTCGTTTGAACACCCTATAACACAACACAAGAACAAATAATATCGGGAGGAGCTCTTATGTGAAAGTTATGTAGATCTGGGGAAAAGTTCAGACACTAGTATCACTCAAGAAACAGGTTATATAGCAACTCCGTACCATTTCAGTGGTTTGTTCTCCAAGACCAGGTCAACACTTTGGCCTTTCTCCCGAAGTTTGGTTGCAACAGAAGATGCTGCACCTTGGAGGTCCCGGTCCAGTGAGCACACTACGTATTCTACTTGCTGACTAAGTTTTGGTACGAGTCCCTTCTCCTTAAGCAGCTAAATGTAATGAAACGGCAAAATCAAGACCTTTAAAGATGCTACTGTCGGTCACTTTACTTTTCTAGAAAAGTATTCATCAGATGGCAATTTTTGCATTTCCGCAAGTAAAGTGAACCATCATCGTAATTTCTGGTAAGGTCAGTTCAAGCATCACTCTGTGGAATGTAGTTTGCAACTTGGGCATCATTCCATCTACATTCTACAGTGTGAGTAGGAAATGAAAGACCAAATATATAAGAGTTTTGACTCACTTCTACTATGACAGCATCACCAAATCCAAAGCCACAAGCTGGAAGATCATCTCCTCCAAAAGTAGAGAGTAATCTATCATATCGTCCACCACCACAAATGGCTCGTAACTTTCCTTCTCGATCAAATCCCTGTAGAACACTGGAATCAATTAGTATAATACACACAGTGATCCACTAACAATAGGATGTACACAATCACAGTATGGTAATCTTCCATTACTAATTGTCTTCAGGCATGCAATGTGACATCTAAATTAGTAAATGACTTGTCCAGCACATAAACATCCCTAGATCTATGCACCAAATGACAATCCTATAGTTTGAAAGAAAAAATATATGCAGGAAATAGAAGCAAATTCCTCGAGCCACAATACAATTGGTATTTGGCTGGCATCCCTGTAGGGATATAACAGCCATGGCATGAAATAATAAATTTTTTTTGCCTTTTTTTTTTTTTACAAACAGAAGTATAATCTTTTTCACTTGAGATGCAGCCGATAAATAATTAATCGCAAAGAAACATATGTTAAACCAATGGATTAGTTTTAACAAAATTAGCAGTGATGGAAAAAAATACAAAACTTCAATGGCTGAAAGATTTAGCAAACAATTGAGCTATTTAATCATGTTCAGCAAATTCCAAAAGGAAGTCTCCCTCAGTTATCTCACAGATTGAAAACTATATTGAAATAGCAGGCTAAATATATCTAACAATTTTTATTTGAATTTTCTAAAATCTGACCTCAAATACAATTCCAGTATAATATGCTAGACCACGAACAACTGATGCATCAAACTGAATCCACTCAGAATAACCATACTGTTCAGCAAGTGAGAATAGTTGCTTCAAATCAGTAAGTGCTTGCCCAGCAGCTCCAAGTTTCTCTAAAGAAGCACACATGGCATAAGCACAAAGGTATTCAAAGATGGATCAATTCTCATAGCCAATGCATATTTAGAAAGTATGAAAGAAATCAGCAGTCATTCAGGTCTATCAAGTACAGAGTAGCAAGCAAAATTATTCAATCAAAGTTTTAGAACTTAATAAAGTAATCCTCAGAACAATGTAAAATAGTTTCTATAGCTTAAAATTTCCTCAACTTTGTAGGAAATATTCAAAAATTTCCTGCCATAGATTTGTTCAAATTTGCAACCAATTCTGCTATTATCAATACCTATAGATAAAGTCATTAATGGCCACTACCTAGACACCACTTCTGCATTCCTCAAAATCCCAGCCTAAGAAAGCATGCATCCTTCTTCCTCACTCAGTACATTGACAATTTGACATGTTAGCTGATCCTCTAACATCAAAATACCAATTTCAACAAAATGCAGCAAGTTTTTTTATGCTAGCAACATTTACATTCAGCAGATATTCTATATTTCTATCAACTAAATCAGGTTATCAAACTTCATCCTCACAGCCTGGGTGTTCTAACATTCACCATGAGAATCTGATCTTCTAACTGAGTTACTGAATATGCAAGGATAGCCCCATACCCAAGGTCAAAAACACAAGAGTAAAATCTAGGGGAATAAGGCCTATTGATATCCATCATTTGAAAACTTTTTAACAAAAAAAAAAAAAAAAAAAAAAAAAAAAAAAAAAAAAAAAAAAAAAAACAGAAAAATTAATAAATAAAACATGTGCCATGCAAAACCTTCCAACTTTGCCAAAGACTTCACAGAGAGGACTTGCAATAGTTCTTCAATAGCCACATCAGACAACCCAGCAGATTTAAGTTCTTTCTTAATTTCATCAATTGGAATCTTCTCTAGCTGCTTCCAAACAAAAATCAGAATATGAATACTAAATATGAAATGATCACAAAACATTTACAAAGAAATAAGAAAGTTTAGAAACAATCAGTGATGTGTAAATTTTAATTATTCAAAAATATTTATTAAAAAAAACAGTTGTCTCTGATGTTCTAAACAGTTAAATAGAACTGAATATGAAGAGAGATTACAAGCCAAGGTATATTATTCCATGCAATTCAATAATTGGCAAAGTAATAGCATAAAAATAATATTCAATAAAACATAACTACTTCTCTGTGCTGAAATCAACATAATCCCCACTAAGACCTCACAACCAAAGAAACTCCTTTTTCACATGATTGCATCACTGACTGAATTTTATTCTGTTTTATATGAACCTCAACTTTATTGTGCCAAAATGGTCAATCTTAAGTCCCTTGCTTCCTAGTTCCTACATGACTGAATGTTATGTTTACATGAATAAATCACCTGACACCACCCTCGATAATCAATATACATAACAAACAAAAGAGATATTTGGGAATGAATGCACGACATAACAAAAGAAGCGTTTTCACATAATAGAAACAAAGAAAATGGTTGCTAGTACCCATGGTAAAATTTATCATAGATGAAAGCAGGAACAAAAACATGAGGACCCAATAACAGATCAGTGGCTAAGGCAACTGCAGATCAACAGATGCAGCATTAAAAAACTGACCTTGTCTATGACAATGAATACCCTACTGAACATGTTTTCTGGAACAGAGTAGTGATACAATACTTCTTGCAAAACCTGCAAAGTTAGAAATAGTGATAGAGGCAACCTGTCATAGTTCTGTACATTATTGAATTTGACTCAAGAATTATTTCAGTATCACACTGCAAGCAGGGCAGCAGGAAAACACGTGCACCAAAATTGAATGAGCACAGAAAAGGAAAACAATATAAAAGAATTATGTATTCTAGATTCTAAAGCAGAAATGAGACTAGTCGCTAACTTAACTATTCCTGTTTCGAGTTAGATTCATGACCTTGAATTCATTCCCAATTTCTTGTATTCCAAACCCAACCAAATGGTATTAGGTATTTGGAGGGAAAAAAAAAAAAAAAAAAAAAGGATCTCTTTGATCTATGATTATGCAAAAAGAACTTACACAAGCTCAAAATTCTATTAATTAGATAAATTTTATTCTTTCAAGGTGCTGAGATTTTTTTTAACTCTTTCAAACACAATCATTTATTCAACTAGTTTAAAATACAATTTATAAAGAAAAACAATCAAATAGTAAAGTTCTTAAATCACATAAATAGGAATTTTTCAGTCTAAAGTCAATAACGACTTAATATGGTTTTACGCATTACTATATGTACAACAATACACAAGCAGGTCAAGAAAATAGCTGATCAGTGAAAGAGCAAAGTAAAAAGGTTGGAAATCAATTAATTGTTTCAGCTATAGATTCTTTTAATTATTATCATTGACTAAAGAGGGTATATAGGCGGCTCTCACCTTGCGACTAGAGACCTTAAATCCAACATCAGCTGCTGTAATGCCAATACGCTTGAAAAAGCAAACGATTGAGGCAATCAGCTCTGCTTCAGCCTAAAAAAACACAGGAAAAATAGTTAAGTTATACATTAAACAGAAATATCAAAGGTATTTCCTCTTTTTTTTTTAATTATTATTATTAAATAATATTATTATTCTAACATCCACTATAATAAAACAATTGGATTATAATGTTTTCCCCAGATGTATATTTAAACAAATAGAACCACTTTGTGCCCAAAAGAAAATGGAAGTAGTCATCTCTATTATAATTCTTCTTTGCTGGTAAATAACCAAAAAGTCATCCACTCATCCTACTAAAGGACAATCATAGACTTTGCATACTGTATTGTCAGGTACACCAATTATATCCATGTTCCACTGGTAATGTTCACGACGTCGTCCCCTGGTCATTCTCTCATACCGCCAGCATTGTCCAATGGCAAACCATTTTAAGGGAAGGGGTACAGATTTTCTGGACAGAAAAAAACATGCAGATCAAAATCTGGCATCTGTACCTGGATAACAAAATCATGAATATCAAATAAATAACTATGGACATTTCAGATTTTTAAGCATCAAATTTTTTGTGCAAATTAAATGAAAAAATTTAGCATCAAATTACCCTTTCTGTATTACAAGTCTTGCCAATGAAGGAGTAAGTTCAGGCCTCAATGCAACTCTACGGTTTCCTCTATCCTCAAAACAATAAAGCTGTCAGTGAGGAAAACAGATCAACTTGCAGAATATCAAATTCAATCTCATTATTCACTGGGTTTGACATGGTCACATCTTTATTTTTTGTTCCAGAACATAAAATTCATATTTCTTGCTTTCTTTCTTTAGTTCAGAATGTTATCCTTGACTCTGGCAGTTCTATATCCATTACCCTATGTAAAGATGAAAAGCATAGAAAAATGTTTCAAATATTTAATAGCAGAATTATATTATGCTTTCAAATTTAAAAAATGCAAATAACAAGAGAGTTCCCGTCTCCACACGTATCAGGTGTTAAGAAAATCTAGAACAAAATTAAATGGGAAAATGAGTTTAAAAATATTTAAATACTTAACACTAAATGGAGAAGGAACTTGGCATAATATTTTTGCAAATGTTAAGTGTAGCAACTAGCAACACAAGCCAGTCTAGGTAGAAAGGAGGACGAAAGGGTCTAGAGTTAAATGCAATAGATTAGGAAAAAAAAAAAATCATTATGAGAGAGAGAAATGCATAGTAGAGGATAGGAAGACCTAAAAAAGCTTAAAACTGAAGTAAAAATAACAAGAAAAAAGGTGGAAAACCTAAAGAAGCATAAGTACTCCTTATCCTGGAAGTTTAATTTCATTCGGTAATCATTAGTTGCCCTAGCTGAGGTTTGAAATGCATAATTTATTTGTGTTCCATGCTATTTTCATTAATACATTAACTTAGTTTTTCACTAAATAAGACAAAAGATGCATGGCCAGTCTCTCACCCAATAAATGTGTTCATATGAAATGTAAGAACAAAGCAAGAATTCCCAAGAAAATGAAACCACTGAACACGGACCTGGTCTCTGATTTCCTCCCCAGCCCTCCTAATAAATAGAGCCTCTGACTCTAACACAGGAAAATCCACCTCTTCAAACCCGAATGATTGTGAAACCTAAACACATGACAAGAAATCAGAACATATACAAACATGTAAGAGACCAACTGAAAGCTACTATGGTAACTATCCAGTTAATCAAAGAGCGTTGCAAAAATAAATTGAGAACCAGCATTTCTCTTAAATGTTCCAAAAGTTAATACCCAAAAAAAAAAAAAAAAAAAAGATAAAAAAGAATGTTGGCATATACTCCATAATATTTAATTGATGACATTTTAATTGCTCTTTACTTTTTCTTTAAATATAAACTTATAACATACCACCAGCATCCACATATGAGCAACAATCTTGCCTATAACAGTTTCCTTGTAAATGCCTAAATACTTAAATATGAATTCTATAGTACTTACAAGGCACCAACAACCATGAATGCTTACCTTATTCAAAAACATTCCTTCCTCCCCCTTTTAATTCTAAATAAAGTTTTAACTGTAGATAAGGGGAACAGAAAAGCCATGTTAGCTTCATGATGGTCACACTAAGAGCATGTTTCTGTAGCATTCTTTATCTAGAAGCCATGTACAAAATACAGCTCAATCATTGGTTGCAGACACTCTAGTATAGGTAACACAGATTTTTATTTTTTTTTTTAAAAAAAAACTTGATTCTGCATAAGTCACAGTATTGATCTTCATTTCTAACAACATTCATTGAGTTCAGGAAACTTTTTGTCCAATATCCAAAATGTTAATTGCTTGTCACACTTCATTAAAAAAAAAAAAAAAAATCATATGTTTTCTTCTAGCTTTATAATTATTCATTCCTGTTTTATGTATATGGTGTGATCTGCTAATTCTAATAGTTTGAGGCTGGTCTACTGTTGATTTGAGATTTGAGGTTAGAAATCAATCTTCGTTTAAGATTAAGAGTGTTCTAGAGAGCAGGAAGAGCCGCTTGGAGCCATAAAATCACGCCGGATGGTGAAGTTGTGATAACTTTGACTTGAACATTTAGTAATGCTACTGTAATTCATATCATACACGATCACCGGACAACACTGAATAGCTTGCACTAACGCGACATTGAAGGATTGTACATTGTGATTAAAAAGTCGATACATCAAGTTCTCGAATACAAACCACCAAAAACATATATAAAGGGCAAAAGCAGAGTAGCAGACCTCTCTGAAGTTCTGAAAGAGCCAAGTACGAAGACGCATGTCCTCAGGGGGGAAGTCTCGGGTGCCTTTAGGAGGATTGACGTCGATTTTCTGCAAGACATCGAGCTGAGCCGGAGGGGAAGCAATAGAACCAGACCTTCCGGACCGGGTGTTCTGCGTAGGCGATTCTGCGGAAGACTCTACAGATAATGAGGATGAAGATGAAGAAGTAGAGTGAGGTCTGAAAGTACGACCGGAAAGGGAAAAAGGTGAGAGGTTGAGGTGACAGTGGAGAGAGCGGAACACGGTGGCCAGCCGATGGTGGTTCTGGTGGAAGCGGCTGTGGATAAGGACGGAAGGGTTAGGAATCGCCGGCATAGTTTAGCACGGAGTCGCCGTGGTCTGGACTCTGGACCTCATACAGTAAATTATAAAAATGCCTTTTTTTTTTTTTCTTTTTTTTTTCGCGTATGCAGCTCGACTATCAACTATTTAGTTACGGCTACATTAGTCTACTTTACTACTCCGACTTACCAAGTTACCAATCATTTTAATCATATGGTTACATTAATAATTTATTCATAAATTATATTAATTTTTATAATTACATTATTATAAAAATCAAATACTCACAAAACAAATACAATTATGGTTGCAGTGTCGGGCGGCCGGGCAGCGCTTAGATGGCCTAGGCGGCGCTAGGCGTGAGCTAAAAAAACAGTGACAGACTTGCAGTTTGATCATTTTAATGAGGATGTTTTCAACATTAAATCAAATAATACATCCAAATAAATGAAATAATGATAATTCATAAGTCATAACATGAAAACAATATTAAAAATAGGAATAAGGTTTAAATTGGCCACTGAACGTAACCTGAAAATGCAATTAGGCCACTGAACGAAAAAAAAAAAAGTGCAATTAGGCCACTGAACACTCCAAAAATGTGCAATTTCACCTGATAGCAGGTTACTCTCAATTTTAGCAGGTTATCTGCTTACGTGGCAGCTGAGTTGGTATTTTTAATAAATTTTAAATCATTTTTAATAAATTTTAATAATAAATTTTTATTTAAATTTTTTTAAAAAAAATAAAAAACGCTTTTATTTTATTTTTTATTTAATTTTTTAAAATTTTTATAAAATTTATTATTAAAATTAATTATTAAAAATTATTTAAAAATTATTAAAAATGCCAACTCAGCTGCCACGTAAGCAGGTAACCTGCTAAAATTGAAGGTAACCTGCTATCCGGTGAAATTGCATACGTTTGGAGAGTTCAGTGGCCTAATTGCCCGTTTTTTGAATGTTCAGTGGCCTAATTGCACTTTTTGTTCGTTCAGTGGCCTAATTGCATTTTCAGGTTACGTTCAGTGGCCAATTTGAACCTTATTCCTTAAAAATATGAAATACTCAAATATCTCAATCATCAAAAAATTCAAAGTACCAAACTAGTATACGGGCGTGTATATATATATATAATGAAAAGAAATTAGCAAGGTCAAGCTGACCGGGTTAACTCGACCGAAATGGACGAGTTAACTCGGCCAAGTTAGACACTAGGCGGCAAGTCGGCCGAATTAGGCGCTAGGCGGACGCCTAGGCGAGCGGCTAGGGCGAAATCGTCACGGTCTAGGAGCGCCTAGACCGATTTTTGCAACAGTGACTACAATAATATATATATATATTTTTTTTACAAAAAAATTAACTAAAACATCAAAATATACAAATTATGCATTCAAACTAAAATGATCTATTTTTCCAATTTCATTAAAAATGTGTAATCAAACATTTTTTTTTGGGTGTATCCAATATCGCAACTTTTTGTTAAAGTAAAAAATTTTAAGAGCATCCCCAAAAGGAAGATTTTGGACCAAATTTTAAGAAAAGTAGGGTGAAGTGGAGGAAAGAGAGGGAAGAGGGAGATGGGGGGTGGGGAGAGTTGGTCCAGCAATGTTGGGGGTTTTGCAGGTAAGTGGGGACCACTAATGGAGAATGAGAGCTCGTGCCCGCTTGGGCGCGTAATTCTTCTTTTTTAATTTTTTTTTAGATTTTAGTTTTTTTTTTTCTCCTATCTCATTTTCTCTTTTTTAATCACATTGGTAAAATTCCCTCAAAATCTTCACATTATTGAGAATACCCTAACAGGGCGTTTGGTTGGAGGGATTTTAAATTCCCTTCCCACTTAATTCCCACCTAATTCCAAAGACCATTAAATTCCGTAGTTTGGTTGGAGGGAATTGCAATTCCCCCATTTTCATGGAATTAAAATCTCATGTCCTCCCTGGTATTTTAATTCTTGGGAAAAAAAGATAGTGATGAGTCAAAATTACCCATTCATTTTTTAACCTAAAATTAATGTCTAACAACAATAATGGACATTTTTGACTTCATACTACTTATTCCCTTTCAATTCCCATGTATACCAAACATTGGAATTGAAATTCCCAGTAATTATATTCCTATCAACCAAACACTGGAATTTAAATTCCCACTTTATTCCCAGTCATTCAACTCCCATGGAATTACAATTTCTTTCCCACATAATTCCCCCCTCCAACGAAACGCCATGTAAGAAGTCGTTTAACTTACTTCACAAATGAAACTCAATTATTGTAGGGAAAAATGGAAAATAATTAAATTTCATTTCTTTTCAATTGTATAAATTCTTTTTATACTTTAAAAAAATTATTTTTATATTGTACTTTAACGAGAAGTTTTTTTTTTTTTTTGAAAGTCTTTAACGAGAAGTTAAAAGTACACCATTCTAACATTTTTTCGTGTTTGGAGATGGTCTAAAAACAACCACACAAACAATTAGTATTTAAGTCATTTTTAGATTTTTTTGCTTAGGTCTTATTAAAATGTTAAAGTGCTTGCTTTTGAATATTTTATTTAGCTTTTTTCTTTTAAAACTATGCCAATATGTACACCATTTGATTTTTACCAAAGCGATTACGTGTAACTTTATTTATTACTTTGTCTAAAATTATCTTAATATGTAACTTTTGTACTACCATTTGTAGAATGTGATAAAAGGGGTAGTAGTAAATAATAGAAGAACAATGTTTTTTTTTTTTAATACGCATTGATTCGGTCAATATATATTAAATTATACCATAATTACATTTAATCATTTACCATATTTAAATTTGTACTTTAACAATTATTGATCATACCATAATTATTAACCAAATTATCAACTATACTTGTTAATATATAACATAATTCTACAACTATAAATTTTATAATTTTCTAAAAAATTAATAACTATAATTTTAACATTGAATACTAATGTTGGACATTTATTTTGTGCACAGCACGCATAAAAAACTAGTATATATTATAATTGTATACATATATTATTATATTTAACGTATATCTTATAAAATAAACATATACAAGTCTTATTTAGTAATATAATAGCAATATTAATTTCACTAAACATATGTATAAAAACAATTAATGCGATGTACTAATCACATCAGTTAGTATATATAAATAAACATCAATAAATAATGCAATTTAAAATTAACAGTTAATGGCTAATGTAATTAACAATGTCATAGACTCTCCCAAATAAAAGATCAAAAATTAAATTTCTGTGGAGACATTGATTCTTTATATTTCAATAAATTGAAAAAATACGTACATATAAATATTACATTGTAACAGAGTCAGTAGTATTAAAAACTAATGGAGTCAACCCATAATTAATAATTAACTTTAAATACAACTTCAGAATAAAAGTAAAAAGTACTACGTAATAAAAAAATAAAAAGAATAAAAAGAATAAAGGAAGAAAAAACAAAAAGAGAAGCTTCGGAAACTCATTTTATCAAATTTCCCTCCCTTCCTCAATCCTGTCCATGCGCTCCTATCCACCATCTTAGACCCGGAACCACCGTAGCTCACCACCGCAATCTCCACCGTCAACGGGCTGAGAGTCTGAGACCCAAACGGTTTTACTCTCTCTCTCTCCTCATTGCCCAGGTTCTTTTTGTCCTTTAATTTTATGTATTGACGGAGGAGAAAGAGATTGCAAAGTAGAAAGTAGTAACCAAACTCGCCTCAGTCAGTCCCTCACATCGCATACCATACTTAATATTACGAATCTCCCGCTAAACCTCTGTGCATATAACTTTCAATATTTCCCTTTTTAAACCCACCTTTATTTTGGTTATATTGCTTCTAAAAATGTTGATTAGTTTTACAATTTAGCTGAAAACCCTCAATTTCGTGGAAAGCCCAGATTTTCCTGCTTCTATCTTTATCGTTTGGGTCTCAAGATTCAAGATTTCTGTGTATTTTTGCTGGGATTTATGGTGTAAATCAGATTCTTTGGTGTTTTCCTTGGAACCCACGAATTTTTTTCTGGCTTCATTGAAGCTGGGAAACACATAAAGCTGAGTGGTCTTGATGAGTTTTGGTGGGGATGGTGAATAATCATGAGGATGGGGAGAAAAACCCATCTAGAGGAGGTAACGGCGGCGCAGGAGGAGGTGGGGCTACCAGGTCTTGGGGCACCACCGTTTCGGGTCAATCTGTATCAACTAGCGGCAGTATTGGGTCACCATCGAGCCGGAGCGAGGCTGCCATTGCCACTCCTGCCAGCGAGAACACTTTTGCTCGGGTAACTAGCCTGGATAATCATGCTGATGATGCCGGGTCTCTTGGCGCTGCTGGGTCAGTCCTCTGCCTTATTTTTATTAACGAAATTTGTTCAGTGCTGGGTCCACGGTTTCAGAAATTATAACCTGTTATTATCCGAAGTTATCAAATATTTTTCATGACCTATATGTTTTTAATTCCTGGTTTCCTCAGTGTAACAAACATCGACACAAGTCACATGACATGTGTGGCGTGCTTAAGTGGAGGATATGAATGCATACTATATTAGCTAGCCTGTAATTTGAGTCTGCGAAGAACATATATGCAAGCTTACACTCTATCAAAAAATATGTAGGTTTGTATGTTGATGTCAACATATTGATTTTAGTTAACAATGTAATCCTAAAATGCTAATATCTTTATTACTTCTGACTTAATGAATATTGCTCATTGCATCAATGCACCTGTGGCATACAACGGATTTCTATTTAGCTTTAAAGCTTGCTGGCATATTTAGTGCTCAGTGCAGTCTGACTGAAGTACCAAAATATATAGAACTTGTTGATTACTTGATTAGGCATGAAGGGTTTATTTAGTTTCTTAAACATGGACTACTTGTCCTCTCTGGGTTTCAAATTTCTTGTATTCTGACCGTGGCTGCAAATCTGTTGGCTCTAATAGGAAGAAGAAAAGAGGTCAACGAGCAGCAGGAGGGGATAAAAGTGGTAGAGGGCTACGGCAGTTTAGCATGAAAGGTATTTTTTGTTCGTTTGCTTTCACTAGCACGGGATTTTAATGATTTCAGTTAATTATAATTGCTGTATGCTTTATAGTTGGTTTCTCTTATATAATGTATTGTGTATGTATCCGTGAAACTGACTTTATTAAAAGTTTTATTGTGATTAATATATTCCATTGTCTTTGTTCAGTGTGTGAGAAGGTGGAAAGCAAAGGAAGAACCACATACAATGAGGTCTGTTGGCTTAGTAACATATGTAATGCAAAACTATGATTCTACACTTTTCATGTAGTTGTGCTGACATTCTGTCATTTCCCTGTTTGCATATATTTTATAAATGACTGCATATGAGTAATGTGTAAATATGGCTGATTTTCCTTATGCTATCTTCATTATGACTCTCATAGGCTTTGTCTACATGGTTTTATGCACGCAATTTCACCATATTATTGAGTTATACAACAAAAGCTGCTAATTGAGCTATGTTCTTGTAGGAACTTGAAGTTGGATTTTTTTTTTTTTTTTTTTTTTTTTTTAAGAAATACTTTTTAAATCTTATTTCATAGTTTTTTTCTAGATATATTGTTCGTTTTGCATCTTTTTGTATTAATGCTTACTTCTTATCATTTGTTATGATTGTTTTCAACTTGATGATGATGGATATTTATAACTTTGGAACCTGTTGGATTTTTTTTTTTTTTTTTTTTTTTTTTTTTTGGGAAACAATATGCTTCAAAATCTTGGCTGTTTGTACTGGTTTGATGTTCAGTGGCAATGAGATGAAAGCTCTTTGTAAGCTTGATTTAGATTGCGTGAATGCAAATATGGCCTCTCTGGATACTATTTCAACTTTAAAGGAGATGGACAGGTGTACAAGGTATTCATATCAAAACTGATATTTATTTGTGAAGGGCTGAGTTGGATGTTGGTGATTACTATTTTTAATGAATGATCCATGCCCATGTGAGGAACCATAGCTGATAGACGTCCATAAACATTTCTTCATGCCTTGAATACTTATTTGCTAGTTTGTTTGCTAATAGCAGACATGAAATGGGGCACTTTATTTATGAGTATGAGGCTGTTTCCTATACTTTTTCTCATTTCCATAAGTTTGAAACTCCAAATTGTTCTTGTGCCAAAAACTGAAACTTTCAAATTGTGATCTATGGTTGGCTTGCCTTGAACTCTTGAAGTGTGGTTGCTTTAGAAAATATAGTCCGTCCTTGTGGCTTAAAGTGAGGCATAATTTCCACTTTATCGTGGATATTGCAATGTTAAAAGCTTGCTATATGTCTGTCTAATGGGTGAAGTAAATATGCTATACAGGTAGCTGACGAACTTGTAGCTGAATTTTCTGATCCTAACAATAATCTTTCATCTCCAGATCAGGTTTAAAAGTTTATACCTCGGTTATATTTCTTAGCTCTTGTTTTCTTCTACGCTTTAATGGATATTGAAATCAGTGATTTGACCCTGACAGCAACAATATGATGAGAAAAACATTCGTCGTCGTGTGTATGATGCTCTGAATGTTCTTATGGCAATGGATATTATTTCAAAGGATAAAAAAGAAATACAGTGGAAGGGTCTGCCACGGACGAGCGTAAATGATATTGAAGAGCTAAAGGTCTGTTTTAATTTTTCTAAAATTTCAATTTACCCGCTCCTACCTTTTCTCCTAAATCGCTCTCTCTCATAGACATTTGGTTTGGTGGCATATAATTAAATAATTACAGACTGAGCGTCTTGGATTGAGAAACAGGATCGAGAAAAAAGCTGCCTATTTAGAAGAACTGGAAGAGCAGGTTGGATTCCTTTCAAGGCACTCTGGAAATTTTCGTTTTCTAAATCCATGAAAATTTTATGGAGTCTGGCATGGCTAGCTATCTGTTTCTATAATGCTCGTGGACTTAATTCTAGTTTTCCTATAAAAGTATGCAGGTCTTCAGAACCTCATGAAACGCAATGAACAACTATACAGCTCTGGAAATACTCCAAGTGGTGGTGTGGCTTTACCATTCATATTGGTTCAGGTAGAACTGCTCGAGAATTCCATTAATTATTGTTATTAGTTAAAATGATATTTATTCTTTCTTGTTAAGTTATTGGTCAAAATGATATCCAAAGGGAGTACTTGGAAACAAAAGCATCTTAATTACCATTTTTTTTTTCCACAACTACACCACTAAAAGGGAACAAAAAGAATAAATATTCCTAGGTATTATAACATCATTCCTATATTTTGGAAACTCCAGACTCGCCCTCATGCAACAGTTGAAGTGGAAATATCAGAAGATATGCAATTGGTGCACTTTGACTTTAACAGGTAATTAAGAGATCTGTAATATCCACAATGCTTCGAGTATCTGATGTTTGGTCAGCTACTTTCCGTGAGCATAGTTTTGAGTCGTGAGTTAGGTTCTTGGTATGATGATTCCGGTGGTAATTCATGATAACCAAGTTCATGCCTAAAATGGGATTCAACCCTCATTACCAACAGGCACTTAAACCAACATGGTTGGCGTGGTGGTTCAGCACCTCGTCCCTTAAGCATGAGGCTGGGGATTCGATCCCCACCCATATGAATGGAGCAAACCATTTGGCCAGTCCCCTTCCACTTAGTGTGCTGACACTGACAGTAGGGACGGAGGATTAGTCTTCTGGCTGGAGGGATACCTTCTTACCACTTAGTGTGCTGACATGACAGTAGGGACGGGGGATTAGTCTTCTGGTTGGAGGGATACCTTTGGGCAACCAAAAAAACAGGCACTTAATTTTTTGCAGCTTTTTTACTTCTTATAGTATGATTTGTATGCTGAAATGATTGCAGCACACCCTTTGAGCTACATGATGACAACTATGTGCTCAAAGCAATGAATTTCTGCGAAAGACCAAAGGATGATGCCGTGCCACAGAATCTTCCAGCTGATGGCGGGGAAGGTTCCAGCATGCCCAACATGTTCCGACTTCAGATACCTAATCCTCCTCCTATACAAAACATATCCGGTAGGCCCCCCACCTCGCCTCCTCTTCCTGGAATACTAAAGGCACGCGTCAAGCATGAACATCCTCCTCCCAGTACTTAATCATGCCATGCCGCTCCAGACATAACACCGGCCTGGCCTGTATAGTGTGTAAAATATTTAAATTTGGCGATTCATCTTCAGATCTGCATAACATCCATCCTTAGATCCTTTTCCTATTCATTTGAAGGAATAGAGGACATCATATCTTAACCCCACAGGAAGGGAGACGTACTTTCTGGGGATCAACAACGCTTCTCTTAGCTTTAAGCAGTGTAGCTTTCATGTTTATGAGTTTTGATCCATTTTCAGTTAGGAACCCAAACCCCGACCTGTTTATATCAGGTTGTAGGAAACATCAAATATGTACCAAGTTTCTGGGCTTCAAATTGACATAAGCTATGTTATGTTCTTCTGAAACTGACAGCAGAGAGGTTGACTATGTAAATTACAACAAACAATTAGTGTCTGATAAGATAAGGTGTTATGTCATGGGAGTCTTCCCATCTTTAGATGCTTCATGCTTGCCAAATCCAATAGCTCAAGTTGAAAGGGATTTCTGGAGGGGGAGTCAAAATAACATTGCCTCAATATGATTTTTGCAGAATAAATAAATAAATAAAAATCTAGTCAACCTTTTTCATTACACTTAAAATTGATAAAAATTAAAATACAGAGTAATTTAACATGTCAGATAAGTTTTTGATGTCATTTAAGTAGAATTGGCATGCCTTCATTTTTTGGTCAGGCCATGAGGTGTTTTGAGCAGGTTCTAACGGTAGGAAATACCTTTAAGCCTGTACTATATTCAGACTAATCTCCATATGTATCAGGCCGGTCCAATTAAGGGGCAAAGTGTTGGGTGGCCAGATTGATTTTTCCATATGAGAGGGTGTTCGAACTCCCGACCTCTCTTAAAGGATGAGAGTGCATGGTCACTCATGCCAACCAATTGATACTTTTGTCAATTGCCTAGTTTTGGTTTGAGTTATATTACACGATGGAAATATATATTCTCGAGAGTACAAGTGATGTTTTCTTCTATGGTTTTACATACAGACTGTTTGGTTCTTCATTGCTATCTCACCATCTCTTCTGTCATGCCCCAGTCTCATGTTGGAGTTGTGATTAATGATTGCTTGGATCTCATGTCCTCTTTTTTCTATTTGCTCTTCCGTTTAATCTCTAGACAATTTAATTTGGTTGCTCACACTTTAACTTCTAAAGTCTCGCATCAGGCTAGTTCTTTGTACGGGAACTTTGTCTTTCCTTACTTTGTTTAAGCTCTCCTGCAGTAATCTATTTTATCCTTTGCTTTCAAAAAATCTCAAATATTAATGAGCATAAAAATATTGTTATTTGAAGACTTCAATATATTTTCAAATTATATGGGCACTAATTTGATTGCAGTATTTACATAAAAATATAACGCTAATTCTTTCAAAATAATGTATGTGAATTTTCTTGGAAGGGCGATCAAATGGATATGGTATAATTTTTATACTTGAAAATCACAAGTTCAATTCTCTCCAACATTTAAAAGATTCGGGTTTCTCTCGTCACTAAAAAAATATTATGAGTATAAATTAACTTTTTAAATTTTTAATAATCAAATCGTATACTATTTGATAAGATAGATTAACTCGATCATAAATAGTACTTGGAATGTTGTTACGTGTCCCATATTGAACCATTTATAGTAAAAATATATCTAGGCTAGAATAGCATTTTAATTTTAATTTAATATAATTGTTGGCATAGGTGGTCATTAATTGCAACTCAACTCAAGTACCAACTTGAAAATGTCGGTATATCACTGATGACATCGTGATATGGACCATAATGAACAGTAGTATTAAACAACAAGATATTTTTCGTAAAAAGAAAAAAAAAAAATTGTAATAATCAGCTTGAAGCCGATCGAGGCTGAAGCCGACATAGACTGCAAGCTCAGCTTGAAGGCGATGTGGAATCATGACGTCACTGCCCCGTGAACGTATGAGGTCATTCACCTGTTTTGCGACGTGGCTCCTGTATAACCGCGGCTAAAATAGTATCAGTAACGTACATACGTAAACCTCATAAACTTTGATAAAAACATCATATCCATATAATATCAGGCCGGGCCCCGTAAGCTTCACGGCTAACGCTTATTCCGGCGCGTAGCCGGACGCCCTCTCGGTTAATATATATGATTATAAGTCATCTATCGTTCAGTAGCTGGATGGGCTCGATTATCTGCTTCCATTTCCTCCAAATCTGTTTATTGCTTCAATTATATTTCTGATAAAACTCGGCGCCGCTTTCCTGTCCAGAATTGAAGATCGATCCAACGATCAAATCTCAAGTTCTGAAGAACGAATAAAAACCCTTTAATTTTCACTGTACTAGCTAGCTGAGCTGATCGAGTTCCCATGGATGATGAGACGATGCTAATTACCAGTACTGTTGAGAAGCAGAAGAAGAGGCGCCGCCATAGCAGCAAAAACCCCAAGAGAAAGCAACAGCAACAGCAACAGCTGAAGGTCGTTTACATCTCCAACCCTGTTAGGGTAAACACCAGCGCCGCTAAATTCCGTGCGCTGGTGCAGGAACTCACCGGCCAAGACGCCGACGACTTGCCGGTGACGCCCCATGCCGCTGCTACTGGCGGCGGAAGACAAGGAATCTGCAGGCAAAAAGATGATGATGATGATGTCGGTACACCCAGCTGCGTGCAGGCCATGGAAGACCATGTAGTCCTCCAAGTACCGACGACTAGTATTCATCATCATCATCATCATCATCCT
This sequence comes from Ipomoea nil, assembly GCF_001879475.1. Classification (NCBI taxonomy): domain Eukaryota; kingdom Viridiplantae; phylum Streptophyta; class Magnoliopsida; order Solanales; family Convolvulaceae; genus Ipomoea; species Ipomoea nil. The sequence continues at coordinate 4,649,854 of NW_017619254.1, read as the reverse complement.
GGGACGACAGACACATCATCGGAGAACTCAAATCTCATTTTCGAGGATTCCTATGTGCCGCAGTTGCAAGAAAGCTTTCCGGCCGGGATACTCCCTTCAAACATCTGGTATGAATCAATATAGATCCAATTTTAATTACCACACTGAACCAACCAACCAACCAACCAATCTCTCTCTCTCTCTATATATATATATATGTATGAATGGCGGCGTGTGTACCTAAGCTAAGCAACCCTACTTTATTTAGTAGAGTTCTACTATATGTACTCTTAAATTCTACTCTCTTCATTTTTCTCTTGTACCCACCTTTGCTAGATAGGCTAGGGTTGCAACCTCAGCTCAATGAAAATATAATAATAATAATAATCTTGTTTCATTTCTAATTTAATATATTTTGTTTCATTTCTAATTTAATATATTTTCTGATTACGCATTTCAAACAGTACTGACTAATAAATAAAGTTGTAAATTTCTGACTATTTTTTGGATGTTTGAGCATTTTTTTTTTTTTTTTTTTGGGTTCTGTAGTAGAATTTATATGTAAATGCATGATTAAGTGGGATCTAGGAATGTGATACAATCTTACATTGATTTTACAAAAAATGATAAGTGATACTTAAATTGTGGTCAAATCTCTATTTACAACAGGGTGTTGCTATTTGCACCCCCTTTGACCAAATATGGTATAAAGTATCATTGAAAATGTAAAAAGGTGGTAAATTGTAATAAATATATGGGTGGTGCAAATAGCCTAATGGGTGGTCAAAATGCTATTTGCACCACCCTATTAAAACTGCATTTATGAGTTCAAAATTTAATTCTTAAAAAAAAAAAAAAAAAAAAAAAAACGAAGAATACACCATCGCCTTCTCCGGTGAGAAGGCGACGGACTGCCTTCTCACCGGAGAAGGCAACTGGACTGCCTTCTCCGGTGAGAAGGCAGCCCAGTGGGTCGCCTTCTCGCCGGAGAAGACAACCCATTTGCCTTCTCCGGTGAGAAGGCAGTCCATCGCCTTCTCACCGGAGAAGGTGACGGATCTTTTTTTTTTTTTTTTTTTTTTTTTTTTTAAATAACCCATTGGGTTGCCTTCTCCGGTGAGAAGGCAACCCACTGGGCTGCCTTCTCACCGGAGAAGGTGACTAGATGGAGTTGTTTTTTTGTTTTTTTTTTTTTTTTTTTTTTTTTTTTTTTTTGTAATTAAAATAAATAAATAAATAAAAATCTTTGACCATATTTAATGCTGACATTTACACCACCTATAAAGCTATTTGACCTACTAAGTAGGTGGTGCAAATAGTAAAATAGGTGGTGTAAATAGAATTACCCTTACAATAAGTTAATATTTGTGGTGAAGTTAATTGGTGTATCATTTGTGCTCTCAACGAGAGATCGATTGGCGCACGTGAGAAAATTCAGAATGAAAGGTAACCCTAATCCTAGAGCAATATAATTAATGACTCTTATTACTATCCAGTAGTGATTGGGATATTTATACCTAAATTGAGGGTTTTCATTTTGCATCTGCACACTTGGCTTATATATGCTTTTGTAGCTGCAGACTGCAGACTGCAGTCAATATTCTGAATATTGATTCTTTTGATTTTGAAGAATCTTTGTTTTTCTTTGCTTATATTTCTTATTTTCTTAATACACAAACAAACACATTAGTGTTTGGTTCACACGGGAATGTAAATTGGAATGAGAATCAAATACTTGATAAATAGTAATGAGTTTTGACAGAAGTATTTTACATGTTTAGTACTTAGGGTGGAATTGGAATGAGTACCAAGATGTTTGGTTATGATGGATCCTATAATGGGAATAAATTAAAAAACACAAAAAAAAAAAAACAAAAAAAAAAAGACAATTAATCCTAATATAATGATATTCAAAGCACCAATATGAACTAAAAAAAAAAAAAAAAAAAAAAAAAAACTAAACGCACTAATCCAAACTTAAAAATCAGATTACCAATAAAATGAAAAAATATGCATTTTAATTAAAAATATTACTCTGTACTTTCGTATTAGTATAACTATGTAATTAGAAAAATAAAAGTCTTGTACTCCAGTATATAAAGGTGTAATTTTTTGAATGATGAGAAAAAATCACAGCCACTATTTAAAAGTGTGTAGTGGATATATATTTATTTTGGGCGGGTTTCCAACGTTTGGCAATGGGCAAGTTGATGGACAAGACAAGGGCGGCGATAAAGTTTGTGAGGTGTGGTGTGTCCACTTTATTTTTATTTTTATTTTTTTTTCATTTTCTAGGGTTTGGAAGGTTGTGAAGATACATGGTAAGAGAAAATCTAAAAGCAAACCTTACCCAATTTGAAAGTCACTGCTCGAAAACGAGAGCTCACCTTCAGGTCCAGTACCTCACATTGAACACACACACACACACACATATATATATATATATATATATATATATATATATATATATATATATATATAGGACCAGATGTCTTTAATTTGTCTTCATTCTGATTCCTCATAAAAGAGTGGTTGAGTATGACATGTTTTTTTTCCTTCTGCTACTGAATTCTACAATGAATATATACGTTTATTTCAAATATACAGAGTTTTTCAATTGTATTTACTAGAGATAGTGTAATCTCAATTTTAAAGCAATTTGAATAGATTTTCTAGACTTAGGTCAATGGCGTTATTGGGTTATATAATGAGTTTACCCAAGATGCATGAGAGAAACTGAAAAAGTAAATATTGTTTTGACTCATTACTCGGGATACCTAAATCACATAAGAGTAAGCAGAATTTTAAAGAATATCTTGATAGGGGTGACCAAAGTTCTGATTCTGATTCAGTTCCAGTTTGAAACCGTCAGTTCCAATTCCTCAAATGGCTAAATCGGAATCCGAACCTTATATTAAGGTTCTGGTTCCGATTTTTATCGGCGGTTCCGATTAAAACCGGACGAATTCTAATCGGATTTATGTAAAAAAAAAAATACGATTTTTAGTTTTTGGCCAATGGCCATACTATTGGCGGCCAGTAGGCCACTAGCCTACGTCAATGACCTGCTGGTCTAGAATTCTGAAAAACCAAAATTATACCGCTTTGACTTTTCAAATTTTAACTTCATTTTTTTTTCTTTCCGTTCTGGACAGTTTCAAAATATTACAAACTTTAATCGGAACCTAAATATTTAAACTTTGTCCCAGAATATTACAAACATTATATTGCTGGCGTTTCCTAGGTTTTACATCGACATTTTTCTAGTGCCACAATACTAAATATTTAAATTTTGTTTAGTATGTTATTTGCCTGATAGTGATTGATTACGTGTAATATTATATCCATTATATTGTATCTAACAAAAATGAAGTGGTTGTCGTTTTGTGAGTACGTGTTGATTTGAATAATTTGGAGAGTGAAACCAACTTGGTTGAGTAATCGTTCACTCTTATTTTTTTAAGAGAGATCAGGAATTTAAACTCATCTTGTATTAAAAATCAATCTGACTAACAATTTACCTCTTAATTGAACCGATTCAGTACAAATGCGCAAATTATTGTATGGACCATGGTCCACACAATGTTATATGCACCATAACAAAAAGTACATTTTTAATACATTAAATGTACATTATTTTTATATTGAATGTACATTATACAATATAATGTACACTCAGAACAAAAATAATGTATATCCCCTATATACAATATACATTATTTTTGTACTGAATGTACATTATTTTATAATAGGCAAAATATAGTCCACACAACAATGATTGAAATGGGGACTAATTTGAATATGGAACGAGCTTAAAAGTGTCTTCTGCTCAGGACACCTTGTGGTCTAATAAAAAATAAATAAATAAAAAAAATTGGAAGGTGAACACTCAACAGCATGTGGTGATATGATGGAAGTAAAAGATGCATAATGGTTCTAATTAATTAATTTCTTTTCTTCTGAGTTTCTACTTCAACTGCTACTTCTTTTCTTTCCATCATCATCATCATAATCAATCAGCATATAGCACGGAACCAAAGAACATGAAAAACAGGTTTTGAAAAACCTAAAACATAAGACTATTTGCAGATTCTTTCATAGGTCACACTGTCTAGTTCCGCTAAAAGTCGGTGGTGGTGGTGCCTTCACTAAACATCTAAAACCATTCAATATATAGGAGACAAGAAAGCCTAGTCTTTGCATTTATTCATTGTACTTGTCATACCGCTGGCGTGCCACTTCAAGAAACCTTCTTCGAGGGCCTCTCGCATCCATGGGTGCCGACAACACTCAATTGCTTCGGGAATTGTCAGCCAGCTTCTTTTCCGAAGGCTCTGCTCTGGCCAAGAATCCAGCTCTTCCTTCACCAGCAAAGCAAACATGGAAGCTTTGCACAAACCCTCTGGACTGAACTCATCCTGAAGCGTCTTGCTTTTAAATAGGTAGTACCCCAGGAAATGCTGAAAATGTAGAAAATAGATCGAGGTGCAAAATCAGGAACAATGGAATCACAAAATGAAGCCTCACTTTCTTTGAATATCAAGACAAATACTGTAATGAGGAACGTAACACCTTTAATCATTGCAAAAATGTAGAGGCAATAGGATCATGATGAACATCATTACAAAATGAGAGGCTTTCCAAGTTTCGACCACAAAAGATAACAAAATACCAGATTGTTCATTTGGATTTTATAGATGAAGTGATGCAACAGAAGCTTGAAGCTTACCACTAGATCCCCACGAACTCCAGCCTCCTCAATGGCTTCACGCATAGCTGCCTCCTCAACGGTTTCATCATTTTCCCACCCACCCTATATATTTAAGACAAGCAAAAACATTACTAGCTGTGTGCCAATGCATATACTTCTCTGTTGCTTCACACAAAAACTATAAAAGAAGTGATGTGAAGCTGCATTGGGTTTCAAAAAGTAGCCTGGCTGTTACACATAAAAGCACAATGTTAAATGAACTTTAATTGTTATTTATTAAACAAATATACTCCTTTTTTTTCAATTGACTGAATGAGATAGAGCCTAAGAGAATACTACTGAGTAATTTTGAAGAAAACAATTTCAATAGCAAACCCAAATCTGATCTTAGGTACTTCTATTATATCCCACAAGACCATCAAAGAATGAAGTCCAAGGGAAAAATATAAGCATGCGTTCGTTTTTCCATGAAACATATTTTGACAAATTGTTATACCATGGACTAGGGTCCACCTTGCATTGTGAACCCTGGTCCAAAATGAGTAAATGACATTCAGATTATGTATCAGTGTGTCTGTAAATAAATTGAAGGCACATAATATGTTGACTGCAAATACATAATCTAAATGTCATTTTGGACCAAGGTCTACAATGGAAGGTGGACCATGATCCATGATATAATTTGCCTATTTTGACCCTCTTGAAGAAAACCATTGGAAATTTTGTATCCAGTAGCTGTGTATCAAAACTCCTGGTCCTCTATAGGGTCTATAAGAGTTCCATCAAAATCATCTCTTTCCAAATCTAAGAGGTACTAAGATTAAAAGTTTAAAACTGTAATGCAAAAGAGTAGAAAGCCAAAATAACAAAAGTCTCAAGAGGATTTACTCTCTCCGTAATTACATATGAATGAGAACAATTTCATTTATGCTAACTGCAACAGTATATTGTTTGGACCTTAAAGGCAACATTCATGTTTACCTTAGGAAACAGAAGACCAGGTCCACTAGTTGAGTTTATCATAAGCACTTCAACAACTTTTCTTGAGATGTCATCACCATTTTCTGCTACATTTCTAAACCTAAAAGGAATACACCTGCAAGAACTCAACACAGTCAAAAAAAGCCTAAGATATTTACATATCCTGTTTCCTAATTCATGTTTGTAAACATCAATAAAACACTGGAGTCAATTGGTGAAGATATAATAACCCAGTCGAGAAAGCAATGCTCAGACAGAGAGGAACAACAATAAAACCTACGAGTTAATCACAAAGTCTATGCCATACACTTAACCAAGCATTTGTAATGTACCATTACAGATCACTCGGTATGATTTGTTCAATTGGGACTTGACCATGTTTTAGTAATCTTGACACACTAGCATTGACCTCTAGACTTTCATTTTCTTTTTCTTCTATGTATATTTGACATAGACAATTAGACATCCAATTTAGCAGTGTCCTTACAAATGCTAAACCATTGGCAAACTTACAAAGTCAGCAAAACCCCGTCTCTTAGCCTAAAATCATTCCTCAACTACCCTGCCTCTTTTTAATACCCATGTAGATGACTACATGAGGATGAACCATAAAAAATTTCAATTTCCAAGCATTTTAGATTCATTTTTAACATTATTGAATCTTCTGGAATAAGGACTGTCCTTATACTATCCAAGAATGCAGATTTTCTTGCACAAGCAAGCACTGTTTCATTTTTACAAAGGTATACCTCTCTGCTATATACCTGCCTGAACAGGCTAGGTCAAACTGATCAAATTCCGGGCATAATCTATTCAGCCCTTGATTTCTAGGGTACCAAAGGTCGGGGTGGCGAGCAAAAAACAGTTGAACGAAAAGAAAGAAAAAGACAGAATCTTTTGACCATTATAGCTATCAGCATTCTCTTTACCGCCGTTTCCCTCAATCAAAAAACACCTGCAAATAGTAGCAGTTCATCGAGAGATCCCATTCCCTCCTATTCCTCCCCAAAACGAAACAACCCGAATCCGAACCACGAGATATCCCAGCAAAAAACAAAACAACATTGCGATTCCAACAAAAATTTCCGCAGCGAGGAAACACACATTTCAACAAAAATAAAAAATAAAAAAAATCAAATAAATCGAAAAAAGAAGAAGCACGGAAATGAATGCATAGACGAAGGGGAGCAGATGAAAAAGCACCCGGCGATGAGGCGAAAGCCTTCGTGGTAGCGTTGCTGTTGCCTACCAGTCCGAGCCACCAATTCAGACATTTCTTCCTGCTAAGCAAACAGCGAACACAGAAGAGATCTTCCTCGCAGAAATTGGTAAATATTATATTATATAAATATATCACAATCTGCGGCGAAGAATCGTAATCATGTTGTTGTATTCCTCGTGAAACACCCAATTTTGAAACTCAATCACCTCATTGGGATGTGAAATGTATTGCTAACTTTTCCCTGAGATCGCCCCATAGTGTAGAGAGAGAAAATGAGAGAGATCAGCGCATGAACCGGAGCAACATGGGATGAGGATGCGCCAGAGCTGATGGTGTGAGTCACGCAGTCAATTCTGCTTCAAGTCGGTTACGATTCTCTCTTTTTCGCTATATTATTATTATTATTATTATTGTTATTATTATTATTATTATATTATTACTAGTAATTCACCGCGCGATGCACGAAAAAAAATTATGTTATTATAAATATAAATAAAAAGTATAAAAACTAAAATATTTTAAATTGTTTAATATAATAATATTTTTGAGCTTCCATTGGTCAAGTATTTATTATTTTTATAAAATACAAAATTACAATTAAAATTAAAATTAAAATTTTATATGGTTAATATAATCTCTAATTATGTACATATTTAAATAAACTTATAGAGAGAATTTACATAATTACATTTATTTATTCTTAATTGTATTTCATCTATATTATAATTTTCGCAATACGAATAATAACTAAGATAATTACATTTGGAAAGTAAATTTCAAATTTTGTATGAGTAAATTTAAACTCTAATTGAACACATTTTTTATATGATTATATAATATATAGCTATTTTATTTTTCAAAAGTACATTTTTTATATGATTATATAATATATAGCTATTTTATTTTTCAAATGTTGTGCTTTTTTTTTTTTTAATAAAGGATGTTGTGGCATTAATTGTAATATTAATTACTTCCCAACCATATAGCTTTATTATAGTTAAGATTATTATTATTATTATTCCCAAACAAATAATAAATGACTATTAATAATTAACTGAAAATTAAAAATATTTCGAAACTTGCTCAAATGTAAAAAAATAAAATGAATATTAATAATTGATTAAAAAATAAAAATGAAATGAATATTAATACTCTAATATTAATAAATTATTGGAAATATAAAAATTTTCATTGAAATTAGGACAATTGAAAAAGGAAATGAATATTAATACTTGAATATTAATAAGTTACTAAAAATATAAAAATTACTGGTATAAAATATATTAATAAAAATGTAAAATGAAGTTTGCATCTCTATGTTTAGCCTAGATAGAAAGAAATATTAATCTTGATTATATATTTTATAAAATGTAAAGTTAGTGGAAATATAAAAAAAAATTGTTATTAATAATTAACTAATTAATTAATATGTATTAAAAAAATAATTGATTGAGAATAAAAATGACAAGAAATTTAGGCCAATTGAAATAAGAAATGACTATTAATGTTTTAAAAAATGACTATTAATAATTGATTAAAAATGAAAAATATTTTCAAATTGGCTCAGTATATAGAAAGAATATTAATTTTGGTTATATATTTTATAAAATATAAAGTTACTGAAAAAAAAATCGTATATATATGTTACTGAAATATAATTATGTAAAGATATATATTTAAAATGAAAAATGGAATAGAATCGTTTAGTATCCACAATTTATAAATAAAATTGTGTAATTAAAGATGGAAAGAGGTTTGTAATACCAAATGGAAATATAAGGTTTAGCCGAGATGAAAATTAATAATTTTTACATCAAATGTTATTTTATACTTAGAATATAAGGATTGTATAATTATAAGGTTGAGCCGTCAAAAAAAAAAAAAGGTTAGCCGAGATGAAAAAAATATTAATCTCGATTATATATTTTATAAAATGTAAAGTTACTGAAAATATTTTAAAAAATATGTATATATATATATATATATATATATATATATATATATATGTGTGTTATTGGAAATATAGTTATGTAAAGATATATATTTACAAATGGAAAATTGAATAGAATCATTTAGTATCCACAATTTATAAGAAAATTTGTGTAACTAAAGATGAAAATGTTATTGCAATACGTATGAATGGTTCAAAAGAAACTAATTATAGATTTTGTAGCACATCTTTATCCAAAATTATGTGACCTCATTACAATACATATAGTTCAAATTATGCACAATATAATGTTGTTGCTGGAAATTGAAACTGAATTTTTTTTTAGTGAGACGCGCATTTTTAATTAAACGACGTCGTTTTGCATCCGTATGCAACATGCATGGTGCATACGGATGCACAGCATAATTTGCCGTTGTTAGTGGTACCGTTCAAAAATTGTGAATATAGAGTTCAAAAATTGTGTTATATTGTTAATATAATTGTGAATATAGAGTTCTGCAATTGTGAATATAATTGAGTTCTGTAATTTTGTATATTGAGATCTAAAATTGTGAATATTCAGTTCTAAAATTGTGAATATAGAGTTCTAAAATTGTAAATATAGAGTCCTGTAATTTTGTATATTGAGATTTAAAATTGTGAATATAGAGTTCTAAAATTGTGAATATAGAGTTCAAAAATTGTGAATATAGAGGAACGATTTTTTTTTTTTAAATTCAGACGGCATCGTTTTGAACCCGGGTCTACCTTGCAAGGTACCCGGGTCCACATCATAATTTGCCGTGTAACTAGGGCAAATATATCGTGAACCAGGGCGCACAATGCATTGTGTGCCTTGGCCTAAAACGTCATCGTTTTGTACCTGTTTTTTTTTTTTTTTTTTTGGTAATTCCGCTTTCCGTGTCTATTGTTAACTTCTTAAAAAATCTCATGATTCGAATGTACATAATTGTATAACAGAATGTACATAATTGTATAATAGAATACACATACTCTTTTTTGAAAAGATAATACACATAATCTAACATAATACATAATACACATAAACTTTTAACTCTTAAAAAAATCCTCTGTTTCAAATGTACATAATTGTATAAAAGAATGTACATAATTGTATAAAAAATGTACATAATTGTATAACAGAATACACATACACTCTCTCGCGTCAACTCCACATAACTTAACAAAACGATGTCATTTTAGGTAGGGCGGGACGAACAATATAGTATGCGCCCTGGTGCACGATATAACAATTGTGTAACCAGCTAGCGGGTACTCACCCAACTCCCAAATTTTATCTAAATATACTTTTAAATTTAATTGATTTAGTTTTGGTTTTTTTTTTTTTTTTTAATTTAATTGATTTAGTATTTAAAAATTTTGTTCATAAGAAAATTGAATTTCTAAACTCTCAATCTAATATACCTCTATCATAACTAACTAGACTAACAATGGTTGTTGTTATTGTGAAACTGAGATATCATTGCATGAAGAGTTGTGTCATCTCGATTGTAAGAATGTAATAAGAATATAGTAAAGTAAAGAGAAGATTAGAGATACAGAGGGAATCATCTATTTTTTATTAATCATCCTTCAATATAATATATACAAGATATACAGAGTTCTAATATAACTACAATACTACAAATGATGAAGATGTATTATCATAGTATAATACCTATAGTAGTGTCCATACATATTTATTCATAACACTGCTTAGTATTTAGATATGGTCGTTCCGTATCCCTAGTATTATGTTTATTTGGTGCCTCTATAAATTACTAGAGTTTTTCGTCATCTAAACGAACGTCTTCAGGACATAATTCTTTAAGATATTTCAAGAGCGACAAAGTTTCTTTACTTGATCTAATATTATGATTCTACTTATCTCTTACACCTACAGTTTTGGCATCGAGGAGTATTGATATATATGTTTGGTGTAAGTTGGGGAAGGTATACGAGACCTAGTCACTATTTTATGATCAGTATGATCAATAGATATATCTGACAGATTATTTGTTAAAATTTACAAATTGATCATCTTTGTAAATTCTAATTCAGTCTAACTAATACGTGAGTTTAAATAAATAAGATCTTTTCATTCCATGGAATTTCTCAACATTCATTTGGGTTATCTCTCTTTCTAATGCCGTGAATCAATCTTCATAAACTATGCATTAAGTGTACCTTATTATTCAATGATACTCTATAACGTTAGGTATTTAGGCAAAGAAATTTATAACAAAATGTATACCTAATTATTAGAAAAAAAAAAAAGAAAACAATTTGAAAAAAAAATATAAAATTCAGAAGAAGGTAGAGGCAACCATGGCAAACTATTTTTAAATTATTGTTTTTCAATTACTTTATGGCAATTTATATCCTACACCACGGCGCGCGTTGCATTGTGCGCCCAAATGCAAAACAACGTCGTTTTATTTTTTTTATTATTATTATTTTTTTTTTTGAAATTTTCCGCCCCAGTGTTTGGCAGTTAATTTTTCTTTAAAAAAAACTATGTTCAAAAATGTACATAATGTTATACATGGATGTACATAATTGAATACATAAATGTACATAATTGTATAACAAAATATAGATACTATTTTTTAAAAGATAATACACATAATCTAACATAATACATAATAAACATAAACTTTTAACCTAATACACATTAACTCTTAACATAATACACAAAAATTTCCTGATTAGGATGTACATAATTGTATAAAAAAAGTGTACATAATTGTATAAACAAATATACATAATCACAGCAACTTCCTACCACGCCTCCCAAAACGACATCGTTTTGGGAGGCGCGCGGCGCACAGTGCTACGCGCGCCGTGGTGTAGGGTATAACGATTGTTACCTTATAGAGCAAACTAAACACTCAAATCAACCTTCTAAAGATTAAACAAAACTGGACTTGCTTGGTTGAAGAAGTTATTAAACATATTGACAAAGAAATTAATTCATGTACAAACTAGATAACTACCCATATATAATGAGCCACTTGGTTTCCAAATCTCCAAACATTTTTAAATTTGGTAAAGAGAAACATGAAAAGAAAGGCAATTGTATTGAATTGTTTGAAGAGGTAAAGACAATAATACTACACTTATATAAGGTGTACACTAACCCATTGCTATACTACATTGTAAGTTGTTACAGAGTGTAGTATTCCAAAAAAAAAAAAAAAAAAACCATGGCCATATATGTTAAAGGTACAATCTAGCTGGGATTGTGAAGTGTTTACATAAGAACCTCAAACACAAGAAAGAGAGCTGTTGGTGCGTCATAATTGCCCCAGAAGCCGCGATATTGAACTGTAAGTCCCAACGCTGCCACAGATTATGCCCAAACAAACGATTGCAATACTCAACGTGACCTGTGATGATTACTACAATTCGTTAATGGTGGAAATCATCACGGGCAGAAGAGAAAACTCAAAAAGAAAACAACTTTACCTGTTTACTTGTTGCCTCATCACCCACAATTTTCAGAAAGCACAGAGATGGCATTATCAATGCCTGAAGCAAAGCCCAGCGCAGAATGAGAGAGGAGATCTAAGAGCTAATAATTCTTTTATCAACACAAAACGGGGATATATATATATGATACTTACCATAAGTACACTACAGAGAGAACCAACAAGTGCCATCATAGTACCTGCAAGTAAGGGGAGGCGTTCCAGAAATGAATTTTGATAGAGAAGACAACGAAGAAAAGATGATGTTACCAGTTACTTACTGAAAAAGGGAACCGTAAAAGCAACAAAAAGAGTAGATATGGCGAGGGCAGTCCTTAGCAGAACGAAACACCAAAAGTTGGTAGACAAACTATGAGGCAGAAGTTCTTCTATACTCCTAGCACATGGATTCATTAGCAAGGCATATTTGAGAAGCGTTAAGGAATCAGCCCAGGCCAAAGAATTAGCAACAACAGTGTTAGTGTATGACAAAATCATATATGATTTTTTTTTTTTTTTTTATGAAATGACTAAAGAAAAGGATATTTGGCGATTGGGATTAAAACCTGCATAGAGTGAGAATTATGGAATTAGTATTGCCGTAAATCTTGGAACTAAGGGAAAAAACCAGATCGAATAGTACTCACTGTTGTCCATACTGCAACTTTAGAAACAACGAAATCTTTTGGCATATTCAAAGTAATCTGTGACAGTGTGTCTGGACCAAACATCATAAATCCCATGACTGCAGCGCCACCATACATGAGAACACACAAACTAAAACTGCGCCACAATCAAAACCACCGGCATTATATTAGACAGGCAAATGAAAGTCGAAAAATCCCAAGAACCACACGGTGTTCATACCATATAATTAAAGCCTTTGTAAATTGGGTTTTGTCAGCCATAGAATGGTAGATATTTGGAAAAACGGAGTGCCCTGAATAGCAGAAACCATGGACACCAACTGCAAATGGAACACCTTTCCAGTTTACCACTTGACCTGTATGGTGAAATCCCACATTATCTGCTGTACCAAGAAGTAGTAGAGAAAGAACTAATGTAGCGGCTGAAAGCACCCCTCCAGCTGCAAAATAAAAATAAAAAATAAAAATGAAAGAAAATAGGTTATGATATGGGATGGTGGATCCTTCTACTAGAAGTCATGAAACAAGTAAAGAACCTGAAAGATAAGAGATCAGTCGTAAATCCTTCAACCATAATGTTGGGAGAATGACAAGTACACCTAGGGTTGCAAATATTTTCTCAGAACTTAATTTGAAACTCGGCAAATCAATCTTCACTCCAGGGAATAACCTGGTAAGGTTATCACCCTCCAAAATAACATATTCCACGCAAGATGACTGCAGTAAAAGAATGTGAATTAGAAATTAGGTTGATATTAAACTCAGTCAAAGCAATCTGCAAAGGTTGTAGGAAACATGACCCTTACATATAGCTCCAAGTACAAAAGGATCTGCATCAAATCAAGAATACAAAAATAAAGTCAAATACTTATCATCAATACAACTCAAATTGGATATGTCCCTTTTCTAAACAAAATTGCATGGATGTTGAGAACTAGTACATTAATACATATACATATTAGTTTGTTTAGAGACCTAAAATGTATGTATGAATTATATTGCAATAGTAAGATACAAAGGTAGGTAAATTGTGTTGGATTAAAACGCTAATCATATCACGTAGAAGCAGAAATGCAGCAAATGGTGGACAAAAGTGATATATAAATTCTTCTTATATGCATGCTTCATCACCTAATTAAAAGCTCAGTCTAGCTACTTACAGAAACAAATATACGCCCAAATTTGCCAAATGCAGCTTCTCCCATATCAGCAAAGGTCCAGATACCAAATTTGGTTTCGAAACACCTCCGCATTAGAGTGGCTGTGTAACAACATACAACAGCAAAAAGAACAAGCACTGCTAAACTTGCCCAACCAGCTTCTCTCACTGTAAATGCTGTTGAAAGAAGTCCAATCCCAGCCAATACATTTAAGCCTGTATGTTCCATAGAAAACGACATCTTGAACGACCAAATAGAAATAGAGAAGTAATTCGATTGACAATAAAATAGCTGGGGGAAACAGGAAATTAAAGTTCCTAACCATTGAAAATAGTTTGAACTAGTGTACATCCATAGCTAATAGGAAGTTCCCCAGTTGGTTGCTTATGATATGTTGACCTCTGTGAGAACGAAGGTTGTACTCTCGAGGGTACTCTCGACGGCCTTGCAGAGTCTCGTCTTTGAAATACTTTTTCAAGGTCAGGCAACAATGGAACCTTCCCAGTAGCATCCAAGTTACCAGAACTTTGGAAGTCAAAACTTGAAAAAATACTACTAGCTCGGCGTATTACAGATGTCATTTGAGGAGTTGCAGCAATTGAAAACATATCAGTTGCTTCCCTGGAATTCAAACCAAAAAATCACCAGCTTTAATTAGAACACCCCTTTAATTTTCACAAATAGCTACATGAATCAGTCTATATGTATTATGTATATGTGATCTCTGGATAAAGTTTCTGCAAATCATCTATACATATACATTTTAACTTTACCCCAGGCCACTTTAAATTTTAAATACATTTCATACTCCAATATATAGGATGAAAACAAAGAGTCCATTGGATTGAATATTTGAATCTCTCCAAAATAAAGTTGTAAGCTTTTGTTTGTTATAACCAATGCTATTATCTAATGATCATTGATCAAACAAAAAAAGAAAAAAATGTACCACTTATCACTGAAATATTTTTTTAAAGTATGAATTTTGACTCTAATCATTCCCCTGCAGATATGTACATAAATGTTGTAAGTAAAAACACACCTGAAACTTTGCGGCCATTGTTGGTAAGTTCTTCCTTCGGGTTCATCGCCGCCGGCACCAGCACCCTCTTCTTCATACATACTCTCTGCCACTTCATACTCTGATTCGGATTCGTCACCGCAATCCGATATATTATCTTTCCTATCCGCCATGAAACGTTTATTCTGTAATTCCGGTACGTGAAAGATAGAAGGATGAAAAGAAGAAAAGGGGGTGTGTGTGATGTGTTTTGGGTGCGTAAAGTGATGAAATTTGGGTTTGTTTGTGTCTGTAGTGGGAAGATTTGGAGGGGTTTAAATACGTACAAGGCAGAAGATTCACGAAAGATGCTGACAAAGCGACAGCAAAGAAACAGGGTTCAATCCAATCTTATAGTATGTATATGTAACTATGTAATAATTAGTATGTAACCAAACAAAATTGTAATTACTTTTGTTGCTCAATAATTGACAGCTATACTATATGATGACGGTATTAATAATTATCTTTATATATCTCTAACTAATTTTAATTTTAATATAAAGTACTAACATTAGACATCGATTTTTATGCATTGCATATAAAAGATATATATATATATATATATATATATATATGTGTGTGTGTGTGTGTGTGTGTGTGTGAGAGAGAGAGAGAGAGAGAACTAATTATGAGTAGATGAAATTAATTAATTTGGGTTCAAATAAATTAAATTAATTAATTCTGGATTTAAAATAAGAATAAGATAACAAAGACAATGAAAAAATAGGACAATGACATTGCTAGAGATTTTTTTGTATGAATGTTTGTCTATTACAAGATTAGTAATAAGAGAACATCATCATGTCCTAACCAAAACAAGGTCTACGTACCTAACAAACCCCCTAAATAGGGCAGCCCTTGAGATTAGGTCAAGGCTTGATCGCCCCCACCTAGGCTCGGGGGACAAACTCCGGAGGTCAATTCTGATGTCGGGTCCTCACCCCTGCTTGGGCAGTTTTCGTACTGGACCCCTTATACTTAACCTTTTCTCCTTGGGTTGGACTCAATATATTCATCATATGTAACATATAATTTAATTATGTTCATAAAATGAGTAAAATTTATGTGTATGCAACTGATATCCAAATATAAACATATAAACATTATACAAAAATGTTGAATAATTTTTTTAAATAATTTTAATAAAATATGATGATAATTAATTGTTACGGGTGATTGTAGAATAACATTTAGGTTGTGAATGTGGTGAAATGTACCATTTCAGCTATATTATATTCTAAATGTAGTTCATGTACAAGTTACATGAGTGCGAAGCGGATTGGAGCAAATTTAGGGTAAATTTACATCCAATCTGTTAAAAGTGGATTTTACAAATCTTATTCACATTCAGATCCAATAGGGTGCAATCCAATATGATCCGGTATGTTAATAGCAAATTTGACCAATTGGATGTGGATAGGATGTCAAATTTTAAGTTTAAACAATAAAATAAACTACTCCATATAATACAAGATTTCAAATATTCAAAAATCAAAATCACAATTATTTTTCAAGAATCCCATTAAAAAGAAAAACCAAATATCAAAATTTGAAATACAAACAAACCAAATATCAAAAATTCCGCAGCGAGGAAACACACATTTCAGCAAATAAAAAAATAAAAAAATCAAATAAATCGAAAAAAAAAAAAAAAAAAAAGAAGCACGGAAATGAATGCATAGAAGAAGGGGAGAGCAGATGAAAAAGCACCCGGCGATGAGGCGAAAGCCTTCGTGGTAGCGTTGCTGTTGCCTACCAGTCCGAGCCACCAATTCAGACATTTCTTCCTGCTAAGCAAACAGCGAACACAGAAGAGATCTTCACCGGCACATGTTTAGCTCAATGATTTAGTGTGCAGTATTTGAGAGAAGAGATTAAAGTTCGAACTTCGATAATGATAGTGTGAGAATTATGTTAAAAGTGAGTAGATTCTTTGTCAGCACCGACATTTGATCCTGTCTGCTAAAATCATTGAATCACGGTAATTTACATTTTCCCACATAAGATCGAAATTTTGGGGACCCTTTAGATTGGAGATTCAACCTTTTGAAAAAAGAAGGATCTTCCTCGCAGAAATTAATAAATATTATTATATAAGTATATCACAATCTGCGGCGAAGAATCATAATCATGTTGTTTTATTCCTCGTCAAACACCCAATTTTGAAACTTAATCACCTCATTGGGATGTGAAATGTTTTGCTAACTTTTCCCTGAGATCGCCCCATAGTGTAGAGAGAGAAAATGAGAGAGATCAGCGCATGCACCGGAGCAACATGGGATGGGGATGCGCCAGAGCTCATGGTGTGAATTACGCAGTCAATTCTGTTTCATGTCGGTTACGATTCTCTCTTTTTCATATAATAATAATAATAATAATAATAATAATAATAATAATAATAATTATTATTATTATTATTAATATTCCCCTAAACAAATAATTTTAAGTACATATATGTTGGATTTCTTCTTTTCCTGATTGTATTTTTTTTATTTAATAAAAGTTCTAGTTTTGATTTTCAAAAAAAAAAAAAAAAAAAAAAACTTTGCTAAAGAACTATGCCTAAAATGCAAGTTTGGATTTTTTTTTGATAAAGTCCAAATAGGCTTTTGAAGTATTTGGGAGAAAAATCAATTACATCATTAAACTTTTATTTTTAAGACATTCATTATTTTTTAGAAAATAATACTAATGTATGAAAACAAAGGTGTCATGATCAAATTCTAATAGTAAGAGTATTTAAAAAAAAAAAAAAGATATTATGTATTTATAGAGTGCCTATTACAAAGAGCATAATATTTGTACTGCATCTACAAGTATATAATATTTGAATGTGGTCCGTGATTATGGTCCACAATACAAAGTGAATTATATGGTATAATTCGTCATTACTGTACATAATTATGCTTTAAAAAAACTAGCCCAACTTGTGATCTGGAGGACGATGTGGAAGCTGAGAGTTCCGAACCGAATCCGCATTTTCCTTGGGAGGATTGCATGGGTTGTACGAGAGCAGAACAATACAGCTGTCGGTCTTGCTGGTAATTGGCCGAGAGGCATGCACGTACTGCCGCCTTTTCTAGATGATGATAATTGTGGTTTCCAATTATGGCGTTTTGTAAATAACTAAGCTAGCTGTACTAAACTTTGTTTCGGTAATCCCCTCCCTTTAAAATAAGAATTATGTGTCTACAATATTTTTATTTTTTTTAAAAATATCCGTTATCAATAAATTAAATAAGAGAAATAATTTCATTAGTTATATTGTCTTTATTTTCTCCAATACAAAGATTCATTTCATTCAAATTAATCAATTGATATTCATTACATTGTCCATTATCTTCTTTTTACACTATCTTTTAATTAAATATCAGAGTTATATAATACAAAATAATGTTATATATTTATTTTACAAAATATTTTATTAATATCACAACAAATAAAAAAATTTTAAAAAAAATAGTTTGAAACCAATCATATTAACAACTCGGGGATTTGTTGACAAAGTGAGTATTCAAATAATCCAATAAATTGAAACGGAAAACTACATCGTAACATCTTTGAACTACATCATATTTAAAATGTTCAAATTTTCACTAATTTATCTAATCTTATTCTTTAAACTATAGATTTCTAATTTCTTTATCCAAAATAACTCATTCAACAATAATGGTTGAGACAAATGAACCTCGAGCAGAACACATAAAGGACGTGTATGCTTTTATGTTAATAATAATATGTAAATATTAATTATATTATTATCTTACATAGCTACATTTAAAACTCATTATTAAAACTGTCATTTAGCGCAATAGAATATCATAACACACTTGATGCATTGAAAAGATACCGAAACTACAACAATGCTGCAATCAATTTGGCGAACATAGAAAATGAAGAAATTTCAAAATAACCACGGTTGATTCATTCATTTGTCATGTATCTAAAATACTTACTATGCATTTATTAAATATATTAGAACTAATATAAATTTACAATTCATTTCATTTTCTAGACTCAATCTGCTTAGATTACAGGCAAAATCAACATCAACCTTCACAACAAAAATACTTGGTATATAGGATGTAGTCACTATTTTTAAAAAAAAAAAAATATGCACAAAATGGAAAACAATTTAACTCGAAGGTTAATATCAATTCAATAAAAAATTAAAAATATAAAACACACACACACAAAATCAAGTACTACACTCATTCATACTAATTCTAAAAATATAAACTTGAAAATGAACATGTGCAAAATGGAGATAGAAATTATTGATGAAACTAAACATGTTGCAGCATATATATTCGGACTACCTGTAGAGTTATTGTTGTTACTATCAAGTAATCAAGTTATGAAAATAGAACAAGAGATACTACTTATGAACCATATATACAAATATAATAAATATTAATATTTTTTTTTCAATACTTTCACATGAAACATGTAGTGGAACAAACTACCACTGTAAAATATCAACATTTTATTCAAGAGTTCATAGTACAACTAAGATCTCAGTCATATACACAACAAAAAAAACCCACAGCTTCCTACACCATAATCCCATTGCATTACGCTGTCATCTATGCTATTACATATGTATGAACTTCCCCTATATAATCTTGCATTGATATACATTCAAATATTTATTTAAATACAAATATTGAGCATTAACCCATTCGCGCAATGCACGTGTAAAATTAGTCAAAATAATATGAACCATTTATTTTAACAAACAATTACACCAATATTTTTTAGTTTCGGTTAATGACCTAACTTTATTGAGCTCTTATTAGATTTGTATTTGTAGATGGTAGAAACATTTGCCAACATTACTTAAAAGGGAAAGTGAAATACTTTAATATTTGTCTATAACTATTTAAAAAAAAAACACTAAAGTCAATAACTAAGATCTAACTAAAATCAATAATTAAATGTGTTATTAACTCATTATAAATACTAGTATTTCATATGCACAATACAGAAAAATTCATGTCTACTATTAAAATATTAATACATAAAAATAATTAAAATGTTTAGTTCAAATTATATTTCACAAAATTATAAAATAGTAAATTTTAGTTATCATTAAAAAAAAAAAAAAATATTGCTAAACTCCTCTTTCATTTACCACTCACACAAACTCACTCCGTATATATGTGACATTTTGTAGTAAGTATGAATTTGAAAAAAAAAAATCCACACAAAAATACTATAACAAGAAGTGTAAAAAATTGTGTGATTTTTGCACGGGTGAAAAGGGCAAGCTAAACACTTAAATCAACCTTCTAAAGATTAAACAAAACTTGTCTTGCTTGGTTGAAGAAATTAATTGATGTATAAACAAGATAATTACTGAAAAGGCTTGAGCCCCAGTAAGAGCGGTAATAAATTAAGAAAGTAATTATAAACGGATACTGCATTATAAAAAGATAACTATTCATAATGACTCACGTAATTTTTAAATCTAGGAACATATATTTTTAAATATGGTAAAGAGAAACATGGAAAGAAAGACAATCATATTGAATTGTTCGAAGTGGTGAAAACAATACTACACTTGTAAAAAGTGTATATTAACCCGTGGCCATAAATATGCTAAAGGTACAATAATCTAGGATTGTGAAACTGTTTACATAATGATAAGAACCTGTTTCAAAAACAATAAAAGAATAAAAGAATAATAAGAACCTCAAACACAAGAAAGGTGTTTGTTTGTTGTTTCAGAGTTGCTCCATAAGCATCGATATTGAACTGTAAGTCCCAACGCAACCAAGGATTATGCCCAAAAAGACGATTGCAATACTCAACGTCACCTGAACCAACCACGCACACCATTATTGGCTTATTGCAATTCGTTAATGCCAGAAAACTCAAAACAAAACAACTTTAATTTGACCTCTTTACTTGTTGCCTTATCACCCACAATTTTCAGAAAGCACAAAGCTGGCATTATCACTGCCTGCACCAAAGCCCAACTCTCATTCAATCATTCTTTAATTTTCTCGAAGAGCTAATAATTCTTTATCAACACAAAAACTAACGGGGATATATATATAATACTTACCATAACTACACAACAGAGAGAACCAACAAGTGCCATCATAGTACCTGCAAGTAAGGGAAGGCGTTCGAGAAATGTATTTTGATAGAGAAGACAACGAAGAAAAGACGATGTTACGAGTTACTTACTGAAAAAGGGCACCATAAAAGCAACAAAAAGAGTAGATATGGCGAGTGCAGTCCTTAGCAGAACGAAACACCAAAAGTTGCTAGCCAAACTAGGAGGCAGAAGTTCTTCTATACTCCTAGCACATGGATTCATTAGCAAGGCATATTTGGTGATTGGGATTAAAATCTGCATAGAGTGAGAATTATGGGATTAGTATTGCGGTAAATCTTGGAACTAAGGGAAAAAACCAGATCGAATAGTACTCACTGTTGTCCATACTGCAACTTTAGAAGTGGTTAAATCTGTTGGCATATTCAAAGTAATCTGTGACTCTGAGTTTGAACCAAACATCATAAATCCCATGACTGCACACCCACCATACAAGAGAACACACAAACTAAAACTGCACCACAATCAAAACCACCGGCATTAGATAGGCAAATCAAAGTTGAAAATTAAAATCCCAAGAACGACATGGTGTTCATACCATATGACTAAAGCCTTTGTAAACTGGGTTTTGTCAGCCATAGAATGGTAGATATTTGGGAAAACGGAGTGCCCTGAAAAGCAGAAACCATAGACACCAACTGCAAATGGAACACCTTTCCAGTTTACCAATTCACCTGTATACTGAAATCCAACATTATCTACTGTACCAAGAAGTAGTAGACAAAGAACCACTACAATTGTTGAAAGCACCCCTCCGGCTGCAACATTTAAAAAAAAAAAAAAAAAGTTATGATATGGCATGGCAGATTCTTCTACTAGAAGTCATGAAACAAGAAAAGAACCTGAAAGATAAGAGATCAGCCGTAAATCCTTCAACCATAATGTAGGGAGAATGACAAGTACAGCTAGGGTTGCAAATATTTTCTCAGGAGCTAATTTGAAACTCGGGAAATCAATTTTCACTCCAGGGAATAACCCAGTAAGGTTATCACCCTCCAAAATAATATATTCCACGCAAGCTGACTGTAGTAAAAGAATGTGAATTAGAAATTAAGTTGATATTAAACTCAGTCAAAGCAATCTGCAAAGGTTGTAGGAAACATGATCCTTACGTATAGCTCCAAGTACAAAAGGACCTGCATCAAATCAAGAATAGAGAAATAATGTCAAATACAACTCAAATTGGAGATGTCCCTTTTCTAAACAAAATTGCATGGATGTTGAAAACTAGTACATTAATACATATACATATTAGTTTGCTTAGAGACCTAATTAAAGTGTATGTAGGAATTGCAATAGTAAGATACAAAGATAGGTAAATTGTGTTGGATTAAAACGCTAATCATATCATGTAGAAGCAGAAATGCAGCAAATGGTGGACAAAAGTGATAAATTCTTATAGGCTTCATCACCTAAAAGTTGAGTCTACTTACAGATACTAATATACGCCCAAATTTGCCAAATGCAGCTTCTCCCAGATCAGCAAAGGTCCACATACCATATTTGGTTTCGAAACACCTCCGCATTAGAGTGGCCGTGTAACAACATACAACAGCAAAAAGAACAAGCACTGCTAAACTTGCCCAACCAGCTTCTCTCACTGTAAATGCTGTTGAAAGAAGTGCAATCCCAGCCATCACATTTACGCCTGTATGTTCCATACAAAACAACATATTGAACGACCAAATAGAAATCGACAAGTAATTCGATTAACAATAACAGGAAGAAACAGAAAATTAAAGTTCCTAACCATTTAAAACAGTTTGAACTAGTGAACATCCATGGCTACTAGGAAGTTCCCCAGTTTGTTGCTTATGCAATGTTGACCTCTGTGAAAACGAAGGTTGAACTCTCGAGGGTACTCTCGACGGCCTTGCAGAGTCTCTTCTTTGAAATACTTTTTCAAGGTCAGGCAACAATGGAACCTTCCCACTAGCATCCAAGTTGCCCAAACTTTGGAAGTCAAAACTTGAATTTCTTGAAAAAATACTAGCTCCGCGTATTACAGATGTCATTTGAGGAGTTGCAGCAATTGAAAAGATATCAGTTGCTTCCCTGGAATTCAAACCAAAAAATCACCAGCTTTAATTAGAACACCCCTTTAATTTTTACAAATAGCTACATGAATCTGTCTATATGTATATGTGATCTCTGGATAAAGTTTCTGCAAATCATCCATACATATACATTTTAAAGTAAGTATAATTTCTTCACCTTATATAGGATGAAAACAAAGAGTCCATTGGATTATTGAATATTTGAATCTCTCCAAAATAAAGTTGTAAGCTTTTGTTTGTTATAACCAATAACCAATGCTATTATATTATCTAATGATCATGGATCAAACAAAAACAGTAATAATTTACCACTCATTAATGAAATATTTTTTTAAAGGATGAATTTTTTAATCTAATCATTCCCCTGCAGATATGTACATAAATGTTGTATGTAAAAACACACGTAACCTGAAACTTTGCGGCCATTGTTGGTAAGTTCTTCCTTCAGGTTCATCGCCGCCGGCACCAGCACCCTCTTCTTCATACATACTCTCGGCCACTTCAAAATCAGATTCCGATTCGTCACCGCATTCCGATACATTATCTTTCCTATCCGCCATGATACGTTATTCTGTAATTCCGGTACGTGAAAGAAAGGTAAGGAAAGATGAAAAGAAAGAAAAGGGTGTGTGTGTGTGATAGTGTGATGTGTTTTGGGTGCGTAAAGTGATGAAATTTGGGTTTGTTTGTGTCCTGTGGGTGGGAAGATTTGGAGGGATTTGAATACGTACAAGGCAGAAGATTCACGAAAGATGCTGACAAAGCGACAGCAAACAAACAGGGTTAAATCCAATCTCAATCTTTATGTCTTTTCGTCGCTCAATTTCGGGTCTCCTATTCCCCTGAATTATAATTTCTCTGCCGGGATGCCACTATACTATGTATTATTATGTAACCAAACAAAATTATTATTTGTTTCAAAAAAAACAAAATTCTTCCTAATCCCAAACCCTAAGGGCCCCTACATCTCGGTCCGACAGAGTGATGTAAATTATGGTAATTCACCCCTATGACGAGTTGAACTGTCCACATATTAAATCAAATCTCACACATAATTTATTGAGTACTAATATTAGACATAGATTTTTGGGCATTGCGCATAAAAGAAACTAGTGTATGTGTGTATGTGTGAGATTTAATTTATTGTTTGTAGAGATTTTGAGTAGATGGAATTAGTTAATTTGCGTCCAAATAAATTAAACTAATTCTGAATATAAAATAGGAATAAGATAACAAAGACAATGATGAAATAGGACAATGACATTATATTGCTAGAAAATTTCTTGGATGTCTATTACAAGATTAGTAATAAAAGAACATGATCATGTCCTAACCTAGACAAGGACTAATAATATAAGCTAATCTACCTAACAAATCCCCTAAATAGGGCAACTCTTGAGATTAGGTCAGGACTTGAATGCCCTTGCCTAGGTCCTGGAGACGGACTCCAGAGGTCAATCTTAATGGCAGGCCCTCATCCTTGCTCGGGCAGTTGTTGTATTCGAACCTCTTTTACTTGACATTTTTTTTTTAGGTTGGACTCAATATATCCATCATAAGTAAAATATAATGTAATTATGTTCATAAAATTTGTAGAGATTTATGTGTATGTAACTGATATACAAATATAAGCATTATACAAAAATGTTGAATAATTTTTTTAAATAATTTTAATAAAATATGATAATAATTAACTGTTATGGGTGATTGTAGTATAATATTTAGGTTGTCAATGTGGTGAAATGTACCAATTGAGCTATATTCTAAATGTAGTTCATGTACACGCTAAGTTACATGCCATATAGAGGTGAGCGCGAAGCTGATTGTAGCGGATTTGGGGTAAATTTATATCCAATATGCTAAGGTGAATTTTACAAATCTGATTCACATTCACATCCGATGGGGTGCAATATGTTAATAGTGAATTTGACCAATTGAATGTGGATAGGATGACGAATTTTAAATTTAAACAATATAATAAAATTTACACTATTATTAAAAATAAAATCATCCATTTTAATTTTTCGCCCAAAACAGTCTTATACTATATTAAGGTTTGCATAATATATTGTAAAATAGTGTAATACAATTCCTAAATCTTAATAGAATATATTGTTTCCTACTTTCCTATTTGTACTACAATTCTACATTAAAATTCCTATTCGTAATATAATACAACAATATTAAAATTCCTATTCCTATTAAACAATATTATTTTGTCACTACTCCAATCAATCAATACTATTATTAAAAGGGAAAATGACACTTTTTCCCCCTGAGTTATATACCAATAGCATTTTTTCCCCCCTAAATTATTGAAGTGGTTGTTTTCCCCCCTGAAATGTTAAATGGACATATTTACCCTTAAACTAAATATTTAATTTATTTTTTTCTCCAACAAATTATGACCATAATTTGGTTCAAACCAAACAAACACTATAGCAACCAAACCGAAATATTCCAATTACAATTTAGAATCGAAATCCGATATTTAGAGTTTATTAAAATCGTGAACCAGAACGGACGGTTCATGTTCCGAACTGAAAAAATAAAATACATATATTGTTGAATTTATACTATTTTAAAATAAAAATAAAATTTTAAAATAAAGACGGTTCAAAATCGCGAATCGGATCCAGAACCGCCGGTTCACGGTTCAAGATTCAATTTTTTTGATACATAATTTTAATAAATTGACATTTAAATATTGGATTCTAGATCTGAATTATAACCGAAAACAATTAATTCGGTTGCTATAGTATCCGATTCAATTCAAACCGAACCGTGGTCATCCCTACGTATACGCAATAATTTGTTGGAGAAGTAAAATAAATAAAATATTTACTTTAAGGGTATAAATGTCAATTGAATATATCAAGGGGGAAAAAGCACCACTTTTAGAATAACTGAGGGGGCTAATGCGCTTACCTAAATAATTGAGGGGGAAAAAGTGCTATAAGTATATAACTCAGGGGTAAAAAGTGCCATTTTCCCTTATTAAAAACAAAACCATCATTTTTAACTTCGCGCCTAAATACTTAATAATAATATGGTTAGCGATAAAAAAAGGAAAAATGAAAAAAATCCGTAATGCGGAAGCCATAATGTTCTAAAATTATTTCTATACGTTATTTTACCATTAATCTAATGAATTTATACTATTAATAAAAACAAAATCCCCCATTTAACTTACCGCCCAAAACGTACAGTCCTATACTATTAAAGTTTGTATAAGATTGTAAAATAGTGTAATACAATTCCTAATAGAATATAGTGTTTCATACTTTCCTATTCGTACTACAATTCTACATTAAAATTCCTATTCGTAATACAATGCAACAATATTAAAATTCATATTCCTTAACAATATTATATTATTCCGTCACTACTCCAATCAATCAATACTATTATTAAAAACAAAATCATCCTTTTTAGCAGTAAAAAAAAAAAAGGACAAATAGAAAAGAATCAGTAATTCGAGAAGTCATAATGTTCTAAAATTATTTATACACGTTATTTTACTATTGATCTAATGAATATGAATATAAGGAATATTTTTCAAAAAAAAAAAAAGGAAAAGAATCGGTTATTTATAATTTAGATTAAAATTACAGGTCGTTATTTTAATATTAATATAATGAATATAATGAAGATTTTTTTCGAAAAAAATGAAAAAGAATCGGTTATTAATAATCTATATCTATACTATTATTAAAAACAAAATTATCCTTTTTCAACTTCTTGTTCGAACACTTAATAATAATAAGGTTAGCAGTAAAAAATGAAAAATTAAAAAGAATCCGTAATTCGGGAAGACATAATGTTTTAAAATTATTTATACGCATTATTTTACTAACAATCTAATGAATATGAATATAAGGAAGATTTTGCACAAAAAATGAAAAAGAATCGATTATTAATAATTTAGATTAAAATTACATGGCGTTATTTTAATATTAATCTAACCAATCAATACTATTATTAAAAACAAAATCCTCCTTTTAAACTTCCCGCCCAAACACTTAATAATAATAAGGTTAGCCGTACAAAGGAAAAATAAAAAAAAAAATTGTAATTTGAGAAGTCATAATATTCTAAAATTATTTCTACATGTTATTTTACTATTAATCTAATGAATATGAATATAAGGAAGATTTTGCAAAAAAATTAATAATAATAAAAAAAAGAAAAAGAAAAGAAAAGAAAAGAATCGATTATTAATAATTTAGATTAAAATTACATGATGTTATGTTACTATCAATCTAACGAATATAAGCAAGATTTTGCCAAAAAGAATTGGAAAAGAATTGGTTATTAATAATCTATATTCTATACTCTACACTATTATTAAAAAAGAAATTCTCCATTTTAATTTCCCGCCCAAACATTTAATAATAATAAGGTTAGCAGTAAAAAAAGAAAAATGGAAAAGAATTCATAATTCGAGAAGCCATAATGTTCTAAAATTATTTCTACGCATTAGATAAGGGTCAAATAGACCCTTGAACTATTGATGAAAGTGCAATTAGCCCCCTCAACTACAAAAAGCTTCAATTAGGCACTTCAACTCTAAAGAAAAATGCAATTAGATTTTTTTACAGGTTACTATCAAATAATGACTTAAAATTAGTTGACTTGGCATCTACTTACATCTTAATAAAAAATTAAAATTTTTTTTTTAATTAGTTGCTGCCATGGCAGCTTGGTAACCAACCAAGCTGCCATGGCAGCGTTGTCTTCCAGTTTAGAAGAAGACGCTTCGTCTTCTTCTTCCATGAGCTGCCATGGCAGCCATTAATGGCTGCCATGGCAGCGTTTATTAATTTTTTTTTAAAGAATTTGTTGTTTATCCCTGTACTGTTCATGCCTTAATATGGGTTTCAATCAATGATTAGAAATCACCAACATATATTCTTGAAAATTCGAGGTCGGATTCATATTTCAGGTGTTGTAAGTCCCAAAATTCTTATGATTCTGTTTGAGAATTGCCGCCGACAATCTTAATAGTTAATACAGAAAAGGGATAATTTTACATACACATAATTTTACAGTGAAATTACAACTCACATTATATTAATAATGACTGTTAGTTTTTTGCTTGACTGAATTGAATGATAATCTACCATGCATTGAATTGAAAGATAATCTATCATGCATTATCTCTTTCTAAATTCAGAATTTATTGCTGAAGAAGATTCTTCATCAAGGTTTCCAAATCAAGATTAATGGTGTCAATGGAGGAAAGTATCCGAAAGCCTTTCACAGAGCGCAGCCCATCCACTTCTCTGTGCAGCCTTTTGATGTTGTTGCATGTTCTTTTAGACAATTTTTTTTTAAATAAATGCTGCCATTGCAGCCATTAATGGCTGCCATGGCAGCTCAACCGTCTTTTTCCAGTCTGGAAGAAGACGAAGCATCTTCTTCCAAACTGGAAGAAGACAACGCTGCCATGGCAGCTGGTTGGCTACCAAGCTGCCACGGCAGCAATTAATTAAAAAAAATTATTTAATTTTTTATTGGGATGTATGTGGATGCCATGTCAACTAATTTTAACCCATTACCTGATGGTAACCTGTAAAAAGGTCTAATTGCATTTTTCTTTAAAGTTTAAGTGCCTAATTGAAGCTTTTTGTAGTTGAGGGGGCTAATTGCACTTTCATCAATAGTTCAAGGGTCTATTTGACCCTTATCCCTTTTATTATTAATCTAATGAATATGAATATAAGGAAGATTTTGTAAAAAAAAAAATAAAAAATAAAAAAAATAAAAAAAAAATCGGTTATTCATAATGTAGATTAAAATTACAGGGCGTTATTTTACTATATAAAAAAAAATAGTAGTTGACAACAATATATTGTTATACTTACTGAATAACAATATATAAGTGTAGCTCAAAATTTTGCAATAATTGAACAGTAAATAATTAAATTAATGATATATAAATGGATCCAACAATATTAAACAATTGGTATTAATTAAGGCAGATTATCTACATATGACATTTATAACTTATTTTAGAACCATATATTGCAAGCTCAATGATTTATTTTAGAACTAAATTTTTGTGCATATGTTCCCAATTTGTATATTTCATTGGTATTTAATGGAATCCATACTTAGCTAAGTCTTTGTTATAAGTTATTACATTCTTTGTATGTTGATATACGTTTGATATATTATCACATATAAAAAGATTGCCAACATGAAGTTACTATGTTTTATTCCCAGTGAATTGAATTTAATGATTTGATTAAAAAAATTAAATTAAATGACTCACCAGGCTACTGCCACATTTATTCTAATTTTACATTTTTGGAAGTGTCAAAGTAAATATCTTTAAGTGAAACCAAAATATATACAACATAATAATTAAGTTCGTTTGAAGTGTATCATTTGAGATATTTGTTTAGCTTAATTTGTGGAGTTAATGTTATGAATTTGTGGGGTTAAAGTTATGCTTTTATAAGATAGCTCATGGTGTTCAATACAGTAACCATTGAAGAGTTCATGGTGTTCAATAGTATTAATAATATATTCATGAAAATGTTGAGACAAACCATTGGACATTTGCATTGTTTAAGTCGTCCGGATGAGAAATGTTATACCTTTTTGTCAATTAAGTTTATAAATTTAAATTGTATAAATCGAAATCAAGCAAGGATAACATCAGAAAACAAATATTAGTAGGGTCTTTCTCTATTCGTT
Source organism: Ipomoea nil (assembly GCF_001879475.1). Taxonomy (NCBI): domain Eukaryota; kingdom Viridiplantae; phylum Streptophyta; class Magnoliopsida; order Solanales; family Convolvulaceae; genus Ipomoea; species Ipomoea nil. The sequence goes on along the minus strand of NW_017619254.1, from coordinate 4,619,784 downwards.
TAATGGTCCAGGTCCATCCGGTTCGCTCGAGAGGCACATGAGCTGGCCCAAAGGGAATCATCACTTATGAAAATTGAATCCAAGTTTACCAAAATTCTCTCCCACAAAGAGAGCTTATTTGCCACTTGAGTTACCCTGTTAGGTTAATATTAGTAAACTATAATACAAGATTTGAAGTTTTCAAAAATCAAAGTCACAGTTATTTTTCAAGCATCCACGGCCATTAAAAAGAAAAACTAAATATCAAATTTTAAAATACGAATAATCAATTTAAAATACAAACAAATCTAAATTGCAAATCTTCATTCATTTTTAAATATTCATTCATCTTCAACACTATTAAACTTGTGATTGTGACACGTGAAAAGTAACAAATTTGGCTTAAAGAATAATGGAGGAAAGTAAGAAATGATAATTGATGAATTGAGGAAGAGTGACCAAAAATTATATGCTAAGTATAAAAAAAATAATTAAAATTGAATTATAATTTTAGATTTAACTACGTCATATCCATTGCAGGATATATACTTAACAGTGGACTACTAGGCTATATTTATAGCGGATTGAATATAGTGAATTTTGATAAGTCACATTCACACCTATTCTATTAGTGGTAGATTTTCATTAAATAGATCCGTATTCCGTTCACTTTAAGTGGACGCAGATGGAACGATGAGACTGAATTTGATAAATCCTTACTCACACCTAGAATTAATGGTGCTCAGTACAATATCTATCGCGACACGTATTATGTGTTAAGAGTTATTTGAAATAATCAAGATTATATTGGTGAGACTATTGAGACAAATTATTTGACATTAGTACAATATTTGAGAATATTTTAACTGCAAGCCATCAAGGGCCTTCTGATTTCTGAAGCACCCAAAAAAGAGTAAATAAATCTTTTTACTATATTGTCATTCTCAATTGTTAAGTCATTATCAACTAGTTGCAACAAATGCTAAAGTTATTTGTAAACAAAATTAAAAATTATAATTATATAAATTGTTTTATTATCAATGTTTTTTTTTTCTTTAATATTTATAAATGATATAAATTTTGACGTTATTATTTTTAAAATTTGTAAATATATACGGATTGGAGTAATATATTTCTTGCATCACACTGATGAATTACTAGTTAATTTATACAATCAAAATAAGATTTACCTAAATTAAATTATAATTTTTTGATACTACAGTTCTTTTTGATGAAATCAAATTTCAATAACTTATTAAAGGGAAACAAACCCCTCTTACTTGAACCACAAGTAGTTACATGTACGTTGAGTTTGCTGACCCCATAAAATGAAGTCTGATCTCTTGTTCAGTTTAGGTAATCACATTAAAAAAAATGACATTATTAAAATAACCTCAAATTAGACCATTCTAAAAACTATATATATATATATATATATATATATATATATATATATATATATATATATATATATATATATATATATATATATATTGATTTTGACCTGGTAAGTATACATCATTGCACAACTGCACCACCGCATACACCACTGCACCAATCCTCAGATCTTGGCCGTCTAATCTCACATATCAATTGTTTATAGGAGTTCACAGGTTCACACCCAAACAGTGGATCCCACCTGAACGGGAGAAAATTAGGTTTAAATGATCTAAGAACCTCTATTAACATGTGAACCTGTGTACCATTGTGCATCGTTTATCTTGCTCGATCTTGTGGTTTATAATGATTTTAACTTGGTAAGTATACATTACTGCACTAGTGCACAATTGCACCGGATGTACTGCACCGATCCTCAAATCTTGCCGTCTAATCTCACATCTCAACGGTGCATATAGGAGTTCACATGTTCACACCCAAACAATGGTTCTCACCTGAACCAGAGCCAATATATGTATATATATATATATATATATAACATTATTACTTTAATTCTGTTTAATTACATGAACCACACGCTAATTTAATTTGTTTTACTTGCGCTTTAATATATAGAGCTGTAGGAATAATTATTTCAAGTTATGTATGTAAGATGCAATAGTATGTTAATTTAGAATTACTGGAAATCAATGCAATTGTGATCATGAGGCTTACAATTATGATAATTAAAAAAATGGATCGGGGTGAAATAAAATAAAATAGAAATTAAAAAGAAAAAAGAAAAAAGAAGAGAAATGATGTGAATGCTCCTCCATTACATATTCCGGAGAGATAGGAGGTGGAGAAGGCGAAGTAGTCGGTGAGAGACAAAGAAAAAATGGAAGACAGGAGTGTTTTTCTGCCTTCTGCATGGCTGTACGTAGTTGAACAATGCAGATTAAACTAAATAAAAAATGAAATAAATAAATAAACTTTATTATCCACAGGCCAGGGTAGATTGTTGAAAATTTCACCCAAATCAAATAATCCATTCATTATTCCCAATTAAGAAGAAGACAAAGAAGATCTGATCTGATCTGCAAAAGAGAGACCATACGAGGAAATCTATGTCATCAACATGAAAGCGTGGGAGGCAACGGTGAGGAAAACGCAGGCCGTGGCCAGGAGACGAGCCCACACCATCTTCGGCACCTATGGCGCCACCACTGTGGAGGAATTGAACGACGAGGATCAAGACGTTGATAACGTTAACGAAGTGGTACGTAATTTCATTTCATTTCATTTATATATACCAAAATGTTTTGATCATAAATTGATTGCATGCATGGCGGCCATGCAGGTTATGCATACATCAAACGGAGAAGTGTATCACGCCGATAAGTTTCTGACGAACGGCGATTACTACACCGGGCAGTGGGCGGACGAGGCTCCCCACGGGACCGGCAAGTACTGGTGGACGGACGGGTGCATGTACGTGGGAGAATGGTTTCGCGGCAAGCCGATGGGGAGGGGCACCTTCAGCTGGCCGTCGGGCGCCGTGTACGACGGCAATTTCAAGAGCGGGTATTTGGACGGCGAGGGGACCTACACGGGGCCCAACGGCGACACCTTCAGGGGGTCATGGGTGATGAACATGAGGCATGGACTCGGGGTGAAGGAATACACCAACGGCGACAGCTACAACGGGGAATGGAGCCGGGGATTGCAGGAAGGACAGGGAAGATACACCTGGAAAAACGGGAATTACTACGTCGGAGAATGGAAGAACGGCAAGATTTCCGGCAGAGGGAACATGTACTGGGCCAATGGGAACATGTACGAAGGCTTTTGGGAAGACGGATGGCCCAGAGGGAACGGGACTTACAGATGGGCAGATGGGAGTTACTACGTCGGAACCTGGAATAAAGAAACCGGCGAACACACCGGAACTCACCACCCAGCCGCCAATACTACGCCAGAAGGAGAAGAAGAAAGCACCGAAAACAACCATCCAGAATGGAATCCCGCCGACGTTTACACTGTGGAATTGAAGGAATGCAAAGTTTGCCCCATTGACAAAATCTCAGTTTTCCCATCCCAAAAGCTGGCGGATTGGAAAACCGCAAAGACGGATAGCACGACGAGGCAGAGGAGAATGTCGGCGGATGGACGACTGGACGCGGCTGTGGATAAGGAGTTCGCCGGAATGCGGTTGTCGGATTGTTCCGGAACGCCGACCAGTATATTCTGCACCCCGGACGACACATTCGTGGGGTTGCAGTCGCAGGAAGAGGTCACCGCCGGTGGGTTTATAAAGGGGAGCCCTCTCAGGATTCCCAAGATTGTAAAGAAGCAGGGAGAGACCATCTCTAAAGGCCACAAGAGTTATGAACTAATGCTCAATTTGCAGCTAGGGATCAAGTGAGACAATATTATTATTATTACATATGTTGTTCTAATTCCTAATTTTAGGGCCCCAAATTCAAATCCCCAGACGTGGGACAGTGATCTGAGTGCTTGCTTATTTCCCAGGATCTGATCTTATCCCTTGGGACAGGCTTTCACCCCCGAGCTATGCTCGGGGCTATATGTTTTAATTTCTTGAAATGAAAATATATATATGTGTGTGAATGTATATGTATATGTATATGTATAGGTATTCTGTTGGGAAGCTTGGTGCTGCAACATCATTAGATCTGAAGGCAGCAGCGTTCGATCCAAAGGAGAAGTTTTGGACTAAGATTTCACCTGATGGAACAAAAAGTGTATTGCCATTTCAGTCCTGTGAGTTTAGATGGAAGGATTACTGTCCTAAAGTTTTCAGGTATATATGCTCCAATTCAAGTACATGGATTTGTTTTGACTTTTGATGATGCTAATATAATTGAGGTATATATATACAGGGCATTAAGGTTGTTGTTTAAGGTGGAACCAGAAGACTACATCAGCTCCATATGTGGGAATGATGCTCTGAGGGAGCTGTCCTCTCCTGGGAAAAGTGGAAGCTTTTTTTACCTCACAAACGATGATCGTTACATGATCAAAACAATGAAGAAGGCTGAAGTGAAAGTGAGATTTAATTTGGATCTAATTAATTCCTATTCCTATATATACAAATTTCATTTCTTGAATATATAAAATTATGAATTTTGATGTGGTGGATGGATGGTGCTTATATTATTTCTATATAGGTGCTAATAAGGATGCTAAATGCGTATTATAATCATGTTCTTGACTTTGATAACACCCTTATCACCAAATACTTTGGATTGCATTGTCTAAAGCTAAACGGACCGGCAGCCAAGAAGGTAAAAACACCCATCCACCAAACCTGCATTATATTGGCTTCAGATCATTCATTTTCCATATATTATAACATGCATTATTTGTTGATGGATGGTGGGGGGTTTAGGTGCGGTTTGTGATAATGGGGAATCTATTCCACACGGACTACACGATTCACAGGCGATTCGACCTGAAAGGATCAACATTCGGGCGGTTGACAGACAAGCCAGAATCTGAGATTGATTCAACCACAACTCTCAAAGACCTTGATCTCAACTTCATTTTCAGGTTACAGAAGCTATGGTTTCAAGAATTCCAAAAGTAGGTATCAATAATACAATGAATCTGAGATTGTAATTTCCTTCTGAGAAAGGAAAGTAACTTGCATTGCATGCAATTAATGCAGGCAAGTAGACAAGGACTGTGACTTACTTGAGCAAGAGAGAATCATGGACTACAGCCTTCTGGTTGGTGTTCATTTCAAAGAAGCATCAACCAATGAAGAAAATGAACCACTTTCTGGTTCCCATTCCCCAACAGGTTTAGCTCATTGGTTCAGTATCCCGTATGTATTTTAGTTATCCTGATTTACATTCTCCCAAATACTAGCTCCTGGATCATATCATGTGCAGATGGTGGCGCCTCCGATTCCGAATCTCGAGCAGATTTGGAAAAGTCTTTTCAAGGGTATGCATCTCATCTCATCTCCAAGAACAGAACATTATATATGCATCAGAATGAAACTCCAGATTATATTAATGATGAGTAACGTAACTGCAGGAGAGGGATGATAAAACTGGGGATAAACCTGCCTGCAAGAGTGGAGAGGACAGAGAGGAAAAACGAAGCTGGAGAAATGCAGCTAATAGGAGAGCCAACAGGAGAATGCTACGACGTAATCCTCTTCTTTAGTATCATAGACATCCTTCAAGACTATGATATCACCAAGAAGCTTGAGCATGCTTACAAGTCCATCCAATATGATCCAAACTCCATCTCAGCCGTCGATCCCAAGGCTTACTCCAAGCGCTTTCGTGATTATATCTTCAAAGCCTTTGCAGAGGACACTTGATTAGAACCAACCCAACAAACAATATACTGTACGTTCAATTCCTTGAAGCCTGCAATTGGAGGCCGGAATTGAATGAAGCAAATTAGACGTCACCATATTCTTTTTCTTTTTTTTTTTGTTTGTTGTTGTTTTTGTAAGTCTGCATACTTAGTAGTCCATATTGAATCAGAGGCTTGATTATTAATCGAGCACCATTTTTGATTATATATGTAATACTTGAGAGCAGATCAGAGCTTTAAAAAGCTCTCATCTTTCATTAACTGTACGTATAAACTAGTCCTAAGCCACTGCACTTTCATTTTTTGCCATTCCATCTCATCTATTTCAAACATAAATTATATCTTTACTTTATGAAAAAAATAATGTTTTAAGAAAGCTAGCTTGTACGTGAAATTACTCTAAAAACGCTACCTCAAACTTGTATGAGCGAGTGAAAATTAAGTGACAAACAAGATATGAGGATCAATGTGGGGAAAATCATATAGGATGGTTTTGTCCGTAAATCGGGTATAGAAGTACAGAACAGGGTAGGAAAGTAGTAACTAACTTTATTACGAGGGGTAGGGGTGTTAGCGAACAGAGCTTTCGACAAACTACTCGTATTCGTGTTCGGTAAGCGTTCGTTTATGTTCGTTTGTTAAGGTAAACGAACATTAACAAACAAAATTTAGAGCTCGGTTAATAAACGAACAAGCTTGAACAGTTGTAAGCTCGTTTGCTAAGAGATCGTGAACAAGCTCGTTTGTGTTCGTTTACTCATGTTCGTGAACAAGTTCGTTTAATAATGTTCGTGAACAAGCTCGTTTGTGTTCGTTTAATAATGTTCGCGAACATGTTCACAAACATATATTATATTATATTAGTTTTGTAGTTGTGTTGTTTGTTTGATTATTGTTCGTGAACGTATACTATTTATTGTTATGTGTATGTGTTTGTTTATTAAGTATTCATGAACATAAATGAATATGTTCGTGAACGTGCTTATTAATGAACATGTTTGTTAACGTTAACGAACACGTTCGTGAACATGTTCACGTTGACAAACGAACACGAACAACCTCCGTTCGTTTATATTCGGTTCGTTAACAGCCCTAACGAGGGGCGGCTGTAGCCCCAAAGAACGGGTTAGGAAATACTAAGGACAATAGTGTAGCTAATGGAAATCGACCCTTGGTGGGTGGGTTGAAACAATGGACAAGAAACCACTGGACTAGGGCACTTGTATTGATCAGACTGTGGTGTCTTAAAGGAGGGAGGGCACCCCCTTTTATAGTGTTCAAGGGCTCCCCAGGCCATGTTTTGCCAAGCGGACGGAGATGATTCACCTTTCATGACCACCATCCACGTGTCCATGCCATCCCTATGTCTGCATCAGCACGTCTTCACCACCCTAGCCACGCACATGCACATCTTTAATATTGCACCCCCCTTCGGCGGGGCGCCGTCGCCACACCATGGGGCACCATGGACGGAGGTGGCCGGCAGGCCACGCCCGGTCGGCGATTGTTTGTAAACCTGTCAGCCCACAAAAGTCAGAACAAATATAAGCATTAACGCCTCAGTATTCAAGAGATGGAGCGACTTGGTGGGTTAGGACACGTCATACTAGTGGTCCTGGGTTCCATCCTTTACTACTTTACTCCAAGCCTTGGTGTGGCGCACTAGTGCCCTTGCTGCCTTCACTTGGCTCGCCGGTGGGGCGCCACCAGTCTGACGTGACACGCCCCGTCACGGGAATTCTGTCGGCAGTTTTACTTCGCCGAACTTCTTCTCTCTTCTCTTTTGTTTATTTTGCTCGGACCCCTGAAATCCCATGTCCTCATCAATATTATATTGTGAATTGAGATTAAGATCGACATTTGTTTCAATATAATGAAGTTTATAGAATTTGTTAGATTGGAAGGTACACGATTAATTTGGCTCACAAGATTGACTTAACTATAAACATTCGTGATTTAACTTTTCAATATATATTCGTGATTGTCTTGTTATGAATGTTACATTCTCTTTCACTATAAACAGTGTTGCAAAAATCGCGCTTAGGCGCCACCGGCCGTGGCAAGGAAGGCCAGAATCGACCCCCTCCGCGGTCGGGCGGCTAGGCGGCCGCCTAGACCGCCTAGCTAGTCGAACCGGTGATTTTTTTTTTTTTTTTTTTTTTTTTTTTAGGGTTTAAGTTACAAACTTTGCGAAAACATAACTTTTGACTCGGTTGTCCGTGGACAATTATTTTTTACAAATCGCGTATTTCTTAAAAAAATACTTCTTTTGCTCTTAATTTTTGTTTTTTTTTTTATAATGTATTTTGATGATTTCAACAATATTTTAAACAATTTTATAGCCACTTAAATAAATAGTTTGTAAGAAAAAACGTTGAGAACCTCATGTTTTATTAGTGAATTTTGATAATTTTTATTATTTTTTTTACATTTAAAAAAATAAAAATAAAATCGATGCCTAGGAGGCGCATAACGTATTTTGCAACCTTGAGTATAAAACACTCTATAATCATGGATGAAAGATGACACTCAAAAATTCTATATATCTATTATAAACTTTATCTAATTATATTAGCCCCAACTCTACAATGTACAATTTACTTACCCCACCTAAAGTTTAATGAAATGTGATTTCACTTCACTAAAAAAAAAAAAATTAAATTAAAAATTATGATTTTAATCCTTTAAAACTTCACATTAAAATCGTTTCGCCTTGTTAATTTTGTATAATTTATTTTATATTTTTTTATTGAATGTACAAATACCAATTTGTGATTGCAAAATTGATAACCATTTTGGTCTCTCGACTATGCTGTAATTACCAAATTGATCATGAACTATCAATGTTGACCAATTAAATTCCTAACTATTGATTTCGTAACCGATTTGATCCTCTGTAATTACCAAATTGGTCCTCGATAAGTTTGATGGAGGACCGAATCGGTTACAAATTCAATAATTGAAAATTTAATTGATCAAAATTGATAGTCGATGACCAATTTAGTAATTACGGCATAGTCGAGGAACTAAAAGAGTCAAATAAGTCGTGATTGAATTAGCTGCATGGGTACCAATAATCATGTATGGGCATAATAAACATTTGTTAAGCTAAGCTAGGTTTAGTTGTGATATAATTTGCAAATGACTATAATACTAGTAGTGGAATCATTGGTGAATCTTTATGTGGATATTGTTAGGACTCTATTACTTATATTAAACTAGGAGTCTCTCTCTATACATTTATATGACTATCGGTTAATATTACATTATATATTCATATCCTCATCTGGTATCAGTTAGCTAGATTTTCTCTCATGGCAGTTCTCGGTGTGAATGATGACGGCTCTGTTCATTACTCTACCTAGCGGACCGTCACCGAGGCTCTCCCTAACCCCGCTGTTGGTGCCAGTCTCTCGTCGGCTCATCACTTTGTCTCTCGCAAATTGACTGCCCGAAACTTCCTCTCCTGAAGAACGCATATGCTCCAATTCCTAAACCCTAAACCCTAAACCCGCTGTTGATGACAGTCTCTCGTCGGCTCATCACTTTGTCTCTCTCAAATTGACTGCCCGAAACTTCCTCTCTTGGAGAACGCATATGCTCCAGTTCCTGGAGGGGCAAGGGCTCCTTGGATACATCAACGGAACGTTGCCGTGCCCGGCTGATTCACCGCCAGTAGCCTCGACTGCAGATAGCGGCGGTGTTGTCGCTGCTTCGGACTTGCTCTTGCGACAGCAGTAGCGACCCCAAGACAAAGCTATTTTGTCGCTTCTCATCTCTTCCCTCTCTGAAGAGACCATGCACCTTGCGGTCGGCCGATTGACTTCTCGGCAGCTGCGGCTTGCGATCGAGCAGTCCCTTGGCTCGTCGACCAGGGCCCGGGCGTTACACTTGCTTGGAGAATTGCAGGGGCTTCGCCAGGGTGCCTCATCGATCTCGGACTACCTTGGCCGCGCTCAAATGCTCGTGGAGGATTTGGCTCTTGCCGACCGGGATGTCACGTTAGACGATCAAAACCTTTACGTCTTTCGTGGCTTATTGCCGGAGTTTCGCTCGCTGGTGGCATCCTTGACGCGAGGTGCTCCAGTTTCGTTGACGGAGGTTGCTGATTTTTTGGTTTCGCATGAGTGGATTTGTGCTGATGACGGTGGCGGCTTGGGTGCACCGGCTGATTTTGCGGCGAGTCGTGGTGGTCGCGGTGGCCGTGGGGGCGGTCAGCAGTCTCGCGGTGGTGGAGCCAAGGAGGCCGCGGAAGAGGGAACCGGGGGCGTGGTCGTGGGCGCTCTCGGTCTGGGTCTCGTTGTCAAATCTGCAACAACCAAGGCCATACTACTCTCTTGTGTTACCGCCGTTATTCTGACTCGTCGAATCCTCAGGCGAACATGGTTTTTTCTATGGAGTCTACCGGTTCGGATGGCCCTCATCAATGGTTTCCTGACACTGGTGCCACGAATCACGCAACACCGGATGCCCCCGTAATGTCGTCTGCAGCTAGTTATGATAGCCCGGAAACTCTACGAGTCGACAGTGGTTCAGGTTTGCCTATTGTTAATGTTGGTCCCGCTTCGATAGCTACTGATTCTAATTCTTTTAGGTTATGTGATGTGTTGCATGTTCCTGGTATTTCGTTGTCGTTGTTGTCTGTTCAGCGTTTTGCTAATGATAATAACGTTTTCTTTGAATTTCATCCTTCTTGTTTTTATGTGAAGGACATTACGACCGGAAAGGTCCTTTTTAAAGGGTCTTCTCCGGGGGGCTTGTATACATGGCATGCTTCGCGTCGGGTTCCTGCTACATTTGTTGCTGCGCGAGCGTCTTCTTATGTGAATGGCACTTTACATTTCGGTCTTCATATCTCTCGGTCTACATCTGTTGCTATTTATGCCTTTTCTGATTCGGATTGGGCTGGTGATCCGGATGACCGGAAGTCTACGAGTGATTTTGCAGTCAACTTGGGGCAATAATTTGGTTTCTTGGGTGTGCCACAAGCAACGGACTGTGGCTCGTTCATCTACTGAAGCTGAGTATAAGGCTTTGACTGATGTGTCTGCAGAAGTTACTTGGCTTGTTTCGTTGCTGAAGGAGATTGGCTTTCCACCTGCTACAGCACCCAAGTTATGGTGTGACAACTTGGGTGCCACTTATTTGTGTATCAATCCAGTATTCCATGCCTGAACGAAGCAGGCCGTTGAGATCGATTACCACTTTGTTCGTGACAAGGTGTCCAAAAAGAAGTTGCAAGTTCATTTTATCTCGATCAAAGATCAATTAGTTGATATATTTACGAAGTCTCTTTCTTCTTTACGTTTTACGTTGGCAAGTTCAATGTTTTGGCTAGTCAACCTTGTGCTTGAAGGGGAGTGTTAGGACTCTATTATTTATATAGAACTTACACTTATATGAATCCTCATCGATATAAAGCATGCTTAGGTTGATTTTGGAGTAAACCCCATAATTAATATGAATAATGAAGGTAGCGTATGAGGAACGTAAATGATAAACATCATTTTCTCTGAACCCTGTTAATTGCTTGCATATATTCGTGTAAGGAAACGTTATAAATTGCCATCGATGAAATCAAGGTAAATGCTATATCATTTTAAATTGAATGAATTGCTTAAAGGATTTTATTTTCTTTTGGTTTCTTTCGATCGATAAAGTCACAAATGGAATCATTTTATATTGCAGTCATTTATGGAGATTATTTAATAATAATTAATAAACTAAAAGTTGCCTAAAGTTCATATAAGTTGTATTTTAACTTACTCTCTGAACACATAATAACAGCTGATTAAATATAAGGAACGCATTCAAAATTAATTACTACCCTTTTAATAACGGCATTTTAACAAATTAAATATCATGCAATTCGGCAATCCCTTTCGACCCACCCCTCAATAAAGAAAACGAATGATAAACACTCCCCTTGTATCAAAACCTATCTCAAAATTCTAAAGAAAATGTGTAAAAAGCATCACAACCAAGGGCATCAGCATGACTACCCTAATCTTGCTTACTAAAGCCTGTTAGTACTGGAGAAACTGCAAAGGGGAGAATAGGCATTTTAATATATTATTGTGGACAGGCATTCAACATAAAAACAAAAGCACCAAACAAAGTGCAGATACGTAATGTAACTAGCATAGCATAGCTTAGTGAAAAACAACACAAAAAAACAAACAGTAGTCTAAACAATAGTAGTAGTATGTATATTGCCACCAAGAGGCAAGAGGCAATACATCAACCAGTAAAAGTTGAAATATAAAATGCGTCCATGATCGCATATTTATTCCCATCCATGATTTTTTTTATCCTTCCACATAATCTCTGTTTCAAAGCTCTCATCAGATAACAGCAGACATGGGAACTGCCAGACACATATATAGTGTATAAACAGTTCAAATTGCTCATCGATGTAGCACAACATCGTCAAGACACCTATCAGCTAGGTAGATTTTCTGGAACTTCATTCCATCCCGACTCCCAACCAGCTATCCATCAAAATCTCATATGATCCCTTGTGCATAACAATTCAACCAGGTAAAGGCTCATAAATTTCAAAGTTACCAATTCCTGTACCCTATTGATGCCACAACCTCCACTCATCCAGTCTGGTAAGCTTGGCACAAGCTGCTGCATGTTATCCAAACCACAACAGTCATATATGAGCACACAACTATGTTAAACAAAACATTGACATACAAATTCAACCACACAAAACCACACCAATTAACCTCAAATCACAAACTGCCCAGACAGAATATTAACCCCTCAAAAATTCCTGTTCAAATATTTTTGCAAGTATTTATTTTTTTGAAGTTACTAGTCAGTTTTAAATAACGGCACAATTAACAACAGGATCTGGAAACAGAAAGCGAGAACCACTATTTCTCCACGAAACTATGGATGGAAAAGGGGATGGAAACAAGTTGCAATCAAATGTACACATTAAAAAAACGCATACCTCTTCAACAGCAAGTGCCTGCAACAATCTCAGACCATCCATGCAGCATAAAAAACCTTAATAACATTGCCCAAACTGCAAACATGATGGTTGAACTTCATAGCAATGGACCATTGGACATTCACCACAGTAAGTACAAAACTGTAAGAAGGTAGGTAGGCATAGTTCATAACACAAGAATAGGACATTCACAATTGATAAGGCACTGAAAAGACCAAAGAATGGTAGGAAATGTTGAGTTTACCATCTAAAATTCCATATTCGTCTCACACGAAGAAACGACCTTCCCACAGAGACTGACCCTGATACTGCTGAGGCAGTGCAACAGTCTGTTGATTTCCTCTCTGAAGTTGTTGCTGTTGTTGTTCCTGATATAGTTTCATTTGTTCGGACATCTGAAAGTCTGGCCAGCCATTCTGGTTGTCAGCCTGGACATACAGTGGTGATACTTGTTTACCAGGGAAAGGAAAGCTAACCATCCCCATAGAATTGCTGCTCATGTTGGGAGGTTGACTTGCCTGCACTGATTGATTAATAGAACTACTGTATCCTGAGCTCTGGTTTGTTGAAGGCAACTGATAGCCATCAAGCCAACTATAGTCATCCATTGGGGGAGCATGTGTATTTTCATTCTTCAAGGCCATGGCTGAGGATGAGTCATCCATGACTTTAGGAGGAACAGAACCAAATCCAGGAGGTGGACCCAAGTGTCTAATAGGTCGACTTACTGGATTTTTCTTTGAGCCAGTAGAGATGATGGATGAAGACTTCACTGCCATGCTATCCAAACCAGCTACTGAAAATGAATTTAACTTTGATGGAACACAAACCTCAGAGAACTGGATGGGAATATTATCAGCAGTAGTAAAATTAAGTGACTGTGGAAAGGGGACTGAATATGCAGCACTTTGCATTAGTCCAGAATGATCCTGCATCTCAGACTTAACAGACCCATTTTCCATTAAATTCAAGTGGGCCAATCCATTGGTAATGCTGCTTTGTTCCGACGACCACATAGAAGAACTTGGTTGGATTGATGACACATAATGGGTATTGTTATTAACAACACTGGTAGGCAGCCTTAAGCTAGGATTGAAACCATTTTGCATAAGTAATCCATCAAGTCCAGATGAAAACACTCCCATATCAATTCCTAAATCAACCCCAGACACATTAACAGCAGGAAGAGGAGCCTTCACGGTTGTAACATTGGATACAGGAACAGGTGAAGTAATCATATTTGAAGAGAATCCATCCATATGTTTCTCACTCATGGATGGCTTAAACACAATCACCTCATCTTCTTCTTCACCTTCTATGAACAACTGTGGTTTAGGTGGCAAGGCTCCGAGAACCATTTGTCCTCCAACCGGGTTCTCTTGTTCAACTCCACTCAATTTGGGATCTTCCAAAGTGCTACCAAGCCAATAATCATCAGAAATTTGTGGCTTAGTGCCAATAACAAACTTCTTTGCCTTCGTATCAAAGTAAACTCCATCTCCTCCTACTCTAACCACACTAGCAAGAGCCTTACCAGCCCCTACAAGCCTCTGGATTCTCACTTTTCTTTCTTTACTACCAACATCACCACCCAATGAATGCTTCCTTGAGAAGTCAAGTATAAGCTGTGCAGGAACAAGAGGAAGAAATCCTCTAAGTTCAAAGTCCTCAGGCAATGCAAGACGATTGGCGGTCTCAGCTTCATCATACTTGCTCATATTGAAGAAACATGTTTCATCCTCATCTTCATCAACAAACTTTGACCCACTTGATAGCAGCTTATTTAAAAAGGTGATGCAATTGTTCCAGAAAAAGGATCTAGCATTTGATTGTGTTTCTTCTGGCTCATTACCTACTGCAATATCTTCATGGCAGGCTAACCATTCTACGAAAATCATAACACCTGGCAGTAGGAAGCTTGCTGAGGGGTCATTTAATTGACCACACCTCTCAACCACATGACCCATAAACTCAAAAACAGCAGTATACGCATTCTGTAGAAGAACTGAGCGCTGAAGAATCTCAGCATATGACTGATTTTCAGCTTCCCTATTCACATTGTACACAGTGAATATAAGGATAGCAACAAGCCTAACTACTGCAAGCCTGCAGTCAGCAGCATCTGAACCAAAACTGTACTTCTCATCCGGTCCAGAAGAAAGAAGCTCAAGTAAATCATTTTTAACCACTGAAAGCACTTCTCCAAATGTCTCCAAGCTGGTGAGAGATGGCAATAAAAAAATCAAAAAATATGGCCACAGAAAATAAAATATAGTCATTGATAATAAACTGATGAATATACCTTGTGCGTGTAAACAGAACCCCATTTAATCGGACAAATCTTGTGCTGAAAATTTTGAAAATATCGGATGTACTTGATGCTCTTTCCTTAACTGCAGTGGCTTCAACCCTTTCTTCTTTTTGTGGAAATCTTGCATCACCCTTACCTCTTCCTTTCCCGGATACACGTGCAGGTGCAGATTTGACAGAGGATTTAGCATCTCCCAAAAGCTGGGAATAGTTCTGTCGATTCTGCCAAAATTTAAATCACATGTAATTTTGCAATCAATAACATGAGTGACCATTCATTAATAAATATGCAGCATGAAAATATCATCCATATCTTAGAGAGGGGGGAATGTAAGAATACCAAATCATATGGTCTTAACAGGACATGCAATTTAATGCATCACTTCAAATAGTATGTTCTGGGTTTATTTAGATAATGAAGATCTGACTCTAAGTTCTGCTTTTAGCATTTGAGTTTACTTGCTTAAAAAAAGAGAAGCTTAACACAATGAATCTTTTGTACCAGTCCCAAGCAACAAGCCCAAAAGACCCGTTTACAAAGCTGATGTTTTGTAGGGTACAACATTGGAGATGAACTAGCACCGTTGTTTGAAGTAAGAGCAGATTTAATAAATAAAATATTGTATACATGCAAGAAACAGCACAAAGGAAGACTTGTATAATTGTCATATCAGTAGTATGTTTACCTTCTCAAATGCAATAATCAAGTTGTCCCTTGCAGTGGTGAAGGGGTTCTCTACAGCAAGACTTCGAAAATATCGATAAATTGCCACCAATTCATCACCAGAGTAGGAAGCCAAGATTGCAAGCTGATAAAACAAACAATTGGTTAATCGCTGTGAACCAGAAGAGACACAAGTATCCAAGAAATGTGGCTGTTGTACAATCACAATAGAAAGGCAACAAAGAAAACCTGATGATGAGGATTGCCACTTGCAGGCCAAAGCGAAGAAGCTTGCAAGTAATAGCTTGATGCTGCTGAAAAATCTCGAGCTTTAGAATCACCTTCGCCGTATAAACCTTTGTAACGAGCAAGATCACCGAGATAAATCAGACAACGGTGGCAGGATATTAAACCTTTCTTCATGTCAGCAGATTTACTTCCATCTTTAGACGATGGAATTTGGTTTTCAGGATCATCAGAGAAATATCCTAGTGGCAGACCATACTTAGCCCTAATTTTCAACATCAAATCATGGTAAAATCCTGTTGCTTCAGACAGGAATGTCTTAAATTGTGTGCGAATCTTTGTGATTCGATCAGGCCCACCTCGACTAGGACCTTTCCCATTCTGAGATGTGGTTGATCCAGAAGCAGATAAAGCAGTATTCAAGTGTGCACGTAATTCCTCAATTCTCCTGTAATGCAACTGCCACAATGCATACTCTATTTCATGTTGCTCAGAGAAAGCATGATTCTCAAGGATAATAGCTTCATAATTTTCACGCATTTGTTGCCATGAATTTGGGTCAGAAGGAATTCTGGCTTGTGCTGCCTTCCTACGCTTATTCTCTAATTCAACATTCTATCAAAGATTGAAAAGTATTAGTAAATAACATGCCATATAGTTTAATACTCTGTATAACAAATGCAAATTAAGATGCAAACCTGATTTATAAACTTGTACAAAATATAGAAATGCCACTGTAAGATGAAATCAAGCATACCTTGTTAAAGAGGCGTTGAACACGCTCACGAGATGAATGATCGACACTGTTATCCATCGGAATGGTCATTATCCATCAAGAGCAGTTTAGCTTCAAAGAACTCCGTGAAACACAAAACCCTTGACCTGCAGAGAAATATCTGGATTAGCTTCGAAGTGGTATCATATAGTCTAATACATGCTCCCAAATAAACTATAGTGTAATACATAAGCAAGCCCCAATATTTTCCTTTCTAGAGAGGGTCAAGTTATTTTTTTAAAAAAACTACATAATGATAAAATCACACATCTTCCCTTGTTCCGTTCACTTACCAAAAAATAATTGCAAGCACATCCACCTGGACCAATTTAGTACACAACAATCTGGCAAAATACAATCACAATGTGGAAATTGCAAATGTTTTTTATATTCACAAACCTTGAACTGGCATCAATTTAGTTTAAACGGTATTTTTCACCTCAAGGGTACTAGGAAATCGTTTCTATCAAATTTATTGAGGTTTATATAGCATGCCACAGCGCATAATCCACATAATAAAACCAATTGAAAATCTCCAGATTGTCCACTAGTGCCCTAGAATATACCGACATGATTTACCTTCTCGTGAAGAGATATGAGCAATCAGGACATATAATGCCCTAGACCCTCCTCTCGGGTCAATCGAGATCCAGCTCGTTCGATTCTAGTATTTTGATCAATATTAGACCGAAAATAATCAAACTTCATTTTAAAATCCCAAGAAAACTAAAACCTCCAACTTCATCAACAGAAATCATAAAAACCCCAAATTGCAATCACATGAACAGAGAAAGGCGCCCAGTTTCCTTTTCCCCTTAAAATTGACCGCGCAAATCGTAACGAAATTCAACAATCGAATAGAAATTGGAGAAACTTACCCAAATCAAAGCCAGATCTGCGAAGATCCCGTCGTAATAGCCGCTCTAACCCCACCGATTCCGTCAATTCAGAGAAAATGTATACATGCAAGGGTAGGGTTATACAAAGAGAAAACGGAGAGGAAGGCACTAGGGTCTGGAGATATATATAGAGGATGTAATTTCTAAGCCATGATTTGAATGAGAAGGAGAGTTGGAGGAGGAGAAGGAGAGTTGGAGGAGAGAGAGAAGTTTTTTTGTAGAATGAAAATCATCGGCAAAAGGCTTTTGTTTTGGGGGTCGGAGTTTTCTGGGTGAAGTCTAGGCGGCTATGACTCACGCCGTGCCCAAAAGTCTTATCTCGCAAAATATTCTTTTCCTTATTTATTTATTGGTTTTAAAATATAATTAATAATTATACCACCCATATTCATAATTATTTTTCTTTGTATCCACGAAATGGGTTCTTAGGACTGCTAAATTTTATAATAAAAACAGAATTGAACGATACAATATTAGAAAATATATATGTATTACAGTTTTGGTCCACACAACAAACAATTTTAGTTTTTGGTTGTTAATTTTGTGAATATAATCATTTTTTTTTTTGAAACATTGTGAATATAATCATTAGTTGTATTATACTAATGTATTTTTTTTTATAATTCTAAAAGAAAAATGGACACCCAAAAATATAATAAAAATAAGTTTGTCCTCATACATAAAAGTTTAACCGTTCAAATCTTACAAACATCTTCTTGATCGTGTCTATTGCTTGAGTCATCAAAACGAGTTTTTTACGTCGGGCCCATTACTTGGCTCATGGGCCTATGGGTGGCCAGCTCATAAATTATGTGTATGTGTGTGTGTGTATATAATTCAGTTATCGTGCGGTTGTGCGGTTAAATCTGAGCCATTGATCTTGCCTAAATCAACGTTCAAGATTAACAAAAAAAATTTTAAAAAAATGCGATGGTAATTTGATAATTTTTACATTTAGGTCAGATTTAAGGTGTGTGGTTTTTCCTTCTTAAGGTGCATGGTTTTCCTTCTTAAGGTGAGTTGTTTTTGTGCTGTGTGATTAAGGTGCGTCAATTGTTGAAAACTTAAGTGCATGATTTTCCTTCTTAAGGTGCGTGGTTTGTGTGCTTAAGGTGAGTCAGTTGTTGAAACTTAAGGTGCGTAGGCCTAAAGCTTTAAGTGCGTGGTTTTCATTCTTAAGGTGCGTTGTTTTCCTTCTTAAGGTGCGTGATTTGTATGCTTAAGGTAGTGCATCAGTTGTTGAAACTTAAGGTGCGTCATTTTAAAATTTTACGTGTGTGGTTCGTGTTCTTAAGGTGCTTTGTTCGTGTGTGTGGTTAGGTGCTCTATTTTAAAACCATCGTTGACGTCATTTGATTTAAATTTTAGAAAAACCATGATCTATTTTACTGAAGGTTTATAGTTGTACTCTTTTTCCCTTAGCTGAGTTTTTTTCACTGGGTTTTCCACATGTTATGAAATACATCATGTACTCTTTTTCCCTCGATTAGATTTTTCCCACCGAATTTTTCTAACAAGGTTTTTTAATGAGGCATAAATATAGTAAGATAATGACCAATGGAGAGTGTTGTAAATATAACCATTATTGTGGCCATTATCCTATTTTCCTTGTACATTTATTCTCATGATTGTATGTATATATACATTTGTCAGTTATGGATGAACGAGGTAGTTCCTGTATTTTCAATCGTCCTCTTTACTTTTAGTTTCCTCTATCTTCTCTTTACAATGTCCTTTATTGTTCTTTACATACAATGACGGAAAATCATCTTGGAAGATTGAGTTAAAGAAGATTAATTTTACAACAAGAAGAAAGAAAAGACGCACACATGTGCGTATATATATTAATTATATTTTTGTTTAGGAAAACTCTTCTTACCCCTCATAATTTTATTCCTCATAAATTTTTTCTTTGACATGATTTTTAATTATTGGGTGTTATGAATGGGATGTCTTCGTTACCTTTTAATAAAAAAGTAAAGTAACCAATCAAATAATGTCATGTCAAGAAGGAAAATAATGACGGGAAAATTTGTAGGGGTGAGTAGCAGGCATTACTATTTTGTTTATTTTCAAATGAGTTAATTCTATTGGAGGTCTATTGTTTTTTGGGGCAATTTCAAATTTAGTTACAGATTATCTTTTTTGTCATTTAACACCCCAGACTATCATATTTTGGACACTTTTGGTCATTTTGATAAATTTTTTGGTGAAATATTATTTTAAGCATTGGTATTTTCGTCTCTTCAATTTTTATTATTATTTTCCCAATGAATTAATTCCAACGGAGGTCTCGTCTTTTGTAGAAATTTCAAATTTAGTCTCATAAAATTGGTTTTGCCATTTAACAATTCAGATTATCATATTTTGGACACTTTTGGTCATTCATATGGCTTTTTCAGGTGAAACCCTATTTTAGACAAATGCATTTTCGTTTCATCAATTTTTTTTGTAGTTTTTACACCACTTGTTGCTTTTAATTTTCGTCTCTTCAGTCGTGGATTGCATCATCTCCTTCACCTGGCTAATGTCTTCATCTCTTTCAACTCAGCCCTAAATCATCCTTCGTCAATGGTGATACCAAGTACGTGAAGACCTCCGGATGCGGGAGAATCATTTCGCAACGCAGTTGGAAAGCTCAAGATGTCGCCGCCTGGTCAGTTTCAGTCTGACCGCTATTGATTTAGTCCATGATTGTGTGAATCATCTATTACAAATGTAGAGCAAAAAAAAAAGTATCTTCTTTGTCATCAGAAAATTCCCTTTCCTAAAATAGAGTTTCATTGGAGAAAAAAAAAAGTAATCAGAAGAACCAAAAGTGTCCAAAATATGTTAGTTTGGGGTGTTAAATAGTAAAAATGATTGTGTGGGATTAAATTTGAAAATGACATCAAAGATAATAGACCTCCGTTGAATTTAATTCATTGAAAAAAAAATTGAACATACGAAAATACTCTTCCCTAAAATAAGATTTCACTGAAAATTCATCGGAAGAGTAAGTGTCCAAAATATAATAGTCTGAGATGTTAAATAATAAAAATGATAATTTAAACTAAATTTGAAATTATCACAAAAAAGAAAAAGCACTGTTGCAATTAACCATTTCCAAATCAAACAAATAAGTTAAATATGAGCTATTACTATTTTTGATTTTTTTTTTTTATGTGGGTCATGTCGAGTGAATTTACATTTTTTAAATGTTGATCCACTCTAATTCAACCTACTTTAATTTATTAAAAAAATTCAAATTAATAATTTTAAGGAAATTGTTTAAGTACTTTTTAAAATTTTAATTGTATTTATACATTTTTTATTTTATTACACATTTAAATAGGTGGGGTTAAAGTGTACATTGTTTGTATATTTATAAAGTTAAAATTTTATACTTAAATACACTAAAAATTTACAATTTTGAATATTAAATTTAAAATAATTTACAAGTTATATAACATATAAGTGTGAACTTTCTATATAAGAAGTCTTAGATTTAATTTGTATTGTATGTAACATGAATTAAAACGATTACATTTTTAAGTTACAAGGGATATTTTTAAAGATAAAGGTAATATGAATTTGGGCTGATTCGATTGAAATCATAGTTACATGAAGAGTGACTCAACACTACCAAACTTGGGCAATTTATATCATGTACCACGATGCACATAATAATGCACATAATAATGTGCACCCAGGTACAAAATGCGCGCGTTTCAATTGCTGACGTCACTTCGTCCGTCTAAACGGCCCAAACCCCATTATATATATTCAGTTAAAAGTTTATGTGTTTTGTGTTATGAGTTTCTGTGTATTCAGTTAAGAGTTTATGTGTATTGTGTTATGAGTTTCTGTGTATTCAGTTAAGAGTTTATGTGTATTCAGTTAAGAGTTTCTGTGTATTATGTATCATGTTAAATTATGTGTATTCAGTTATGAGTTTCTGTGTATTCTGTTATAAGTTTATGTGTATTCGAAACAATTTTTTTTTTTTTAGACAATGCACCAAAACGACGTCGTTTTCGATAAGGCAGACGCACAATACATTGTGCGCCCTGCTGCACGATATAACGACTGCCAAACTTCCTCATATGCCAGCCCAAGGGTTGTAGCACATGATCGGTCATGCCCGAGTTTACCCATATTGGTCTAGCACACATTGCTATCATTACAAGTATTACTAAACCCCATCATAGTTACTAATTACTAAGTGATATAATAATGGTATATGGTCTAATTTCAAATAAATATGCTTCAAGTTTTGGGTCCTATCTGGAATTCTAAAAGATTAAATATGATAAAATATATTAGAATCCAATCGCATAATATATGAGACAAAGCAAAGCCATGAAGAATTCTTTAGTTGATCTGCATCCCAGGGCAATAAATCTGTCCCTAATTAATATGGTCTACTATTTATCAGAGTACTATTATTTATATTGCCAAGATCACTCCTAATCGAAAATAGTGAATTTTGGGACTAGTTTAGGATTGGATTCCGCTCTCCTATATCGTATTCCTCAATGTCTTCTCTACAATAATACAGTCTCCATCTATAACTTCTTATCAATCCCAACATGTCGATATATACAATTACAAAATAATAAAATTTGTTTATTAGCTTTGGAATGAGTGATTGAATAGGTAAAACACAATTTTAATTAACTATATTAAACAATTTGGTTAACTGAATCTATATACTATTATTATAAAAAAAAATTATATTAATTTTAATTTTACAAATTGTATTTATTCATTTTTTAATTATTTTCTTTATTATATATCATCATTTTAATATTAAACAAATACACTGGATAAAAGACAACCCTCAAGCCTCAATCAAATAGGTTAATATTACATCCCAACTTTAACCAAACACAATTACACAAATAGAGCATATTCCAGTAATATGCATTAAGGTATTGTTTTAGGAAGTAATACAATAATCTAAGGTAACAACACATTCCCAACACCTTTAGGGCTATATGTCTGTCTAGACAAATCTATTACAAGAACACCAATGTTTCAAGCATTGAAACATTTTTTTCTACTAACATACAAAGATCTTACCACTGTTGGAGCAGATAGCTGCTCTCGCTCACGACATCGCCTCTCTATAATCCCATCGGGAGTGGAACCTCCCCATTGAGTAGCCCGGCAGAGGCACCTCATTTAGATGCAATGGATCCGGTTCAATTCCATAATCTGTCAATGGCCTGTGCTCCAGAAGATCGTCATGTTTTTCAACAAAATCAGGAATTTCAAGCTGGCCTTTCTTTATATCATCCCAAAGGTACTGTAGGCGACTAACATACTTAATTTTCCAATATAAGCTACGGGAAAACAAGAGGAAAGATAGTAAGCACATTAAACATGTATAGACAGACATGAATTGAGTTGCAAATAACTTTGATAAGAGTCTGATTAACCATAAACTTTGATGAGAATACACTAGAAGTAAACATTGTAATAGAGTCTACATGTATATATACGAGGAGGCATGGGTGCATAATTGTGTATCATCTGTCAGTCAATCAGAAAATATAAGACAAATAAGCCTGCAAAGAATTTGTTTATCAATCATGATTCAAACAGTAAAATATAAAAGAAAATGCAGTTCATATTGATGCTAACACCAAATCAGCAACACCTCTGGCTTAACTTAAATACACAGCTAATACCGCTAGGAGAGAAATGCAGTTCCGTTTATTCAGAATTATTTAATTTGCTTAACTAGACAAACTCAGTTTGTCAGAAATATGCATTAAAAGCAACCATAGCTACTAATAGCTTAAAAGATCTGTAGACATAATTTAGAAAGGAACATAAAAGAAAAACTTACCCTCCGCTTAGGAAGAATCTGCCTAGTGTAGCAATAACAAGCCTCGATCTGATTCCAGGATGGATAAAGTACAGAACCTGAAGCCTATCCTTATGTTCAGGTGGCAGAGCTTCATAAATCCACCTCAATATGGTCATGCCGGGATTGTTATCTTCCCCTTTCACAGTAGTATGAATGTACGCAACACAGAAAGGTCCTTCTGGCATCTCTGTCAGAATTTTGTGGACAACATATTTCTTCAGCCGCTCCGCGCTGATTACAAGAGCTGCACACAATTTATCACATAAGAACATGAACATCACTGGACTTCAGGCAGTGATTATGTCACGAATTCACAGGATAAGATCACATCAGAGTAATAGAAAACATTCATTTCATTAGAGATGCAGCAAGCTCGGCTAAATTTCGAAAACACTCACTTCAAGCTCACAACATAATCAATCATTTCCAAACAAAACAAAAAGTTAAATTAAATGAATTGCAAAGGAAGGCCGGAGCGAAGTACCTGGAAAGTATTTTCCGACGATCCGGAAGATCCGATTGCCGGCAACATCGGAGCCCCGCTCGAGGCGGAAGAATTGGAGGGCATCGAGGTCGGAGAAGTCTTCATGGACGTCGGAGGGGCAGTCGTGCCAGCACTCTTCCCCCTGTTCTTGCTCCGTTTGGGACAGAAAGGGCCGGGCGTCTACGCCTAAATCCGAGGCTAACACCAACACCGAGAAATCTTCCGACCCGCTGCCGCCGGAATTTGCCATCGCAGCTCAGGCAACTTGTTCAATCACTGTGTAGTGGATAAGTAGGGTTTGATTCTTGGCATTGGTTGATCCGAAAGTCCGAAGTGTTCATTGGAAAGTGGAAACCCCCATGCGTTTGGGTTTTTATTTGTAATTTTAAAAATAAATAAATTAAGCACTGCATTTTCCACACCAACCAGTCAGCCACGATTTCTCTTGGACCCCTAAACACGTACGGGCAGGGTTTTTTTTTTTTTTTTTTTTTTTTTTTTTTTTTTTTTTTAACATCGTAATTTATTAATAAAACTGGAATTCAGTAATTATATCCATAAAAAATAAAATCGCATACCTAAGGGCCTTTAATAAATTAACCGTATAACAACCGCAATTATTTAATTGATCTTATAAAATATTTTATTAAACAAAAAATTACAGCACCACGTTTCGTTCACATAATGAATTTTGAGGGAATGGGAATATTATTTCATATGAGATAAAATAAGTAAATATGAATTTTATTCTATTGTTTGATTTGGTGAAGAAATAGAATGTATGAATGACATTTTACTATGTGGTTGGGTTAAAGAATTTTAAAAATATAAATGGAATAGATTTTCAAAAAATATATAAATACTCTACTGAATAATAATTTTCTACAATTGTATATATATTGGTATTGTTTGGTAAATGATTGTTAGCTGATATCTATTAGTTGATTGAATTAATTAGATGGTATAACTAATTGATAACATTAATGGGGCGTTTGGTTCAGGTTATATAATACAACCACTGTTATATTTGCTTGGTAATATAAGATTCTCATGTTTGGTTCATGTTATGTAACTTTTCCCGGGAATGTTAGATAACCTCCGCATTAAGTTTTTAGATATTGGAAGGGAATGTGAGATACCCTCCAATTTCTTAGGTAATCTCACATTCTCTTGTCTTATTACTAATGTTGGGCTTTGGACGTTTTAATCAATTTATCTTATTACCGTTGTCTTATTTACATATCTTAGTTTTAAACCAAACACAGGAATCTAACATTTCCCTAATAATCTAACATTCTCAGCAATCTAACATTTCCTAAGGTAATCTAACATTCCGTGAACCAAACGTCCCCTTGTAGAAATATGTTTTGGTAAATTCGTTCTTAGCGAATATTTAGTTTTTCCAAATGCCCTATGTTTACTTTCTTTATGCACATGTTCTTGGTTTTGATTGGTTTGTTTAATTTGGTTGAAGGTTAGGCCCTATTTGAAATCAAAATGCAATAATTATGTGGTATAAGGCAAAAGTGAGGTTGTAAGGCTTTTATTTGAGTTAATTAAATGGTCCATTGACTATTGCGAAATTATCAATTTGGTCATCGACTATTTTTTTACCCAATAAAGTCTTCGACTTTGTAAAAGTTAACCAATATGGTCCTCCGTTAAGTTTGGGGTCTAAAGTCTGTTAAAATCGAGAGTAATAAAGGAATTTCACAAGTTCATGGTCTTGTGTGAAGATGGCACAATCAAGTACCCGGTCAATTTGGGGAACAACCTTGGAGAAGTATCGAATGGCTTGGGAATAGAGGCTAGTGTTAAGGGCTGTGATTGCGACGGTCCTGCGACGGAGCAGCAGCTTGATGTGGTTGAGCAACTGGGAAATGCTTTCGGATTCGGTTATTGGCGGCGCTTGCAGCTGGGCACCAGCGGCAAAAATCTCTCCGGTCAGCGGGAATCTAGTGAAAGAAAAATTGTCATCGGACAAGCAAATACTCTCGCGGCCGAAGGCATCGGTGGCAGTGCGTTTGCCCGTCTGTAACAAAACCAAAGCATCCTCCATTAGACCCAACTGGCAACAAGCCTGGCCTAAAACCAAGTACCTGAA
Organism: Ipomoea nil; assembly: GCF_001879475.1. Taxonomy (NCBI): domain Eukaryota; kingdom Viridiplantae; phylum Streptophyta; class Magnoliopsida; order Solanales; family Convolvulaceae; genus Ipomoea; species Ipomoea nil. Next base: position 4,593,769 of record NW_017619254.1, on the reverse strand, counting down.
CACATACCCAAAGCCCCTTCATCAGCACTGCAAATGTTTTTTTTTTTTTTTAATGAATAAAGAAAGAGGACAACATTAATATTTAACACACATAGCTTATTTGACTTGCAAAACTCAAAACTTTAATTTCTTCATTAAATTAAGGACAGTTCACAGCTCACAGCTGGTTTGGCGTAACATTGAAGCCAGTGGCCGAATTTGATGGGTAGTAATACAAGAAGGGGGAAAACCAATGAAACAGAAAAAACGGAAAAATGACCTCCATTGCCCTTCCCTTTCGCAACTTTTGCAAAGCCCGGCTACAACCTTCTTCTTCAAATCGAAAAGCGGGATCAGAAGCACTTGAAAGCAGGCTCGTCGGAACCACCTCCGCCGGAGGAGAGGGACTTCACCCTCTCCTTCGACAACGAGTTATCCATGACGACGACGATTAAGAAGTTTTCGAGGATGATGAGGGTTCATTGGATGCCATCTCCACACTAGAGCATAAATCGTAAAATTCCTTTATTACCCTCGACTTTAACAGACCTAGACCCCAAACTTAACGGAAGACCATATTGGTTAAAATTTTCAAAGTCGAGAATTTTATTGGGTAAAAAAAAAATAGTCGATGATCAAATTGGTAATTTTGCAATAATCAAGGGATCATTTTGGTAATTAACTCATTAAACAATATTTTAAGGTTACTTCTAATGGAGTAATTACACCCCTAGAGGTGAGTGAACATATAGTATATGAGCAATGTAAGTCTCCAAGAATGCTCACACCTACCTATGTTTTAAAGAACTTAATTAATGGTGATTAAAATGAATTGTTATGCTTAAACGTGACTAGGGGTTGTATTGAATAATGTTCTGACTTATTACAAATAATAATAATTGCAATATTATATGTATAAGACATTGAGGGCAATTATTACCTATTCTTTACAATGATTATAATTTCCATACATTTTATTGTGCCATGGATTCTTATCGATGGTGTTAGAGCTTCATCTAGCTCACCATTTAGTATACGTCTTGAGGTAGTTAGTGACCTTTTGGGTTGGGCATGGCCTGACTGAATGAGACCATCTGAATCCATGATTTCATTCCAATTGCAAAGCTGATGTGACATTTTTTTTAGACATTGCGTATAGAAACTCTAAAAGGTCAAATGGCAACAATTGCAATTTGGATGTCAGAATTGTCAATTCTTGCAGCTTTTACATTTTTTATACGTCGATGTGATAGTGGGGTTACTATTTTTAAAAGATGAGAGAGAATTGTATGGATGAAGAATGAAGAGTGAATAATTGCAAATTTTGTGATGTTCAAAAGTGAAAAGTTGCATGAGTGCTGATAGTCTGATGCATAGTGGTTTATATTATTATTATTTTTTTAATCCCAGAGATTAAAGTGAATATATAATACGTATATATGAATTTTATCTTTTTGGATAATTTCCATTTATGCTGAAAATTAAAAGTCATCAGCATATATACATATGCATACTTTTAGTTGAGTTACGTTGAGCTGTGGGCATGCAGAATTGCACTGGTCATTATTGTTCTCCCAAAAATTGATAATATTATTATATAATTACTGGGAACATTAATCATAAAAGATTAAATCTGATCAACCAATGGGAATGGTATAAGTTGATAGTTAAGCAGGGGAGGTGATATGACAGACTGAAATGGCAGGCAGTTGATGCATGCACCGTTGGATCTGATGTGAAGGTGATTTATGGACGGATGGGATGAGTTAGTTGTTTGGAGTGAGTGCGGCGATAATCCCAGCCAGTAGCCCAACCGCGGTTGCAGTGATGCCTATTCCAATCACACCATCTGCACCATCGATCATATCATATCATTCAACAATAATTTCTATTACTCGATCATCTCATCTCATCATCTGATGATGATAATGAACAAAAATCAGATCTATATATATATGTCACTCACCTTTTGTAATCTGATCTTCTAGGGCTTTCTTAAGGGAGAGAGCCTGTCTCCAATGAGGTTCAATCTGGAAAATTAAATCAGATCGCAGCAATATTATAATATATATAATTAACAAAAAAACAAAATTAAACACGCGCGTGATATACGTAGAAGCTAAGGAATGATCGAATTGAAGATCGAAATGAATAAATTAAAGTAGGTACCTGCAAAGATTGATCCAGAATGTGCCTGCTCCTTGAATAATCACCGCTTCTGTAATAGCCGACAGCCAGCAGGTAACACTTTTCTCTCTTCTGTGAAGGGCTATTGTTCTTGCTGAGTGAAGCTTGAAGCATAGCTATGCCGCGCTGTACATCGGGTGGTTTTATAGAATGGACAAGAGCCCAAGACAATCGCATGATGCTTTCACTCCTCACATTATCATCACACCAGTCGTTGATAGCATCTGTAACTTCCCTTTCGCATTCCTGCGCCCCAATTTGTAATTCAAATTTCAAAAGCTATCATCACATTTCTTATATTAATTAATTAATGAAAGCAATGAACAAAATTGAAAGCAATGTGAGATCGAGATCGGGAGAATGGGGACGTACGCGGATAGAATCAGAAGAGGACCATGGAAGTTGATCGCCGGCGCCGTTGAAGAAAGATGTGACGACGGAATCAAATAATTGGGTGATTTTGGCCTCCATTTCGATCTGCAGCTTGCTTAATTGGATTTTATGCCCCCCCTTCTCAACTCTCTATTTTTTCCCACAGATAGGGATCCGATGCTCCAACTCTCAATCGGAGCACAAATCCGAGAAACGCTATCAAATCATTCTATTTATAGGTTTTGTGATCTCAAAATGAATGGTAACGGATCGGATGGGATTTTTTTTTTTTTTTTTTTTTTTTTTTTGGGTCCCCTCTTTTCACTGAATTTATTTGGATAATGTTTAATATAATAATAATACCTATACTGTTTATTGGTCCAATAAGTTAAACACGTGCAGACATTTTTGTCCAACCTGTATATGCTAATAAAGGTATATATACATCTTCAACACTTCATTTTTATTAGAACAAAATTGTTTTTTTGTTCTTACTGTATTTTTGTTAAAAAAAAGTACCCTTATACTGCTATATATAACTCCTTAACTATTTAATGAGCAGTGGGAAGGAACACTTTGCCTGGGATATGGGGACGCTGACCGGAGACCACGGTGCTGGATTTGGGCTCACTGGCGAGTAGTGGACCTAGTGGGAGTTGAGTGGATCGGAGCGGACCACCGATGACAGGCTAGCAAACTGCTCAAAACACCAAAGTGTCTACAATTTAATAGTTTGGAATGTTTGAAGGTAAATTTGATAGTTTAAAACTAAACGTGGACTTGTCACAAAAGATAATGGATCTCCGCTGAAATTAACTCTTTTTAAAATTAGTTAATATCCAAAATCATCCATCGGCTAACATCAATTTAAACATACTCAAACTAACCCAAAATAATTTTATCAGAATTAAACATATTCGAATTATATTTTATTATATTAGCTTCAAAAATGTTAATTGAAAATTCCAAATATCTAAAATAAAATTCGTGGATCACTGAATTGATGGATCAATTATTCAATTTCATGTGATCTCACGGACTTCAAGCTCAAGTGGATATAATTTAGTTTTGCACTAAATTTAGTATTGTTGGTTATTAGTTTTTTAAAAATTTTATTAGTTGTTACTAACAACCACACGTATTTTTTTAATTACATGATTGTTTTTTCTTTTTGGGTTGAAAAAATGGGCATAGAAAATACCTCAGGTGATAGAAACTACCGAAATAAAAGAAAACATTGAGAATTTAATATAGTAGCTAAGAATTGAAGATACAAGGAAATTAAAAAAATTATTATAATATAATATTTTTTTAAAAAAAATTTGCAAGACTTTCTTTTCGATGTATTGATGAGATATACATTCTTCCAAAAAAATGTTGAACCCCAACCCTAAGGGCCCCCCACATTGATGAGATATACATGATTAGGGGGTGAGCTATTGAGCATAAATCGCCCAACCCAAAACAGTCGCCAGACCCCATATCCGAAAGAATCGTTATGCCATGGAACCGTGTTCACCATTCATGGTGAACACGGTCCCAACGGTGTTAGTGCACCGTTATCTTTTTTTTTTTTTCTTAATTACTCGCGTGACTTTTCTTCTTCATTTTCACATTTCGCGGTTTCACTTTAATTTGAGGTGAGCAATGATTTCGGACATTCATAAATTATGAATTCATGCCTGCACATTCACTTTGGAACCATGCCTACACATTCCCGTCCGAAACCATGGTTGCTCCTCTGTAGCACAAGCTTCTTCAACATTCATAAATTATGAATTTTCTGTTATGAGATTATGAATTTTCTGTTATGAGATTATGAATTTACAGTACATTCATAATCTCATAACAGAAAATTCATAATTTGATCAAACGCGCGCCGTTAACACCACATCCGTGATTTTTTATTTTTTATTTTTACGTAAAAATAGCGTCGTTTGGACCCGTGTTCACCATTCATGGTGAACACGTTTCCAGGGCATAATTTGCAATATCCGAAATGCCTGATATTTTTTTTTTTTTAAGTACAGGTGATTTGTGGACTCTCAAATACTGACCCACTTTTTATCAATTTAAATTAATTAAAAATGTCACATCAATCAAGAAATAAAATATAGAGTAAAATGTAGAATAAATATAGCATTATTTTGTATCGTAAAGCGGCTGTAAGAGGCCAATTAGTTGGAAGAATAATTTATAACCACATTGGTATTACAACATGAAGGCATGACAAGAAAATAGGAAATTGGACACTACAAGCTATAAGCTATGCACAACAAGCTATAAGTATAATCTTCTTGTTGAGTTTGTCTCGTATAAGAAAATAAAATTGCACCTATTGAGGATTAATCATATATATTACTTTTAATTAAATTTTTATTGGTTATTTTTTCTATCCTGTAGAATAGGTCTGCACTGTTGCTTTGTAGCCTATTTTAGCTCATTAAATTGTATAGCAATTAATAGTTTGCAAACTTCTTATTAATGTATATATAGTTTTACAATTTCTATATGATGATATCAAGAGCTAAAGTTCTCTAAGCGAGTATTTTACACAATTTGTATAACATCTTTGCTACAAGCTATAGCTTTTTGACATAATAATAAACACTTAATCTAAAAAATAGTATCAAAGTCAGGTCACAGTACAGGTTTGAGGTGGTAAGTGTTGATCCTAACACTTCTCATTCATTTGCAACTTGAATTTAATTAATACAAAAGCCTTTGCGCATATTCCACTTTTTTTTTGTTCATATTCCGTTCTAATAATGCACTCAACTGTATATTAGGTTTGAATTAATTCATGTTAAGCGAGCTATATATATAATTTAGTACCGACAACAGGCACATAACTCCAATAAAATAAAAATAATTTTAAAAAATCCAGAGATACCTTTTGCCCTTTTTGGTGATGGACTCTAATGTGCAGTGACTTAGATCGAATAGGCCGTAGTATCTGACATGTGCATGTCCTACAAAATTTGCATTAAATATCTAGTAATATATATTAGCTTAGTTTGGTAAAATAGTTAATTTATCAACTAATTTAATTTATTTAACAAGTATTAGCTGTTTAATTTGATTAAATAATTAATATGAATGTATTTAATTAGTGTTTTGTAATAATTTATTGCTCTAAAATATTTTAAATTCAAAAAGCTGCTCAAATTGCTTTATCAAATTCCTTTCCACAATCAGCTAATGTTATCAATTTGTCAAACTCACTAACACAATTAGCTAACCGCATTTATCATACGCTTCCTGTTGGAGGATAAAAATAATGATATCCTCCCTTCCTCTTTTATTCTTTTATTTTCCCATATATAAACCAATGTATCTTCATCAATAATATCACTTTTCCTTCTCTGCTTCTCGATGCTTCTTCTTCATCTTCTAAGCATCACTTTTCCTCTCTGCTTCTCACTAATGTAAACGCTTTCCAACACTTCCATTATCTGATAAGAATATCATATTTTGAACTCTATCTACTGGAAGTTCCTTCCTAGATTGCGTCTTCACACATTCATGTGTTAATTATCAGATCAATTAATTTAAGATCGATAGACTCTTGAATTGAGAGGTCAGAAGTGGCACATGATTGGATTAGATTATTGTGTGAACAGGGGAAGCTGTACGTGAAAACGTCCATGTCGTCCAAGGCCTGAAGGCCATCGTTCAATACCCCAAATTAATGTGAATCAAGCTAAGGTGCACTCACCTCAGTTGAAATCGTGTACAATGCCAATAGTCCATGCATATAAAGTAATGGACATGAAACTGTTTCGTGTACAAAATTTTCAAGAACAATCTTCAATTGAAACCATAGGAAGGATTTTCTCTCTAAAATCTAAAATACAAGTTTGAACAAAGTGTAAAAATCAAAATTCTTCTCGCAAACGAGGTCAAGCCATATATTTATAACCAAGATTGTACTCTGTATCATGAGGGGATCGGAGTTACCACGTGGTAGACGTCGAGATATGCATAATTGCTGCACATAAGTTCTTGTCACGAGGGTAGTATAGTTACCTCATGACAAGTGGCATGACAAGCAACATCAAGGCATATAAGTTTAATATGTGTCACGTTTGGGATCACGCGGTAACTTGTGGCATGACTTTGACCTTGAAGATGTCAGAATCAGACTTTGTGATCTCTAGGAAAGTTGTATCCCTTTAAGTTGTCGTTTTAATGCCACTTGAATCACCCCATTTGGACACTCTTAGGTTGAGATATGATTAAAATACCAAACTAGCACTGAAGTGCCTTTGAAATGACATTATTTTCCTATATTGGCCCTGCTTGGTAACATGGCTGTTAGCTGATAGCTGTTTGCGTTAGCTGATTGTGTTAATTAGAGGGTATAAATAGTTGATAACATTAGCTGATTGTAGAAAAGTGTTTGATAAATTAGTTGTTAGCTGATAGTTGTTTGGTATAATTTCTTTTCTCAAAAAGCTAATTGAAAAAGTTGATTGGAGTAACTTTTTGAATTTTAGCCTTTTGAAGTTGCAAAAAGCTAATTAACAAAACATTTATATAGATATTTTAACTAAATCAAACAATTAATAATGGTCAAATAAGACAAAATTGGCCTATAGGCCAATTTTTTACCAAACAAGGCCATTGTAAAAATGCAACCACAATTAGTCCTTATTCATAACTTTATGTAAATTAAGCTATTCTAATAAGTATATAATAAGCTCAAAGGATTCCAATTGTAATTGGTATAATTAAGCTAAGATACCTTCTAAATACCCCACAAAACATAACATCTTTGACATTTAACAATATTTCACCCCACTTTCAATTCAAAAATGATGCTAATTATTACTTTATAACTTTGTGAAACAAAGATATACAATTTTCCTATAAACTAATATTAGTAGATATGTATGTTTAATGTTGAGTCTTGAAAATATGTTAACTCAATTTATTTCTTCATAAATTTGAGACAGATTTATAAGATTTAAAATATAATAGTCAAGAACCTGAATTATAAATTTAAAAAAAAAAAAAAACATTAGGGCAGCGCAGTGTGTGTTAGTTATACAGACAGCCCCACATGTCACAAGCCACCAATCAAGACTAAATACGGAGTACTAATTATTACTAAATAAGCATTAAGCATACAACTTGATATTAAGCATACACAAAACAAAATACCAACTTGATATTACAAAATTAGAAGGATTGACTTTTAAAAAATGCCAATTGCATTTTCATTTAAAAATTAGAAAATTTTGCTTCCTGGAGTACAAAATCATGATCTATAAAAGGAGATCATGCTTAGTACCAGGAATCAATATATTAACCCGTTCAGAAAGTTTTAAGCTAAGATTTGGTACAAGCTAGCTAGAATGGGAATAATTGATATGCTTATTATTAGCTTCTCATTCTTGTCATCAACCCTTCCTCCAAATGTCGTTATAATTCTGATAATCTCAGTGTTTCTCTCATACAAATGGCTAAGTAACCGAAAAGCTGTTAAGCAATTCCCACTCCCTCCAGGCCCCAAGTCATGGCCTGTAGTGGGATGCTTCCCTCAAATGCTTAGAAACAAGCCGGTTTTCCGGTGGATTCTCAATCTCATGGAGGAGATGAACACCGAAATCGCCTGCTTCCGCCTTGGGGGAACCAATGTGATTTCAGTAACATCGCCGGAGGTGGCGCGTGAGATACTGAAGAAACAAGACACGGTTTTTGCGTCAAGACCGGCCTGCATGTCAGCACAGCTGATAAGCAGTAATTATTTGATCTCCCTGGTTTCCCCTCTGGGCGACCAGTGGAAGAAAATGAGGAGAGTTCTTACCTCTCATGTGCTCTCGCCCAACACGCTTAACTGGCTGGCTCACAAGCGGGCGGCAGAAGCCGACCACCTCGTACGTTACATCTACAATCGGTGTAGAAACGCCGCAGGTTGCGGAGTAGTGGATGTGAGGGCGGCGGGGAGACATTTCTGTGGGAATGTGATTAGGCAGATGGTGTTCAGCAAGAGGCATTTCGGCGCAGGGGTGGAAGACGGCGGGCCCGGCGTGGAGGAAGAAGAGCACGTCAATGCCACCTTTGGAGTTCTTGCTTATGTGTATTCTTTTGGGATCTCGGATTACTTTCCCTGGCTAAGGATGTTTGATTTGGATGGCCATAGGAAAGCCCTCAAGAAAGCTGTAAATGGTGTTAGGAAGCACCAAGATCCTGAAGTTGATGCTAGGATTAAGATGTGGAGTAATGGGACGAAAACTGAGCAACAAGATATTCTTGACGTTCTTATCAAGCTCAAGGATATTGATGGAAGACCATTATTGACATCTGAAGAGATTAAAGCACAAATTCTTGTAAGTATAATCATATATTCTTTCACGATCATACATTATTTGTTTATATTTGCATAGCAGTCAGTGTCACTTTTCAGGATGCTGGACTCAACTCTCTGAGCATCCGCCCAATGCATTCTTTCTGATTTCCAATTGTGATTGCTTTACAATTATTTTGGCTTTATATTTGTAGCTTTTTAGCTTTGGATATTCATGATATATACTTTCATATGTTGTTGTAGGAACTAATGATAGGAATTGTGGACAATCCATCAAATGCGGCGGAATGGGTATTAGCAGAAATACTAACCCAGCCTGAGATACTCCGGAAAGTCATGGAAGAACTAGACAACGTTGTCGGAAGAGAAAGATTGGTACAAGAATCTGATCTTCCAAGGCTAAACTACCTCAACGCATGTATAAGGGAAGCGTTTCGCCTTCATCCATTTGGGGATTTTGCTCCTCCACACTTGTGTACTTCCGACACAACTGTTTCCAATTATTTCATACCCAAGGGTAGTCATGTCATAATAAGCCGCCCCGGACTTGGGCGGAACCCTAGGGTCTGGGAGGAGCCTCTCAAATTCAAGCCAGAGCGCCACCTGAAGAATGACGGGTCTGAAGTGAGTTTTGTTGACCCGGAGTTGAGGATTTTATCGTTTAGTACGGGAAGACGAGGATGTCCGGGCATTCAACTAGGTTCTTTGGTTAGTAGCATGTTGCTGGCTAGGCTTGTGCAAGGGTTTGATTGGGTGCAGTGTGGAAGAATTGAGTTAAGGGAGTCAAAACATAATCTCCTTCTGGCACACCCTCTCCATGCTCTTGCAAAACCAAGGTTGTCTCACTACATCTACTCATCCTTGGCATAAATTATACATACTATTTTGGGTGAGGAGGGAAACCTGCCACCACTATCTGATGTTGTGTACGGGATAAATCTCATTTTTTGTTTCTAATTAGCTAGCAAATGACCACAAAAAGATAAACCAGTCTAGGTTGCTCATAAAACTATATGTACTAGTAATATAATTAAAGATGATAGGTGTGATGCTTGTAAACTTGATCTCTAATTGGTTATACTCTTTCGTAATATGAATATGTATGTCAAGGCTCTTGAAAAATTTTATATTGGTCTAGTGGAAATATAAATATATATAATTATGTTTGAGCAAATTACACTTTTGGTCCTGTGACTATTAGGGGTGTGTTAATTTGAGTACGTGACTTTTAAAACTAACAATTTAGTCCTTTAACTATCATTTTTTTAGCAGATTTGGTCCTCCAGGTCAAATTGCCGGTGGAATTTGGCCGGAAAGACGTTCGAATTTTTAAATCAAACGCTATTTTTTTTACAATTAAAAAGACCGAATTACCCCCACTAATATTTGATTTAAAAATTCGAATGTCTTTCCGGCCAAATTCCACCGGCAATTTGGCCAGGAGGACCAAATCTGCTAAAAAAATGATAGTTAAAGGACTAAATTGTTAGTTTTAAAAGTCACGTACCCAAATTAACACACCCCTAATAGTCACAGGACCAAAAGTGTAATTTGCTCATTATGTTTTTAACAAGACTAGCTTGCAAGTGGGGTTTTGTGTTTGTACATATGATTGAAGATGGTGATAATACACCACCTAGGCAAAATAAAATGGACCTCCAGAAGTATAGCAAAATTTAAGAGAAAGAAATGAACTTTGTATATATTATATTCTATGAAACAAAACAAATTTCTATGTATTATAACTTTTGATATTTCTATGGTGAGTATATATAAAGGTACTTATAATGATATAGAGAGGTGTTCTAAACATTTGCAATTTTAATTTATCAAATTTTGATAATAAAAAAAAAAGGATGCATATATTTGTAAAGGCTTTGAATTTGAAAATAATATGATCTTCATAATAGTTCGTTGTATTGACATTTCATCATTATCCTGACTTTGAACAAAACTCAACCAATAATATAGGAAAACAAGATGTCCGGTGAATGACTAATCTGATCAAATTTGATATAAATTGTGAGAACCACTAGACAAAATAAGTTTGTCTGAGTAATAGCTAGGCCGCATGTCCCAGGGACAATAGTTAATATATTTGAATTTGGTTCTTTATTTGACTTTATAGATTTATATTATTCATTCTTTTATTGATTGTTCATTGCAATTTTCTTAAATTATATTGGTGGATATTTTTCAAGAATTTATTTAATAAAAAATTATCTTAGCAAATGTCAAGATATTACTTATTACTTCACACTAGCTAGCTAGAGTTCAAAACACTGTTAGTTAGAAACTTAGAATAGGTACATGTTTAAAATTTTAAATGCAAACTTGTATGACTTTTCAAAGATAAGAGGTTCTATCTTAAATTAATTTATAATTGAACACACTATGAATTGAAGCAAATTAAAGCAAGGAGCATCTTAAAGTAATGTAATATTAGCACATGCATACGTCAATATATTACGTTGTAACTTAGTAACTCACACTAGAGTTCAAAACACTTATTGTTAGATGCATAATTTTTTTTTTTTTAAGATGGATAATTAATTTAACCCATTATTGCAAAGAATTAACATGCTGGGTCAAAGCCGACCGATTCAATTCAAGCAGCTAGTACAAGCCGACTTACAATAACATAATATATCACTTTCATCCTTAGCTAGCTAGAGTTTAAAATACTGTTTGTTAGAATAGATGTTTAAATTTTTAAATGTAAACTTGTATGACTTCTCAAAAGAGGTTTATATCTTAAAATAAGTCATAATTAAACACATGAAGGTGTTGTGAAGATGAACGTATGAAACCTAGGATCGGAACAGAACATCCAGCAAATTAAGGAATAAGGGTCAAATAGGCCATCGAACTGCACACAATAAAACAATTAGGCCACTGAACTTAAAAAACCAACAATTGGGTCCCTAAACTAATCAATTTCAAACAATTCTTCCAATTTGAAGGTTTCCAACAGGTCAACAGATCATCTTTCCAAATTAATTATTTTTTAAAATTTAAAATTTAAAAATTAATTATTTAAATTAAAAAAAAAAAAAAAAAAAAACTGGTTCCACCGTCTCCGGCTGGATTCCAGTTTTTATTTTTATTTTTTATTTTTTTTATTTAATTTATAAATAATTAATTTTTAAAATTTATTTTTAAAAAAAATAATTAATTTGGGAGATGACCTGTTGACCTGTTGGAAACCTTCAAATTGGAAGAATTGTTTGAAATTGATTAGTTTAGGGACCTAATTGTTGGTTTTTTAAGTTCAATGGCCTAATTGTTTTATTGTGTGCAGTTCGATGGCCTATTTGACCCTTATTCCGCAAATTAAATATATATATATATATATTGCAAAATTTGTGGAACTAACACGCACGCGCCGTCAGATAAAATGTTTGTTAGAGCTTTATCACCAAATGGTATATTATTAATTGGTATTGTTGTGACAATAAAGTAGTGTTGTTAGTACGAGGCCATAGTATGATAGTATTGGTATAATCGTTAATATATTAAGTATATTTCATAATAATATTATATTAATTAATTTTCAAAACTCACTTAATTAATTTGTTAATGTTTTGTGTTATTTTTATTTTGATTGTATATATAAAAATACAGTAGCTAAGAAGATACCAGGAAAAGAAAAAATTATTATAATAAAAGAGGAATATAATATAATCACTTTTATAAAAGAAATTGTGCAAAAATTTCTTTTTGACGCACTGATGAGATGTACATGATGAATATAGAGTTTGTCCACAAAGGATAAAATCTCTCGCCATAAGAGGCTCTACATTGAGGTTCAATATGATAGTAGAAATATAAATTACAGTGACTGAGTGGTCTCTTGAATGGAAAGATCAATATTTAATTGGGTTCACAAAAAGCTCAATTATTCTTACAGTAGTGTGGTTGTTAGGTCTCGATCCTACGTCTTTATTCACAATCTACCATTTGAATATCAATTGTGCTATTTGCATCGGCATGCTGAACATTATATATCTACCAAGCACTCAATAGGTCAATAATATAGGGGCATTTACATTTTTGTGACTTTTTTTAGGCACAGTGGACAAGTTTATAAATGTTTTAAATTATGTACTAACATTTAAAATAGTCCTTTTTGAGATCCGTTTTCTATTAAATATTAGGAAAAATTTGATGAAAATTAAAATTCCAATAGCCTTGCCTATCGCTAAAGTAGCCAAGTTGTGCGCTCAAATCATATGCCTTATCGAGGTCCGTATATGATCTAGCACTCAATGTAGGCAGGCCAAGAATTTGTGCGCTCTCTCGGCCAGGAGCCGTGTGATATGCCTAAGCGCCTTGTCGATTTCGGGAAAAGAAAACGTAGAGCAGTACCTTGCCAAGATCAACATTGTGGTTCATCATACCTCACCGTGTTCCATTTCATATGTTCCATTTTTGATAATGAGTTAAATGAGTTAATACCATCTAAGGTTCTTCGAGTATAGTGGTTTTGCCAAGTTTAGTCCTAAATTTTCAAATTGACCATCTGTGGTCCTTCGACTTTTAAATTTAACCATTTGTGGTCCAAGTTAACCACTCATGGTCCTTCGAGTTTTGAAATTTAACCAGTTATGGTCCTCTTGAAAGGACCATGGTTGGTTAAAATTTAATAGTTGAAGGACCATGAGTGGTTAACTTGGACCACGAATGGTTAAATTTGAAAGTCGAAGGACCATAGATGGTCAATTTGAAAGTTTAAGACTAAACGTGGCAAAATCACTATACTCGGAGGACCTCAGATGGTATTAACTCTGAGTTAAATTGTTTATTGTTTGGGTTACGCAACCAGGCCTGGTCCTATCATTTTATAGGCATGGGGTTAACATTATTTTCGTACCTAAAATTCAAATTAAATAAGAGAAAAATACTAATGTCAAATAACTTGAAATTAAGATTAAGAAGTTTTTAACAATAATACATACACAATAATAATAATGAAATTTTTTTAGGTGCTTTTCTAAATGCAAAATAATGAATAACTACATCAATCCCTTCATAAATAAATAACTATAGTTTATAAAAAGAGTTAATTTCATTTTTGGTCCTAGATTTATAGGTGTCAATCCACTTTTAGTCCTTTTATTTTCAAAACATTCCCTTTTGGTCCTGATATACCAATATATATATATATATATATATATATATATATATATATATATATATATATATATATGTGTGTGTGTGTGTGTGTGTGTGTGTGTGGTTCTTTATTTGACTTTATATATTTATTAATTCTTTTATTGATTGTTCATTGCAATTTTCTTAAATTATATTGGTGTATATTTTTCAAGAGGTATATTTAATTTCAAGAATTTATTTTATAAAAAATTATCTTAATTAGAACATGTCAAGATATTACTTATTACCTCACACTAGCTACCTACTTAGGGGTCGTTTACTTCATTTCTCTGTTTTTCCATTTCTAGTTTTCCATTTCTCCAATTCTCCAATTTTCCTTCTCCATTTCTCTAGTTTTCCATTTTTCATTCTCCATTCCTCCATCTTTTCCTTTCTCTAATTTTCTGATTTCTCGCTCTATAATAATAATAACAACAAAGATAATAATAACAATAACAACAATAATAATATGTACTAAAAAATAATAATATTTAATATTATATTAATATAAGTATTACATTTGCATATTGATCCGACCTGTCTCACAAATTAAGATATCTGAGACGGTCTCACACAAATGTGTAATAATAATAATAATAATAATAATAATAATAATAATAATAATAATAATAATAATAATAATAATAAAAAGAAATTAAAGAAGAGGCGCTCAGGAGAAATTAAAGAAGAGGAGAAAGAATAGGCAAAGAGAAGAGGCGCTCAGCGCTGAAAAAGAAAACAAACAGCAACAAGAATCAAAACTAAGACCTCAAGGTCATGTGGTACTGTTCACCCGCTATTTCCATTTCTCCATTTGGAGATGTTTGTTTTGGCTCTCTCCAAAATTGTTAAGACATGTGGAGAATGGAAATGGAACATGAATTTGGAGAAGTAAATTTAGTAAACAAGTTTTCTATTTTCCATTCTTCCACTTCCCTAATTCTCTGTTTTTTTAGAAAATTCTCCATTTTTCCATTTTAGTAAACAGCCCCCAAACTTGTATGAATTCTCAAAAGGGTGTTTAAAATTTTAAATGCAAACTAATTGTATGACTTCTCAAAAGGCTGTTTAAATTTTTAAATGCAAACTTGTATAAATTCTCATAAGGATGTTTAAAATTTTAAATGCAAACTTGTATGACTTCTCAAAATTAAAGGATGTCTAAAATTTTAAATGCAAACTTGTATAAATTCTCAGAAGGATGTTTAAAATTTTAAATGCAAACTTGTATGACTTCTCAAAATTAAAGATGTCTAAAATTTTAAATGCAAACTTGTATGACATCTCAAAAGAGGTTTTATCTTAAATTAATTCATAATTAAAGCAAGGTGCATCTTAAAATAATGTATTATTACCACATGGACACGTTAACATATTATGTTGTAACTTAGTAACTAACACTAGAGTTGGTTGTTATGGCTTATGGATGATGGTCCGAAAACGGCGCCATTTCTTTAACTAAAGAAACGGCAGTCGTTACTTTTTAACAAATCCCGTATTTTGTGTGTGTGTTCATAACAAAATGAAACTAAATGTATCTAAAAAGAAACTGTCTCGCATATTGTGTTTATATTACCAAATGAAACTGTAATTGAATTGAAATGATACTTTAGTTGTATTGAAATGAAACTGTAGTATGTATTAAATGAAACTGAATAACATGTCTCACATATTGAGTGTACATTGTCAAATAGAACTGTTGTTGAATAGATCAGAAATGATACTTTAGTTTTGCTGAAATGAAACGACAGTATGTATAAAAAAATGAATAACATGTCTCACATATTGAGTGTATATTGTCAAATGAAACTGTAGTTATATCGAAATGATACTATAGTTGTGTTGTAATAATGAAACTACAATGTATATAAAATGAAACTGAATAACAGTTTCACATATTTGAGTGCACATTGTCCAATGGAACCGTAGTTGAATTATAAAATAATTTAGTGGTGTTGTAATAAGACTACAGTGTCTATAAAATGAAATTTAATAACATGTCTCACTATAATAAGACTATTGTATGTATAATGTCGTATTAAATTGTAGTTGAAACAAAATGAAATTGTAGTTGTGCATAAATGAAACTACAATGTATATAAAATGAAACTAAATATGTTATACAAGCAAAATTAGTTATGTGGAATGAGTGCCGTCTCTTTTCATTAAAAGAAACGACACCGTTTTGGACCATAGTCGATAATAATTAAAATTTGCCCACTAAAGTTCAAAACACTGATTGTTAGATGTATAATTGATTTAACACATTATTGCATAGCATTGACGACTCGTTATGCTGTGGACTCGTGCCCAGCGTGCATCATGGGCACGGTAACGGTGCCGTCAGTGGCACCGTTATCTTTTTTTTTTTTTTTTTTTTTTTTTTTTTTTTTTTTTTTTTTTTTTTTTAATTTCAGACCGCTTCGTTATAGGAGCATATATTCACAGCTCTGTGTTCATAATTTCATAATTGTACATTCATAATTCCATAACTGTATATTCATAATTCCGATTCATATTTCGAAGCTCTATGTTCATAATCGTAAGTTCATAATGTCAGAGTTCTGTGTTCATAGTTCCATAACTGTACATTCATAATTCCATAACTGTACATTCATAATTCCATACTGTATATTCATAATTCATTCATAATTCCATAACTGTACACTCATAATTCCATACTGTATATTCATAATTCCATACTGTACATTCATAATTTTCGAAGCTCTATGTTCATAATTGTAAGTTCATAATTCCATAACCGTACATTCATAATTCTACAACTGTACATTCATAATGTCATAATTGTACATTCATAATTTCATAACGAATACGCTGTTAACAGCCTTTCGAACAATTTTTTTTTTTTTTTTTTTTTTTTTTTTAGTTAGAACAACGTTATTTTCAAGAAAAACGACGCCGTTTTAGAGACGTGCGCACCTTGCATAGCATAATTTGCCTAGAATTGACCAGACGTTATGCCATGGAACCGTGTCACCATTCATGGTGAACACGGTTCCAACGGTGTTAGTATACCGTTATCTCTTTTTTTTTTTTTTTTTTTTTTTTTTAATTGCGTGATTTTTCTTCTTTATTTTCACATTTTGTGGTTTCACTTTAATTTGAGGTGAACAAAGATTTCGGACATTCATAAATTATGAATTCATGCCTGCACATTCACTTTGGAACCATGCCTACACATTCCCGTCCGAAATCACGGACATTCATAAATTATGAATCCATGCCTGCACATTCACTTTGGAACCATGCCTACACATTCACTTTGGAACCATGCCTACACATTCACTTTGGAACCATGAGATTATGAATTTTCTGTTATAAAATTATGAATTTTCTGTTATGAGATTATGAATTTTCAGTTATGAGATTATGAATTTTCTGTTATGCGATTATGAATTTTCTGTTATGAGATTATGAATTTTCATTACATTCATAATTTCGGACATTCATACATTATGAATTCATGCCTGCACATTCACTTTGGAACCATGCCTACACATTCCCGTCCGAAATCACGGACATTCATAAATTATGAATCCATGCCTCCATGCCTACACATTCACTTTGGAACCATGAGATTATGAATTTTCTGTTATAAGATTATGAATTTTCTGTTATGAGATTATGAATTTTCAGTTGTGAGATTATGAATTTTCTGTTATGCGATTATGAATTTTCTGTTATGAGATTATGAATTTTCATAAAATTCATAATCTCATAACAGAAAATTCATAATTTGATCAAACGGCGCTGTTAACTCCACATCCGCGAATTTTTTTTTTTTTTTTTTTTGTGCCTAAAAACGACGTCGTTTTGCCTTGTGTTCACCATTCTCGGTGAACACGATTCCATGGCATAATTTGCGAGAATTGACATGCTGGGCCAAAGCCGGGCCTATTCAAGCAGCTAGTACGTACTAATAATAACATAGACACATAGTATATCACTTTCATCTTTAGCATCGGCAAAGTAGAAATTCAAGTTGGTGGATTAATTTTTTTTAGAAAAAATATTTATGATCATATCCTTTACAATATAATATTTATTATGTACTTTCTAATTTCTTTTCCGCCTAAAGAATTAATGTCGTCATCAGTTAACTACCGAGAAGTTAATTTGGACTTCTTAGAAATTGACCTTTCAGTCTAACTTCTCGAAATTGGGATGGGAAAAATTATCCAATATTCTCAACTAATCAAATTATAAACTTCCTACCAAACATAAATAATACGGAGTATTTTAAGCTTCACAAAATCAAAATATTATTTATACTACTGATAAACATGTCTGAAATAATATATTCAACCATTTACTATATAAATTTCCAACAGTAATTTTGCCATGTCATGGTTTTTGAACAAACCTAATGAAAGCAACATCTCTGTTAATGTTTGGTGTAGAATCGCTCCTTCAAAAATGGATCAAAGATTAAAAGTGGCTATGGAAATAATTTAAAAATTGAATCAACTGTATCTATATAACTTAAAATACATTTGGTTCATATAATGAATTTTAAATGATGAATTAAAATCTTATTCTATAAGAAATAGAGTAGGTAAAAATGAATTTTATTACATTGTTTAGTTTGTGAAAGGAATAAACTTTAAAATTTATATTTTAATATTTTATTAGTTTATAGTGAGGCAACCCAATAATTTCTTTGGCCAACCAATTAAGTCGATCATGTGATATTTTAGGATTAATAAAGTAAAATGAAACATCAGTCCTATAGTAATATGTTCATATCTAGCTAATATATATATATATCAGATTATCACAAAATATAATATAGCAACTTGTCATTACAAAATTAGAAAATTTAACTTCCTGTACAAATTGGCCTGGTGATCTATAAAAGGAGAACATATGCTTAATTAGTTCAAAACATCAACTCCTAACAACCTATTACATATATTCAGATCGAGAACTAAAGATTTAAGTAGGTACAAAATGTCATCAACTCTTCCTCTGATGATGATTTTGATCATCATCTCTGTGTTTCTTCTTTTTTCATGGATAGTACGCAAACAGAAAGCTATTAAGCTCCGACTCCCTCCGGGCCCAATGGCCTGGCCTATAGTGGGATGCTTCCCTCAGCTGCTTAGAAACAAGCCGGTTTTCCGGTGGATGCTGAATGTGATGGAAGAGATGAACACCGAAATCGCTTGCTTCAACCTTGGGGGAACCAATGTGATTACAGTAACCTCCCCCGAGATGGCACGCGAGGTACTCAAGAAACAAGACTCTGTGTTTGCATCAAGGCCGACCTGCATGTCGGCGGAGCTAATCAGTAGTAACTACTTGACATCCGTGGTTGCTCCCATGGGTGAGCAGTGGAAGAAAATGAGGAGAGTTCTTACGTCCCATGTGGTCTCGCCCAAGGCCCTTAGCTGGCTATCTCACAAGCGGGACACGGAAGCCGACCACCTCGTACGTTACATCTACAATCAATGTCGTAGAAACGCCGCCGCAGGAGGAGGAGTAGTAGTAGATGTGAGGGCGGCGGGGCAACACTTTTGTGGGAACGTCATAAAGCAGATGGTGTTCAGCAAGAGGTATTTCGGGGCCGGGGCAGAAGATGGAGGGCCTGGCGTGGAGGACCAAGAGCACATTGATGCCACCTTTGGAGTTCTTGATCTTTTGTATTCCTTTGGGATCTCGGATTTCTTTCCTTGGCTAAGGATGTTTGATTTGGATGGTCAGAGGAAAGCTATCCAGAAAGCTGTGAATGGAGTTAGGAAGTACCAAGATCCTGAAGTTAATGAAAGGATTAAGATGTGGAAGGATGGGACCAAAACTGATGATGATGAGCAACAAGATATTCTTGATGTTCTTATCAAGCTCAAGGATGTCCATGGTAAACCATTATTAACATCTGAAGAGATTAAGGCACAAATTCTTGTAAGTATATATTATTATATATTTCTGCTAGCTTTTGATGATATTCATGATTTTTTTTTTTTTTTTTTTTTAATGACCATATATCTTTTTTTTTTTGGTGGATTTAATGACCATATATCTAATTAATCTTTTTATTCATATTATTATTTCAGGAACTAATGATAACAATTGTGGACAATCCATCAAATGTGGTGGAATGGGTTATAGCAGAAATGTTAAACCAACCAGAAATCCTCAGAAGAGCCACGGAAGAACTTGATAACGTCATCGGAAAAGAAAGACTAGTACAAGAATCAGATCTTCCTCGCTTAAACTACCTCAACGCATGTTTAAAGGAAGCATTTCGTATTCATCCATTATCGTCTTTTGTTCCTCCCCACCTATGTTCTTCTGACACAACCCTGTCCAACTATTTCATCCCCAAAGGTAGTCATGTGATGATATGTCGGCACGGGCTAGGGCGGAACCCTAGGATTTGGGAGGAACGTAACCTCTCAAGTTCAAGCCAGAACGACACCTGAAAAATGACGGGTCAGAAGTGAGTCTAGTTGATCCAGTAGAGGTGAAGATTTTATCGTTTAGTGCTGGAAGGCGTGGATGTCCTGGTGTTCAATTAGGGTCTTTGGTTAGCGGGATGTTGCTGGGTAGGCTTCTTCAATTCAAGGGTTTGAATGGAGTACTGGCGATAGTATCCTTCTTGCCAACCCTCTCAATGCTCTTGCAAATCCAAGGTTGCCTCACCATATCTACTCGTCCTTGCACTCATAAGTCGTAGCTGCTACTATTGTTTTATTTGCATGCATGTATTAGATCCAAGTGATGTATCATACATAGCAATGCAAATAATTAATATCCATATTAATAATACAGCGTGAATTCGACCGTGACCTCTGGAACCTGTGAACTAGCTTAAGATGAGGCAGCTGGGAGCTGAAATGGTTATCTATTCACTCATATTCTCATATCATATCTCCCAACAAGCTAAGATCGAAGTTGCAAAGTAATTTCCTAGGTCAAAACACTGATCGTTAGATGGATAATTGATTTAACATATTTCATAGAATTGACATGCTGGGTCAAAGCCGGCCGATTCAAGCAGCTAGTGTACAAGCCGACTTTACGAATAATAACATATTAATATCACTTTCATCTTTAGCATTCGGCAAAGCAGTACTTCAAGTTGGTGGATTAATTTTTTATTTTTTTTAACATTTATGATTTTTTACAATGTAATATTTGTTATGTACTTTATTAATTTGTTTTTAGCCCAATGAATCAATGTCCCCATCACTTGGTGGATTAATATAATATAATTATTACCAAGGATCGAGTCTCACCAGCACCGGTCTAGCCTATGTGGTTCATGTTTAGTTGAGTCACCATGATTTACATCCTCTCAAATGCTTTGTCAGGGCGGGGTTGGGGTTCAGCCTTTTGGAAGAATATAATATAATTATTATGAAATAAAGCATAGAAAATTTCACTCCATGAATTATATAGATAGGGATCAATAATCATTTATTTATTTTTAATTATTTGCTATAAAATGTTGATGATTGATATGCTTATTAGCGCAGCTCATCATTCTTGTCATCAACCCTTCCTCCTATTGCCCTAATAATTAATTTTGATAATCTCGATCTGCGTTTCTCTCATACAAATGGCTAAGTAACCAAAATGCTAAAGAAGTCGATTTTTTTGTGGATGATCAATCTCATGGAGGAGATGAGCATTGAAATCGGTTGCTTCCACCTTACTGAACCATAATGTACTTAGTAACGGGAGAAATGAGTATTTTTTTCTAATAAAAAAAAAAAGAGAATTAGAGAAACTAAAAATTGAAACGTCCAAACTTATTGACTAAAATCATTTTTCCGATCCCAATTAAAAAACCGAGAATTGTTCTCCATTTTTCTAGAATTTGGAGACACTATTTAACTAATTCTCCAAATTTGAAAAAATGGAGAAGACAGGAATTAATAGTAAAGGTCAATACTTCAATCCCTTGTAACAACATTTCTAACCTTTTTTCTTTTACTTGAAAAAATGAAAAACTAAAAAATGAAAAATAGAGATATGAAATAAATGACCACGGGCCTGCATGTCAGCAGAGCAAACAAGTTATTTAATTTCATAAGAATATTATACATTAACAATTAAGTATATTTCATAATAATATTATATTAATTAATTTTCAAAACTCTCTTAATTAATTTGTTAATGTTTTCTGTTATTTTTATTTTGATTGTATATACAAAAATATTAGCACGCAAATAATAAAATGGCTAAAAATTTTTTTAAGATCAATTAAGAAAGTTAGGTATACCTAAACTAACTCAAGACAATTTCACCATAATTGAACATATTCCAATTATTATTTAGTTCAAATATTAGTTACGTTCCAAAAATATTAACTGAAATTTTTAAATATTTAAAATAAAATTCGTGTATTAGCTGATTTGATGCACATCCTGACTTTAAAGAAAGAGAACATAAACTTTGCTGTTAAAGTTAGAATGATAGATGGATTTAACAACTTTTAGGTTTTATTATGACACCTGTTTTGATCAATCAATTATTCAATTATATTTGATCATGGGATGTTTTCTGTTCTCATGTGCTTCAAGATCAAGTGGATGTAATTTAGTGTTGCACTAATTTTAGTATGTTGTTGTTATTAGTTTTTTAAATTTGACGGGTTGCTGTACGTTACTAATTAACAACCACACGTATTTTTTAATTAAATTTTAAATGATTTTTTGTTCGGGTTGAAAAAATGGGCTTTGAAAGTACCTAAGAGTTTCCACAGGTGATAGAAACTACCAAAAGAACAAAGATTAAAAAAGATAGCATGGAGAATTTAATACAGTATAGTAGCTAAGAAGATACCAGGAAAAGAAAAAAAAATATTATAATAAAACTTTTTGTAAAATATAATCGAGCTTTGGAGATTGAATTCACAAATTAATCTCTCAACAGTGCGTTTCCAGGAAAGGTTATACATGTTGAGATCTTAATTAATTAGTCAAGAAAGATTTTGATCAAAGTTAATGCACAATGGAAAGTGAGTATAACACACAAGGATATGATGTTTCAAAAGTAATTTGAGAAATTAAGAAAATAGTTATGGTAGTAATAAAGTGCATAAATGTAAATGAGATGAAAGTTTTTAGTGTGGTTCGAGGATTGGGTAATTCCTCTAATCCATTCTTCTCTTATAATTCAAGAAAGAATTTAGCAATAACTTTAATTTGTACTTTTTTTTTTTTTTATATAGATTACAAGTGAGCAACAAACTTGTACTTGTACTTGTACTTTGATCACAAAGTTAGCACAACGTTTGTTAGGATTCCACAAAACTACAAGCTAATAATTTGTTACTAGAGTTTTACAACAAACTATCAACCCAATGTTGATTTTAATTTCCTCCAACTACTTAGACTCTTTGAAGATTTTGATTAGTCTTTGAAACCCTTGAGCCTCTTGATGACATGATGTTCTTGAAAGGATTTCAAATGCTTTTAGTGTGTTTGATAGTAATTATATTTTATGTATATCGTACTTTTCTTTTCAACATTTCGGGACCCAAAAATGCATATGAGCTTAAGAGTTTGGAATTGGTAGCGTCACGAGCTGAGATTGAGACAATTCTTAGCAGTTTTAGTTCTAAGATCAAAAGATCTAGAAAACTCTAACCCCATATTGTGGTGACCTCTTGAAATATGTGTTTCTCCCCGGTCTTAATGGATTGTTTGTGCACTTAGGAGGTGATTATCCTTGATCCATTCCCCTATTTACATTCCTTATTGTTAACCCTTTAATTTATTTAGTTATTTTATACTTGTTATCACTATGATTTATTCTGAGTTGATTGCTTGGATTCTCAATGAACCTAAGTCTTGGTGTCTAGTGAGATGATAGTCGTGCAAGTACGTGCCTAACTCCCAATCGCCAACGGAACGACATTTTACTTGTAATACTTATCATTATTTGTTTTACAGCGAGTGATCATCTAGATTCATCTTCTTCCGCTTGTGCTTCAAGTAGTTATTAAAGTATTTTGAATCTGGTGGCAACAAATGAATAATTGAAGCCACTTAGAAAGCCTAACTCTTGGCCATTCCCTCGTTAGGAATCTCGTTGAAGATCATCTGAATCTCTTCAGCATGGCTTAGAACAGTTTCAGAATCCATTATTCTGAATTGTAGTCAAGGATTCGGCCAACGGTAAATTTCTTTGCCCCAGCGTCTTTGCTCCTATACTTGTGGCCTAAAGAGTCAATAACTCTTTAGTCATTTTCAACTTGTTTATATTGTATAATGAATCATGCAACCAGGTAGGAACCAAGTGGGGTCTGGAACTGGGAAACCAGGGTCTAGGTGGAACAACGTGGAGCCAGGAATAGGGGAACCAGAGCCTAGGCGGAACAAAGTGGAACCAGGAACCAGGGAACCAGGATCTAGTATAGGTGCAACAAGGTGGAACCAAGCTTAGTCCGGTGGAACCACAAACTCAAAAAAAAAAAAAAAAAAAATCATGCAACCCGCTTAGTACATAATTTCCGCATAGGAAATCAAAATGTTTCCATGATTCAATCACACTAACAGTTCGTATATCTATCTCTTATTCCTTTACATCAGGAACCTTCTTGGTCAAGATTCTTGTCAAAGTTGAAAGTTAAAACAGCATTTCCAGTTTTCCACCATTGTTGCCAATTCAAAACTTTAAAAAAAAAAAAAAATCAGATAAAAATTGCCAGGTTTAGCACAAACGAGACTAAGCCTTTGGGCTCATTTAAGATTTAATTTCCAACGCCCCCTCCCCCGCCTCTCTCAAAAAGTGGAATTGTATATATATACTAGTACTGCAAACCTACATTTATTTTCCAATTCAATATCGGACAAAAGTTATTAAAAAATCTCCCCTACTCAATTTTTCTCAACTCAAATGAGTATATTTTGAAAATCAATTTATTATTTATCTATTATCCATTTTATGCATATAATATATAGAATGAAAAATCACACTTAAGAGAATCCAAATTCACTTTAATCCAATTCAAACCGAAAGTAGACTTCATTGAAAATTATACAACAAAATGACAACTTTAAATACCAATATTAACTATTTTTTCCAAGACAAATCAACATCTCATATTTTAATGCACGAGAGAAAGTGACAAACTTCTTGTGGACAAGGGAAGCTGTACGTGAAAACGTCCATGAAGTCCAAGGTCGTCGTTCAATGCCCCAAATCCCTACAAATTAAACTATGTGAATCAAGGTGCACTCAACTCACTTTTTTTTTTTTTTTTTTTTTTTTTTTTTTGAAAGGTAACACTCATCACCTCACTTGAAAACGTGTACAATGCCAATATAATAGTCCATGCATGCATATAAATTAAAGTAATGAACATCAAAGTGTACGTATCGCGTCGTGTCACATAGTGATAGTATTAGGACTTTTGTGATAATATGATTTTGATGTTATATGTTTGGAATTGAATCTGATGAAAGCTAAGAGAATTAGCATTCCTCCTCTCACATGCAAACGTGTTAGCAATTAATAAACATGTTCAATATTTATTTTGACTTCTTGGACGACACTAGAAGTGGTTAGGAATAAGAGTGGAAAGATTTTGATGAGGTACTACACAATTAATTTTTTAAGTTAATAATTTGGAACCCTCAAAATTTATTTTCTAAAAGTATTTTCTGATGAGACTTAGTTTGTGTTAGTTAGAGTTTGCCTAATCATTTGGTTTTGTATAACTAGTTTCCTTCTTCCGTGACTTGTACTCTATTTATTCTCATGATTTGATGGTAAATAAACATGTTTAGTTCTCACTCTTATGTATTAAGAGTATTTTCGTCATTTTCAAATTAAGCTCCTAATTAATTTGAGCATAAATAAATGAATTTAAACTCTAAGATCGATCTCAATTAAATTGCGAATTCAGATCGATCTTAGGACTCAAATCCCTTTATTCAAACTCAAATTGAGATCTTAAGCTGAAAAAGACGAAAATACCTTTTAATGGGTGCAAATAGAATTACCCAAGCTATTATACCTATTAAAAAAGTGGTGTAACACTACTGGAAATTATGAAATTTCCGACCACCTGAAAGTGATCTTAAATCAAATCGAAAGCAAAAAGTGGTCGGAAATAGCTATAAAGGTTTTTCCGGATACCAAAAGTGGTCGGAACAAGGCTTTCGACTTGATTTAAGATCATTTTCAGGTGGTCGGAAACAAGGCCGGTTTTTAGTTTTGTGTGGCCCCGTTCTTAAAATAAACGAGACCCTATCAAAAGTCTAATTTTTTTTTTAATAATAATAAAAGGATTTTATGAAAAAATGAAAGATGTCACAAGCTAGAATTGAACCTTTGACCTCCCAAAGGAAACATGATAGTCACATGTTTTTACCATTCCTCCATGTAATCTTTTAAAATTAAGTGAAATTGTTATCTCTTTTAATATCTTAACTAGCTAAGTAAAAATTAAATATTGGGCCCTCTAAAATTTGGGGCCCTGTGCTGTTGGGCTGCTTGCACAGCCCAGAATCCGGCCCTGGTAGGAAATACCATAATTTTCAGCCGTGATAGCAAATTGGGTGGTGCAAATAGAATTATCCATTAGAAAGGTTATGATTGGTCTGACATAAGCTAGAAACCTATGTATTTAAAAAAATGAAAATCACCTCTCCTTAATGGTAATTAATTAAGGCCACTAATCTCCCATATTCAATCAGAGTTGCTCAACAACAACAACAATAATAATAACAAATTACACTAACAACCTAACTAAAAATTATTAAAAGTGTAACATAAATTATATAGATTTTTACCTTAACAATAATTATAAAAGAAATATCACAAAAAACCTTGATGTTCATTATTGGTTGAGTTTTGTTCAAAGTCAGGGATAATGATGAAATGGCAATGCAACTATTATGAATGAACATATATATTATTTTCAAATTTCAAATTCAAAGCCGGCCTTTACAAATATATGCATCAAATTTTTTATTATCAAAATTTGATAAATTAAAATTTTAAATGTTACGAATACCTCTCTATCATTGTAAGTACTTTTATATATACTCACCATAGAAATATCAAAAGTTATAATACATTGAAATTTGTTTTGTTTCATAGAATATAAAGTTCATTTCTTTTCTCTTAAATTTTGCTATACTTTTGGTCTTTTGGAGGTCCATTTTATTTTGCTTATGATAGTAAATTATAGACAAATTATACACCTTTGAAGATAGTAGACTTTAGCTTAATGTCATCATCACCATCTTCAATCATATGAGAAAAACAAAACCTCACTTGCAAGAGTGTTGTTAAAAACATAATAAGTAGAATTATATATATTTATATTTCCACTAGACCATTATAAAATTTTTCAAGAACCATGACATACATATTCATACTACGAAAGAGTATAACCAATTACAAGTTTACATGCATCACATCCATCATCATTAATTATCAATAGTACATATAATTTTATGGGCAACCACTTAGACGGATTTATTTAGTTTTTTGCTGACTAGAAATACAAAGTGAGGTTTATCGCGTGCACACCATTAATAGTTGTTGCATGTTTCCCTCTTTACCCAAAATAGTAGGTATATATAATTTATTCCAGGGATGAGTAGATGTAGTGAGGCAACCTTGGTTTTGCAAGTGCATGGAGAGGGTGTGCCAGAAGGAGATCATGTTTCGACTCCCTTAGCTCAATTCTTCCACACTGCACCCAATCAAACCCTTGCACAAGCCTAGCCAGCAACATGCTACTAACCAAAGAACCTAGTTGAATGCCCGGACATCCACGTCTTCCAGTACTAAACGATAAAATCCTCAACTCCGGGTCAACAAAGCTCACTTCAGACCCGTCATTTTTCAAGTGGCGCTCTGGCATGAACTTGAGAGGCTCCTCCCAGACCCTAGGGTTCCGCCCCAGGCCGGGGCGGCTTATTATGACATGACTATCCTTGGGTATGAAATAATTGGAAACAGTTGTGTCAGAAGTACAAAGGTGTGGAGGAGCAAAATCCGCAAATGGATGAAGGCGAAATGCTTCCCTTATACATGCGTTGAGGTAGTTTAGCTTTGGAAGATCAGATTCTTGTACTAGCCTTTCTCTTCCGACAATGTTGTCTAGTTCTTCCGTGGCATTCTGGAGTATATCAGGCTTGTTTAGCATTTCTGCTAATACCCATTCCGTCGTGTTTGATGGATTGTCCACAATTCCTATCATTAGTTCCTGCAAAACATACATATGAAAATATATATATCATGAATATCCAAAGCTAAAAAGCTACAAATATAAAGCCAAAAGCAATCACAATTGGAAATTAGAAAGAATGCATTGGGTGGATCATGGATGCTCCTACAATTCAAAAGTGACATGACTGCTATAGTGGTATGCAAATATAAACAAATGATCGTGAAAGAATGTATAATTATACTTACAAGAATTTGTGCTTTAATCTCTTCAGATGTCAATAATGGTCTTCCATCAATATCCTTGAGCTTGATAAGAACGTCAAGAATATCTTGTTGCTCAGTTTCCGTCCCATTATTCCACATCTTAATCCTAGCATCGACTTCAGGATCTTGGTGCTTCCTAACACCTTTTACAGCTTTCTTGAGGGCTTTCCTATGGCCATCCAAATCAAACATCCTTAGCCAGGGAAAGTAATCCGAGATACCAAAAGAATACACATAAGCAAGAACTCCAAAGGTGGCATTAACGTGCTCTTCTTCCTCCACGCCAGGCCCGCCGTCTTCCACCCCTGCGCCGAAATGCCTCTTGCTGAACACCATCTGCCTAATCACATTCCCACAGAAGTGTCTCCCCGCCGCCCTCACATCCACTACTCCGCAACCTGCGGCGTTTCTACACTGATTGTAGATGTAACGTACGAGGTGGTCGGCTTCTGCCGCCCGCTTGTGAGCCAGCCAGTTAAGCGTGTTGGGCGAGAGCACACGAGAGGTAAGAACTCTCCTCATTTTCTTCCACTGGTCGCCCAGAGGGGTAACCAGGGAGATCAAATAATTACTGCTTATCAGCTGTGCTGACAAGCAGGCCGGTCTTGACGCAAACACCGAGTCTTGTTTCATGAGTATCTCACGCGCCACCTCCGGGGATGTTACGGAAATCACATTGGTTCCCCCAAGGCGGAAGCAGGCGATTTCGGTGTTCATCTCCTCCATGAGATTGAGCATCCACCGGAAAACTGGCTTGTTTGTAAGCATTTGAGGGAAGCATCCCACTACAGGCCATGACATGGGGCCTGGAGGGAGTGGGAATTGCTTAGCAGCTTTTTGGTTATTTAGCCATTTGCATGAGAGAAACACTGAGATTATCAGAATTATAACGACATTTGGAGGAAGGATCAATGACAAGAATGGTAAGCTAATAATAAGCATATCAATTATCCCCATTCTAGCTTGTACCAAATCTTAGCTTAAAACTTTCTGAACGGTTTAATTGATTCCTGGTTCTAAGCATGATCTCCTTTTATAGATCATGATTTTGTACTGCATGCAGGAAGCAAAATTTTCTAATTTGTAAATGACAATGCAATTCGCATTTTTTTTTTAAAAGTGAATCATTAAATGAAAAAAAATAATATGTTCTAAATAAAAGAGTAATTTTGGCCAACTATTGTCAAAAAAATTATTATTTTTTGTTTAAATCGGGTAATAGTTGTTCAGAAAATTAGACGGTAGGACCAAATGTGAGACAAATTAAATTACAAAGTGATGCACCTAATTTGAAAATATTAATAGTCAAGGACCAAATGTGATACAAATTATATAGTCATTCAACTAATTTGAAAATATTAATAATTAAGGACCAAATTTGAAGTATGTACAATATAATAATCAATGGACCAAAAATGAAATCTTTTCAAATAATTTTTTGAACAACTATTGAAACATCACTCTCCTATCCTAGACATATGGTAGAACCAGAATCTGAGCCCAAGCGCAAAATGTCTGAACTAGTTAGGTTAGTGTCATATCTGGAAATATTAAATTTTTTAGTCATATAAGTATTAAGTTAGATAAGTTTTCTGCCTTGTGGTACGCGAATTTAATCTCTCATATAAGAGGTTGTGGCCGGGTTCGAGCCAATTATATATTCAGTAATCTAATGAGTAAATTCATCCTTGATTCAAATCAGTTCATTTTATTTATATTCAGTGATGTAATGAGTAAGTTCATCCTTGATTCAAATCAGTTCATTTTATTTATTTATTTATTTATTGTTCAATTTAGTCTTTATACCTTTATTTTGTTTAATTTAGTCATTGTACTTTCAAAAGTGGTGCAATATAATTAAGGACAATAGTTAACGGTGTTAATATTGCCGTTAACTTAGATTACGTGGCGCTGCCGATATTTATATTCCTACTCATATATTACTTTATAAATATTTAAAATTAATTATTTTTATCACCAATATAATAAATTAGTATATTCAAAATAAATAATTATAATCATGTTCCTAATGAGATTTGAACAATTATTCTTAATTTCATCACTTTTTAAAATAAAAAGACTAAATAAAATAAAATAAAGGTAAAATGACTAAATTCAACATAGTAACTTTAACCTAAAAGTGATTGTCTTTATGACAACCAATTCAATAACATTTAGTCTTGATTGGTGGCCTGTACGTGACATGGGGGGTTGTCTGTGTGACTAACGACTAACACTGCGTTGAACTTTAACGGGCGCTAATGCTAATGTTTTGTTATAATTCACGTTCTCAACTTCTTCGTATTATATTTTGAACCTTATAGATGTTCTCAGACCTATGAAGAAATAAATTGAATTAATCTATTTTTGAATTGAAAGTGAGGTGAAATATTGGTAAGTGCCAAAGATGATAAGTTTTGTGAGGTATTTGGGAGGCATCTTATATTAAAATTGGAGTCGTCCTTTGAGTTTATTATATGCTTAGAATAGCTTAATTTGTATAAAGTTAAGAATAAAGACTAATCGTAGTTGCATTTGTGTAATATAGGCATGAGTTGAAAAAATCACTACGCACTTCTCGGACGCGCAATCGGCAGCTAGGTGCCCGTGTATTTATTTTATTTTGTTTTTTACTTTTTAAAAATATATTTACAATTTTTTAATTTTTTAAGAGTAATAATTTAACTATTTAATATTTTAATAGTTAATATTAAAATATTAAATATCAATCTAAAAACATCTACAGTTTGAATAATTTAAGGTTATTTCGATCAAAACAATGTCATTTTGAGTGAAATAGCCCTTAAAAAAAAAAGAGCAATAGTTAATCACCCGACTAGGCGATCTAGCTAGTCGGTGCCTAGGAGGCCTAGTCGGCTTAGGCGGTCAGCACCTAAGCGGTCTAGTCGGCCAGATGCCTAGACCACCTATTATAGTAATACGTTGGGTGGCCAGTCGGCGCCTAGCGTCTAGGCAGGATTTTTGCAACACTGAATATAGGAAAACAATGTCATTTCAATGCCATTTCTACACCAAATTTCTATTCATACACTAAAATAATTTGTATTCTTATAATTTAAAAATTTAATTTAGTTTACTTAAATTATTTTAATATAAAATATAATTTTGATATAAATAATAATATTTTAAAATAAAATTTATGTTTTTATGTACTTTAATTTTTAATTATTTTATAGTCAATATTGATCTTGTTTTAAACGTCTCAATGAGATCTTTAAATTTTTATAATTTATTTTTAATAATATAAATGTTTAAAAGGAAACAATTGAAAAAAAGATTTTAAAAAGTTATACACCAAAATGGTCTAAATGAATAGTATTACACCATATACACCATTTTGGTGTAGCACTATTCATTTACACCATTTTGGTGTAGAATTTGGTGTCTTTCTTGGAAGGTAAATTATGTTGTGGAACCATGTCCACCTTGCAAGGTGGAAACGGTTTCAAAACGGCGTCATTTTGGTGGAAAACGATGTTGTGTCAATTAAAAAAAAATTTGCTTTCTTATGCCGTTAACGACATTTGTTTTCAAGAAGTCTATGTTCATAATTAGTGAAATCTATGTTCATAATTATAGAACTCTATGTTTATAATTTTTGGATTTCATATTCACAATTATTGAACTCTATATATATTCACAATTACAGAACTCTATGTTCATAATTTTGAACTCTAGAAATTTATGTTCATAATTACTGAACTCTATGTTTATAATTATAGAACTCTATGTTCATAATTATTGAACTCTATATTCACAATTATTAAACTTTATTATAATCACAATTACAAAACTCTATGTTCATAATTATAGAATTCTATGTTCGTAATTTTTGAACTCTATATTCATAATTCTTGAACTCTATATTCACAACGTCTCGTTGAGTTGTTTTGACCAAAAAAAAAAAATGATTGGTGGAAGAAAACGGTGTCACTAACAACACCGTTACTCCAAATTACCAAATAGCGTCACATTGAAACCATGCCCATCTTACAAAGTGGATACGATTCCACGGTATAACAATCCTTCTTAGACAAAGGTTGCACCAAATTTTTACACCAATTATTTGTTACCTCACGCTAGAGTACAAAAAATTGTTTGTTAGAATAGATATGATTAAGTGATGTACTTGTTGTCATACTAAATTATATAGAATTTTTTTTTTGAAAGGTGGCCAATAAGGCATATATTAAAGGTACTCAGAAATAGAGTCTGGAGGGACATCGTCCGAATACATAATCGTAGAAGAATTAAATGCAGTAGCCGCTAGACTATGTGCTAAATAGTTCTCTGATCTAGGAATAAAATTAACTGAACAATAATCAAAAGAAATAATGCATGCTCTACAAGCATCAATGGCATAGCCAACGTAAGTCCGAACAGTGATAGCTTGATTTGTCAAATACTGTTGCAGGGTCAAACAATCCGTGAGTATGTGTACTGAGCGCTCTCCACGATTCCATAACCAAGACAAGGCCTCCTTACATGCTATTGCTTCAGCCATAAGCGGGGACAGACAATCTGACAAGGGTGCACTGAATGCCGATACATATCCCCCTTCCTCGTCGAACAAAACCGCGCCAACCGTAGCCCTTCCTGTAGCTGGCATGAATCCAGCATCGACATAGCATCTCCATCTCGGCTCGGCAGGCTCGTTCCGTGCGCCCTATTGGGCGATCCCCATAGCAGTCACGGCATTTGCCGTGTTGTAGTGCTGCTGCTGCCGTGTCACGGCAGTGGCAGTAGCACTGCTTTGTGCGGCAGCCCCTTGGTCCGTTTGTGGGTGGGTGTGGTGGACTCTTTGCCATGCAAGTGCGGTTGCTTCGGCCAAGGCTAACACTTTTCGTGGTCGCGGTAGACACGCATCCCATACCGCTCCGTTCCTGGCTCTCCAAATATGATATAATATTGCAGCTGCGTGAACAATTTGGTTAGTGTCTAAAATATTTAATAGCTCACTAAACCAAGTATGAAAAATATTTGTTGCTATCATGGGGATTGGAAGGTGAGATTGAGCCCAAATGGAACTTGCATAACCACATGTTACTAAAGCATGCATTGTGTCTTCATCCATTATTCCACACATAGCACATGTTGGTTGGATTTCCACTCTCTTTATAATCAAATTCGTTGTAGTAGGGAGGATACCACTCAAAGCCTTCCACAAGAATGTCTTCCATTTGGGGGGAACTTTTAATTTCCATAGGCGTAACCAATTATGCGTACCTGTATTATCATTGAGATCTCCCACAACTGCTTTGTAGCCACTCTTAACAGTATAATTACCTCACTGATCACCATGCCAATACCACATATCCTCATAGTCCGGTGATACTGGAATCCTTTTTATCCTAGCCACATCCGTAGGAATAAAAATATCTGCCAAAATATCCGGATCCCATGTTTGTGTCTCATGATCAATTAATCCCAACACTGCTGCATTATTTAAATATGGGGGCTTATCAGTATGAACCATTGGGTCGTGTTCATCTTGTAACCATGGGTGGTCCCAGATGAGAGTTGTCTTTCCATTTCCAATTCTGCGCCTCGTTCCGCTACAAATCATGCTCTGAGCTGCCATTATACTACGCCAATAGAAACTGGGGTTATTTCCTACCTTGGCATCATAAAAGGTCCCTTTTGGGTAATATCTCGCTCTGTAAACTCGTGAGACCAGAGAGTCAGGTTTTGTTAACAAGCGCCATGCCTGTTTGCCCAGCATTGCTATATTAAATGCGTGCAGTTCTTTAAAACCCAGGCCACCATACTTTTTTGGTATACACAATTTGTCCCATGCCTTCCAATGGATTCCTCGTTCATTCCCAGATCCCCACCAATACCGGTTCATTGTTCGCTCAATAGCTGTGCAAATCCCCATAGGTAATAAAAAGACACTCATTGAAAAGGTGGGCATTGCCTGAGCCACACTTTTCAACAAGACTTCCTTACCAGCTTGCGATAACAATTTCTTATTCCAAGATAGGATTCTTTGCCTTATCTTATCCTCAATATATGAAAAGACTGCTTTTTTATTTCTCCCTACAAATGAGGGTAGTCCCAAATATTTTCCAAAGTTTGGTGCCTGAGTAACCCCCAGTATCTGCGCCACTTCCTCCCTACATCCTGTGTGTTCTTGCTATAACATATGCTGGACTTATGATAATTTACCACTTGGCCAGATAAATTTTCATACCGTGTCAAACACTGCTTTATCGCACTTGCTTCCTGCACATTTGCTTTAAAAAATAGTAGGCTGTCATCAGCAAAGAATAGATGTGAAATAGAAGGTGCACCCCTTGCAACTCTGCACCCATGAATTGCTCCCTGAATCTGTGCCTGTTGTAGCAATAAAGATAGTCCCTCTGCACAGATAATAAATAGATACGGGGATAATGGGTCTCCCTGCCTGAGTCCGCGAGATGGGATGATTGGCAAACCTCGGGTTCCATTCAGTTTGATATTATATGACACAGTAGTCACACATAACATGATTAACTCCACCCATATATTACTAAAGCCCAAAGCTGTTAACATGTTTCGTAGGAAAGGCCATTCCATACGATCATACGCTTTCGCCATATCCAGCTTTAAAGCACCCCATCCCACCTTTCCACATTGTTTTCTGTTCAGAAAGTGGCCAACCTCTGCCACTATCAAAATATTATCTGTAATCAATCTATCAGGTATAAATGCACTCTGTGTATCAGAAATAATATCATCCATGAGTGGCTTCATCCTGGCTGAAATCATTTTAGCCATAATTCTATAAATCACATTGCTTAGCGCTATAGGCCTGAGGTCCGTGACCCGTTCTGGATTTTTCTTCTTCGGTATTAAAACCACATCCGTATCATTCAAGTTGGCTGGGAAGGTCCGTGTATTCAAACAGTCCACAATAAAATCTGACACATCTCCTCCCACCACATCCCAGAACTGCTGATAAAAACCCGGATTCATTCCATCCGAGCCGGGTGCCTTATCCAGGAACATAGCAAACAAGGCTGTTTTCACCTCATCCTTTTCAAAGGGGCGCAATAACTCTTCATTCTGCGTGTGTGTCACCCGGGGCAAGATATTGGCATAAAAACTTTCATCCATCTGGGACTGGTTTGACGAGAAAATATCTCGATAATAATCAAAAATAGTTGTTTTCATGGCATCTCCCTCCACCCAATCCCCATTATCATTCATAATTTTTGAAATTGTGTTTTTCTTTTTACGGTGAGAGGCATACTTGTGATAGAACTTTGTATTCGCGTCTGCCCCCTTCAGCCAGTGTTGTTTCGCCCTCTGTTTCCAAAAGGCATCCTCCTGAGCTTCTAATTGGGCCAGGCGTTCCTCCAACTGCTTATACTCAGCCAATGAATTTTGATCTGTGCGTCCCCGTAACCGCAATTGTTCCTTGCGTAGGCACCGCAATTTCTCATCAAACCTATGATATTTATCACCTCCCCATCGCAATAACTTATTACCACATAATTCGATACAGGCTTGTAAACCTCTATCTCTTCCTTCAATCCATGTCGTCTCAACCACACTCCTACAACCCTCATCATGAAGCCAGGCCATCTCAAACCGGAACCCTTTTCTCCCACCACCCGTCCTTTCCCGAAGATTCAGAATCCCAAGGACAAGAGCAGAATGATCTGAGCGTCGGGTTAGAATGTTCAAGACACTTGCCTCTCTCACCACATCTCGCCATTCCTGCGTGACCAGCACTTTATCCAATCTTTCTTCAATCCAGTCTACTGTCCCCTCTCCTCTTTCCCAGGTAAACGGGTACCCCTGCATAGGTAATTGAGCTAGCCCACACTCATCAATAGTCTCTCCGAAGCCACGTAATAGTGCCTCTGGATGGGGATTCCCCCCTCGCTTCTCATACTGATATAAGAGATCATTAAAATCCCCTATAATAACCCATGGCAACTCAGAGCGATGTGATAAGGACTTGATGAATTCCCAAGAATCATTCCGTCTTTCTCTTTGCGCATAACCATAATACCCTGTCATCCTCCACATGTCAAACCCCGGCATTGTTACCTCAATATCCACATGATTTTTAGAGTAACTCAACAGGCTTGCCGTTCCATTCGTTCTCCACAGTAAAGCTAATCCTCCCTTCGTCCCCACACTATCAACTTTAAACACACCATTGAAGCCAAGTTTCACTCGGAGCCGCTCCGCATGATCCTGGGCAACCATGGTCTCCATCAGAAATACAAAATCGGGCTTCTTACTGGACACCATGTCCACAATCTCTCGAACTGTTCGTGGATTACCCAAGCCACGACAGTTCCAACTCAACGTACTCATAATGTTGGGCGGGTCTGGGAACCAGCACCCGCCATGAACAAGTTTTTTGACACATCTGCCATGGTAATGTCCTCACCGTTACCCCGCCCTCCTCCCCCATACCCCCCTTCCCTTCTTCTCTTCGAAACCGCCTCCACCGCCTCCTCGGCCCCACCATCCACAACCGGCTCTACCCGCAGCACACCCTCCCCCACCGCACCGCTCTTTCGGCCTCCCTCCTCCCGCACCCCCTCGGCTACCCGTGGCAGTCCCCCCACTGGGACCAGCCAGCTCTCCCCCACCTCCCTCGGTCCACGGCCTCCCCCAACTCTCATCTCCGCACTATACGGATAAAGCTGAACCGGTATTGTAGAGACCCGGGCTTTGACACAGAATTTGTATGTATGTCCCAAAAGCCCACAAAAGAAGCAGAAAGAATGCAACCGTTCATACCTGAAATTAATCCAACAAGTGGTCTTGTCCCGTTTCAACAACTTCATACGTCTTCGTAAAGGTTTGTCCACCGGGATCGATACCCGGATCCGATAGAACGCTAGCCAAGGCGCCCCCATAAATCTCTCATCATGTTTAACAAACGTTCCAATAAAGTTCCCCATCTGCTCAAGCATTGGAAGGGACGTATAACCCATAGGGACATCATGAAGCTGTACCCACATATCAACCGAGTTCAACTCAACATCAATCGGTAACATTCCATCCTCCACCAACCGGCAAACCAATGTATTGTTCTCGAATGCCCACGGACCACCATTCAAAACATACTCAACATCCGTTTTGTGGAAGAAAACGAATAAAAACAATCCCTTATATATCTCCGTTACCGTAACCCCCATCACCGGTTGCCATACGGACGCCAATACTTGCCTCATGTATTCCAATTTGATCATACGTGCTGTTAGGAATCTACCAACTACACTCCACGTCTGTACCGGCTGCTCGGCACCCTCAGTCCCGCCCTCCTCCTCCACCGGTGCGAAACAAACATCTTCATCGTCAATCACAATTTCGGCCGTACGCTGCGTTAATTCTGCCACATGGTGCTCCTGTTCGGTGTCCGCCATATCGCCTTGCTGATTAGCGAATTAGCGCTGCCTTGCTATTAATCGGAAACCAGCAAACACGCCGGAGAAAGCTGATGGAATAGCGAAAAACCTAGCCAAAACCCTAGGAGAGAAAGCAAAACCCTAGAATTCTAGAGAGAAAATTTTTAAATTATATAGAAAATAATACATCTATTCTTATTCTTTTAGTCCACGTACACTTAAAATATTGATGTAGACACCTTTACAAAAACTCACAAGAAGAAAATAACCTATCAGAATCTGCCACATCAAGGAGTAAATTTGAGGGAGTAAGGTTTGAGAGTACATGTAGTAGAACTCAAATTATATATAGGCCATCACCATCCCAAAAAAGAGTTCTACTATATAGACTCTCAAATTAAATTTCTTGATGTGGTGAGCACTGATAGACTACTTTTTTCATGTGGGTCTCAATACAAGTGTCTACATCAAGATTTTGTGTGTGTGGGAGTAAAAGTTGGGAATAGAAAATGAGAGTACATGTAGTATTTTCCTCCCAAAAAAAAAACAAATTTTGTACCAAAAAAAACTATTCCCAACATATTTCTACACCAAAATTTTTTTCACCTCCAACTCATTACATCAAATTTTGCACCAAATTTTATTTTATCTCCAATTAATTTAAACAAAATTTTAATCATACACTAAAGTTATTTGTATTCTTGTAATTTAAAACTTTAATTTTGCTTACTTAAATTATTATAATAAAAAATATAATATAATTTTGATATAAATAATAATATTTTAAATGGAAATTTATATTTTTATGTATTTTAATTTTTAATTATTTTATAGTCGATATTGATCTCGTTTTAAACGTCTCAATGATATCTTTAAATAATTAAATCATTATAATTTATTTTTAAAATATAAATTTCTTAAAAGGAAATAATTAATAATTTTTTTTTTTTGAATGCTACTGACTCTATTACATTGTAGTATCTGTTCAAACATACTTTCTCAACCTAACATCTCACATGGGAGAAGTACTACATGCCATTTGACCAAAATGGTGTAAATGAATAGTGTTACACCAAATATGGTGTAATACTATTTATTTACACTACTAGTCTTTTTTATGTGCGATGCGCAAAAATATATGCTCAATATTTATATTTTTTAAAATAACTAACAAATCCCTACTAATTAAAGTCTATAAGAAATCAAATTTATTTATAGTAATAATCCAATATATAATGTCTACAAATATTATTATCATTAAAAGAGCGTTCAGTTGGAGGGAATTTAAATTATATTCTCACCTAATTCCAAAGGCCACTAAATTCCTTATTTTGGTTGTAAGGAATTACAATTCCACGAAATTACAATTCCCTTATTTTCATGGAATTAAAATCTTATGTCCCCCTTGGGATTTTAATTCAATGGATTTTAGGAAGAAAAAAAGGTAATCATGAGACAAAATTACCCCTTCCTTTTCTAACTTAAAATTGATGCCCACAACCGCAATAGACATTTTGGACTTTATACTACTTATTCCCTTTTCAATTCTCATGTATACCAAACATTGGAATTAAAATTTCCAGTAATTATATTCCTGTAAACCAAACACTGAAATTTAAATTTCCATTTTATTCTCGGTAATTCATTTTCTATGAAATTGCAATTCCTTTCCCATGTAATTCATTCTCTTCAACCAAACGCCCCGTAAAGAATATAATGTACAAAATGATTAGCATTAAAAACATGAACATAAATGAAGAATATAACTTTGATTGAGACTTATTATGTTTTTAGATTTTGATATAGAATTTGTTGTCTTCTTTAGAAGAAGGTTGCACTAAATTTTTTTAGATTTTGATATAGAATTTGTTGTCTTCTTTAGAAGAAGGTTGCACTAAATTTTTATCCCAATTATTGCTACCTCACACTAAAGTTCAAAACATTGTTTGTTAGAATAGATATATAATCCAAACATGACTTTCACAAAAAAAAAAAAAAAAAAAAAAAAAAAAAATCTAATCCAAACATGTGCGACTTCCGACTTCTCAACAGAGCTAGTGTACTTGGAATGTGTGAAGACGCAACCTAGGAAGGAACTTCCAGTAGATAGAGTTCAAAATTTGTAGGACATGCACACGTCAGATACTACGGCGTATTCTGACTCGCTGCACATTATTTTTATTGGAGTGATGTACTTGTTGTCGGTACTAAACTATACATAGCTTGTTGGAAATTATACACAACGTCAAGAAAGGTGGCAATATTTAAAAAAAAAAAAAAAGGAAATCAAACTAAAGTTGAAAAGAATTTGTGCCGTGTTATAATAATATTGTCCAGATTCTTTTCCTCGCAATTATAGGGTGGATCATTGTTACGTAGTGAAATTTAGTACGCAACCGGAAGAAACCTTTCGAGCAGGCTTCTAACTCCTAACCATATTCGAGTCACGGCAAACTCCAATTTCACACTTCGAGCGTGTGAGGACTCCAAGAAGAATAGACTAGAATAATAGAATAACAATATATTTCCTCTGAGTGGTTTTCCGTTATTCATATACAATGGACCTATTTATACTAAATTACTAATACCTATAATAATTAAGTTACTACAATTATTCTAACTATACAAGGTAATAATATATTCTAATATACATAATTTCCTTATACTAATATTTAGTCAATATCCTCTAATTACATATATTCATTCCTTATAGACCCTCCACTAATTAAACCACAAATTATTTCTTTCCTTTGATGCGTATCAATCATGATCCAAAAACGGCGTCGTTTCTTTACACTTAAAGAAACGACTGCCGTTACAGCTTAACGGAGCCCATATGTTTGGTGTGTTAATTACAAAATGAAAGTACAATGTATCTAAAATGAAACTGCCTCACATATTGTTTTTATATTATCAAATGAAAATGTAATTGAATTGAAATGAAACTGTAATTGTGTTAAAATGAAACTGCAGTATATATAAACTGAAACTGAATAACAGTTTCACATATTTGAGTGTATATAGTTCAGTGAACTTGTAGTTATATCAAAATGATACTGTAGTTGTGTTGCAATGAAACTATAATGTATATAAAATGAATCTAAATAACAGTTTCACATATTTGATGTATAACGTCGAATGAAACTGTAGTTATATCGAAATGAAACTGTAGTTGTGTTGAAATAAAACTGCATAACAATTTCACATATTTGAGTAGTGTATATTGTCCAATGAAATTGTAGTTATATATATTGAAAGATAGTGTAGTTGTGTTGTAATGAAACTATAGTGTATATAAAATGAAACTGAATAACAGTTTCACATATTTGAGTGTATAATGTCGAATGAAACTGTAGTTATATCGAAATGAAACTGTAGTTGTGTTGAAACGAAACTGCAGTGTATATAAAATGAAACTGAATATGTTATACAAACAAAGTTACTTTTTGCGCGACGGCACGAAACGGGTGCCGTTTCTTTTTCATTAAAAGAAACGACACCGTTTTTATGCCTGGACTATAATACATTGTGGACCGCGGTTCACAGTAAAATTTGCACTCTTTTCCGCTCTAGTTTGTTCTCCTTCTTTCAGAAATATTGCTAGCCTTTGTTGACGTTGCGTATATTTTCGAATAGTTAAAAGCGTTATCTTATAGCAACAATCAACTTTTAAGCTTTATGGCTCCTTATGTCATACACGATCTATCCAAGATTACTGCCCTTGATGGGAAAAACTACAAACGGTGGGCTCAAATAATGCTTATCCTTTTCGAACAGCTAAAATTGGTTTATGTGCTGCTTTCAGATTCACCGAAACCTACTCCAATAGTGTTCCCTCTCCGTCCTACATTTTACTCTAGCTATATTTTATTTCTTTATTGATGTGACGTTTTTAATTAATTTAGATCGATAAAAAGTGGGTCATTATTTTTGGTACTTGATAGTCCACAAATTACATACGATAAGTAAACTGCATTAAGAAGACAAGATGGATTATATTAACCAGCTAGGGTGCGAATCAATTAACCCGATTAAGTAATAGATATGACAAGTAAAGGATTGAACAAAGAGGAACAATGTAATAAAGGGACAATAGATTACAA
Source organism: Ipomoea nil (assembly GCF_001879475.1). Classification (NCBI taxonomy): domain Eukaryota; kingdom Viridiplantae; phylum Streptophyta; class Magnoliopsida; order Solanales; family Convolvulaceae; genus Ipomoea; species Ipomoea nil. The sequence goes on along the minus strand of NW_017619254.1, from coordinate 4,551,860 downwards.
GTCGCGGATACAATATTGTATTAAAATGATGTGTAATGCTATTACAAAGGAAAATTTAATTTGTGTAATAACAAGACAATATAGAAGATATGATTAAGATATGTCTCAACAAGATATAATAAAATGTTTATATACTCAACTAGTTTTTTACGCGCATTGCGCGATTGGGATAATGCCCAATGTTTTTTTTTTTTTTTTTTTTTTTTTTTTTTTTTTTTTTTTTTTTTTAAATAAGTACCTTAAACTATATCAAGACAAGATTATATTGAAATTGTTCATGCATAGATAATTGAATGTTAAATTTGCGTATTTAAATAGGCAATTCTAAGATAACAAATGCAAGATAATATAGTCAAAATTGATTATAATTGTCAATAAAATAATTGTATAGGTATTGTTGAAACCAAATACGGGACATAAGGGAGAGCAAATAAAAATTAGGGCATAAAATATTAAATATATACTAATATTGAAGAGCTAATTGCTGATTGCCAAACAAGGATATTGCGAGATAGTTCCCCACTTCAATTTGTTGTGTGATTTGAATACTCTTGTTGTCAATATATCCCCCAAGTAGTTAATATGATTGACTTAATTAATTAATTAATTATATATATATATATATATATATATATATATATATATATATATTAAAACAATTATTATTATTATTATTATTATTATTATTATTATTATTATTATTATTATTATTATTATTATTATTATATGTATACCCTTAGCTCATTTTACATGTTAATCTAAACAACTAATTTTTTTAAAATATATTTTTACCAACCATTGATATAATTCGCTGGTCAAATTCGCTAATATAATCCGCTAACCGCTAACTGCTAACTGCTGATTGTCAAACAAGGACATTGCGAGGTAGTTCTCACTTCAATTTGTTGTGTGATTTGAATACTCTCTTTGTCAACGAATCCCTCAAAGTAGTTAATATGATTGGCTTTATTAATTATATTTTTTAAATTTTTTCATGGTATTAATAAGGGAAAATTGTAATTTATGCCCCTCACAAATATGCCAATTATCAATGTTACCCCTGAATTATTAGTGGTGTAAATGTTACCCCTCAATTTTCAAAATGTGACATATATTGCCCCTCCCCTGAATTATTAGTGATGTAAATGTGGTTACACATCGTCTTTCTTGTTCGAAGACCACGTTTTTTTCCTCAATTTTTCTTTCTTCGCTTGTTCCTCTTCTGTCGACAACAATTTTTCTCCTTCTTCATATTAGGAGAGGGGCAATATATGTCACGTTTGGAAAATTGAGAGGCTACATTTACACCACTGATAATTCAGGGGTGACATTGATAATTGACATATTTGTGAGGGACATAAATTACAATTTTCCCTATTAATAAAATACTTGGTAAATAAATATATAACATTATTTTGTATTATAACTTTGATCTTTAATTAAAACAATAGTGCACAAAAAAGATAATAGACAATGTAGTGAATATAATCAATTGATGAATTTGAATGTAAAGAATTTTTACATTGGAGAAATATAAAGACAATATAACTAATAAAATTATTTCTCTTAATTAATTTATTGATAATGAATATTTTTTTTTTAAATAAAGCATTGTAGGGACAATGTAGCGAATATAATCAATTGATGAATTTGAATATAAGAATTTTTATATTGGAGAAAAATAAATACAATATAACTAATGAATAAATTTATAGATAATGAATAATTTTTTTTTGAATAAAGACATTGTAGACACATAATTCTAAATTAAAGAATGCATATGTATTATTTTTTGTTGTAGTTACTAAATTATTACGGAGTATTTTAATTTAATAAGAGTAAAATAGAGTACTAATTATGCCAACTTTGGTTGGAATGAGGTTTGAACCTAAGACCTTTCTTATTGGAATCAATGAGTAAGTTAACGGTGAACTAACAGAAATTAACAGAAAAGTTAACGAAAAATCATATTCATTAAGGATAAATTTGGAAATCTTAAGGAAAAATTAAAATATGATCAATCTGAGCCATTCATTTTATTAAAAAATTGAGTTAATTACCAAAATGGTCCATTGACTATCGCAAAATTACCAATTTGGTCATCGACTATTTTTTTTACCTAATAAAGTCCTCAACTTTGTAAAAGTTAACCAATATGGTCCTCCGTCAAATTTGGTGTATAATGTCTGTTAAACTCAAGGGCAATAAAGGAATTTCAAGTCTCTTGTCGGGCAGCCCGGGCAGCCTACTTATTTTACTTCAAGATTTAAGGGGTTTTTTAGTAAATAATAATGTAAAATCCCTAATTCTGATTGTTTGATTGATGCTGGTGTCAAGAGCTTTATTCTCTGCCCGAAGAGTGACGACGGCGGTGGTGGTGGAGGATGCTTCAAGCTGCTCACGCCGGAGAGCAAGGCGGAGCTCGTCAATAGCGTCGTGTGCTGCCGGAAGGGGTCCTGGGAGATCAAAGTGAGGTGTGGCGGGCACAACTACGAATGGACTTCTTCCAAAACTAACGGAAGATTTCTACCTCTCTGCATTCATCGGAGCAGCCTTACCGGAAACGAAAACCACAACCGGAATATCCGCCACGTTTAGAGAGTTTTCTTCCTGGGCCCCACGACCCCCGCCCTGTCAATCTTAAACCAATCCTTCCCAGAACTAGCCATCCTGGAACAAGATTGCCGGGAAATGACGTGGATTGACTCCATCCTCTTCTTCTCCAGCTCCGATGACAATTTCACCATTTCCGACCTCACAAACTGCCACTCCGGCGGCAAAAAACTATACTTCAAAGCCAAATCCGACTACGTAAAAGTCTCGATACCACTCGCCGGACTCCACGCCGCCGTCGATGCCCTGGAAAATGAGCCCAAAGGCTACGTCATTCTGCACCCGTACGACGGCACAATGGACCGGATAAGCATCAACGCCATAGCTTTCCCGCACCGGAGAGGGAATCTTTTCAGCATATAGTGTCTAGTGGAGTGGCGCGAAGAAGACGATTTCAGCGAAGAAATTCAACAATGGAAGAAGAATGCGTGAAGCTAGGGTTATTTTGCCTGAATAAGAGGACAAAAGGACCAATTAAAGTGAAATTCCTTTATTACCCTTGACCTAATGTAATTTTTGACACCTGACTGGACGGAGGACCATATTGGTTAACTTTTACAAAGTTGAGGACTTTATTAGGTAAAAAAAATAGTCGAGGACTAAATTGGTAATTTCGCAATAGTCAAGGGACCATTTTGGTAATTAACTCTTAAAAAATTTAACCGCCATTTTTTCTACCCATTATAGGCCAACTCTCTTGAGCTCTTATTAGTATAGTAGAAATTAGATCTGTCAAAACGGGTCAACTTGTATCTGGCTCGTCTTGGGTTCACATGTAAACGAACTGGGCTAAATGGGCCAGCCCGTTTATTATTATTATTTTTTAAAAATTATATTATTAAAATTTTTATTATTGTATAGCTTAAAAATTAAACCCATGACCTCTAAGTCATTAACTAAAACTATAACCATTCAACCACATTAACCTTTGTAAACAAATATGTATATTTCCCTATATATAGATATGTATATACACATATAACATATACACATATAAAATTAGATTTTAATTTTAATATATATATATATATATATATATATATATATATATATATATATATATATATATAATTATAATTTATTTAATTTATATTTAATAATACTAATATATTTTACATGTAATATTTTTTATTTTATAATTATAATACTATTAAGTTATAAAGTTTATAAAATATATAATTTAATACTTTATATAATTTATATAATAAATAATAAATGAACTTTACATTAATATTTATATAAAGATAAAATTAAGTGTATTAATTAATACTTTTAATAAATATAATATAAATAAATAAATAAATAAATTATATATATAATGCTTGTGAACGATGTAAATAGATATATAATTATATAAAAATGTTTAACAGGTATTCTTAGCATAGTTGGTTTCAATATTGATACCTTAAGTAAAAGGTCAATTATACAACAAATTTGAGGGTGGAAAGGTGGGGTGGGATACGGGTTACACGGGCCGGGCTGGAAATTTTCCAACCCAGCCCGTGTAAAATACGGGTTAAACGGGTTCGGCCTGTCTTGACAGCTCTACTCAAAATCACCCCTAACCTCCCCGTAAAAGAGGGTGAGGGGGTTACAACTACCTTGAACCGCAACATACACCGTCAAGACCGCGTCCATGCAAAGACCCAACACCCGGCCGAGTGCTAAGCTCGGCCACATGGCCGAGGGCTGAGCTCGACCTAGTGATCGAGCGTTGAGCTCTGATAAGTGCTTATTTGTCTATATTTTTCCCCTTTCACTAAGCCATTTTGCTTATAGATCATTCCAAATTTCATGAGATTATGATTAAATTGTGTTATTTTGCAAGGAGTTTTGTTTGGAAACAAAGATGAGTATTTTCAGGCATTTTGGTGGACATTGGAGTCAAATGGAGCATTTTGGATGCATTAGGAGTCTATGGGAGCCAAGGAGAAGCTATGGAGATGGACAAAACACTTCCAAGGAAGCCTAAGGGTGGTGCTTTGAATCGTCTTGGTCATTTGAGCAAACCAAAGCAAAAGAGAAGCAAAAGATCAATGCATTGCAATTCCCGACCTGCACGTCGACGTCATAGTATTTTGATCATATCTCGAGCTAAAAATGTCCAATTGAAGTGATTATTATGTCATTGGAAAGCTAACTTGAAGGGCTACAACTTTTCTTCAAGCACCAAAGGCTAATTTAGACGTTTAGAGGGTGAAAAATGACCTAGAAGACAGATTCAGTGCACAGACAGTGCACACTGCCTTGTGGCCACGGGTCTGGCCACGGCCGTGGCCACACCCGTGGCCACTGGGCAGTACACACTGCCTTTCTGGCCACGGGTGAAGCCACGCCCGTGGCTAGGCCTCTGCAACTTTTCTCAGCGCGTTTTTGACCCTTTTAAGGGGATTTTTTCACCCCAAAACATATCTTTCATTACACCTTTCACTTCCTTTCATTTCCTTAGCTTAGATTAGTCTAGTATTTCATCTCTAACTCATCTACAAGGCTTGTAATCATGGATTGGAGTGGGATTCAACCACAAAATCTTCATCTTCAATAGAGAAGTTTCTTACTCTTCTTTTTAAGCTTTTGTGCAATGTTTATGATACTTTCTTGTGCTTTGTTGTTATTTATGCTTATGAAGTGTGAATAGTTCATTTTTGGGCTTGGATTAGGGTGATTTTGCCAACCTAGATGCTAAATAGGTGATTATTGCCAACCTATTTAGCATCTAGGTTGGCAAAATCACCCTAATCCAAGCCCAAAAATGAACTACTCACACTTCATAAGCATAAATAACAACAAAGCTCAAGAAAGTATCATAAACATTGCACAAAAGCTTAAAAAGAAGAGTAAGAAACTTCTCTATTGAAGATGAAGATTTTGTGGTTGAATCCCACTCCAATCCATGATTACAAGCCTTGTAGATGAGTTAGAGATGAAATACTAGACTAATCTAAGCTAAGGAAATGAAAGGAAGTGAAAGGTGTAATGAAAGATATGTTTTGGGGTGAAAAAATCCCCTTAAAAGGGTCAAAAACGCGCTGAGAAAAGTTGCAGAGGCCTGGCCACGGGCGTGGCTTCACCCGTGGCCAGAAAGGCAGTGTGTACTGCCCAGTGGCCACGGGTGTGGCCACGGCCGTGGCCAAACCCGTGGCCACAAGGCAGTGTGCACTGCCTGTGCACTGAATCTGTCTTCTAGGTCATTTTTCACCCTCTAAGCAAAATGGCTTAGTGAAAGGGGAAAAATATAGACAAATAAGCACTTATCAAGCTCGGCCATGCCTGGGTCAATCGGGTCCGGTTATGGATTTCCTCTGGTACGTGAACTTGATTCCCTCCTTGTTGATCCACACCGGGTCTATTTGTAATAACTTCATCAAAGACCATGTGCGACGGTTTTGACTAAGAGGGTACTGGCAAATGACAGAAATCAAATTCATGATTTTCAGGTACAAAGAATCATATATGTTGCATCTTTCACCAATTCAGTCACCTCTTTCAAGATATAATTTTTTTTTGACAATTGATGTAGCAAAAATAAGATGTGAGCTCGGGTGTGTAATGTCGTCCTCAGGGGATTGAGGGATATGGCATGCAATATGCCATCACAATAAACTAGGCACTAGCATAAGGAAATCAACAAGAAGCTAAGTAATAAGTGCATAATTGTTCATATTTATACCCCATATTTAGCCTTGTTTTGCTTATGAAGTGTCACAATGTTGTTCAAAATGATCTTTATTTTGCTCATTTGATCCATTATGCACAATTCATTATCTTTGAGTAGAAATGAAGGGTTTTAGATCATGCATGTTGGATGCATTTGGAGTCAAGGGGAGCCAAGATGAAGCTAAGGAGATGGATGCAACACATCCAAAGGAGCCAAAGAGTGATGTTTTCAATGGTGTTGATCATATGGACAAATTAAACCAAGGCAAAAGTGGAACAAGTGTCAACAAGCTGAAATTCTCGCATGGATTGGCCACTATTCTGTTTTTGGGTCATATCTCGGTCTAGAAGTATCCAAATTAAGTGATTCTTGTTCTATTGGAAATAAGACTCAAAGGGCTACAATTCTTATGAATACATCAAATCCTAAAAAGGAAGCCACAGGGGTCGAAATTGTCCTTGAAGTTGAAGTTTCAAGCTTACAATCCAAAACTGACCACTGTTTGGTTTTTGGAACATATCTCGGCCTAGGAATGTCCAAAGAAAGTGACTCTTACGCCATTAGAAAGAAGACTCGAAGGGATACAACTTTCATGAAGACCATAGTTCCAAATTCTGACGTTTTAAAGGCCAAAAGACACGACCAAGTACACGTCCGTGTCTGTGGCCGTGTATTTTCTGTGCATTCCAGTAGCTACTGCCGTTTTGGACATGGCCAGGGACATGGCCATGTCCCGGCCATGTCCCTGGCCATGTCACTGTGCTCTGCAATTTTATAAACTCCGATTTTTTATCATTTCTACTTGGTTTTGACCCATGGTTGAGCCCTAGCTTCTTTCTTTCACTTCCTTTTATATTGTAGTGTTAGATTAGGTTTAGATTTAGGTTTCTTAACATATTTCAAGCTTGTAATCAAGGATTCAACACTTGGATTCCAACATTTCAAGATTCTACCATCCAATTTCTTTAGAGAAGTGTTCCATCCTTTTATCTCTTTATTTTGCAAGATTTATGCTTATTACTTGTGTTTTTTGTGTTCTTTATGCTATTTAATCATGAGTAGTTAGTTTATGGACTTGAGTTAGGGTTGTATTTTCTATCTTGATGCTTGATTTGTGATTATTGCAAAAAAGGGGAAGAGCTCCAACCTAGGGTTCATGTGTTTGTGAAGGTTTTGTATTTATATCTTGTTAATGTTTGATGTACACATTCATTAGCTTGTTTTTGGAGGATTCCTTGCCTCAACGAGTGTTGGGTGATGAATCCAAGCCAACCCTTGCATATACCCGATTTCTTCCTACGAAAATATGGAAAATTGGGGGTTTTAGATGCTTTGTGTGCTTGATGGACTTGGAATTGATTCACCACGAAAGTGGGGGCAATTCCTTGTTTATTAATCACGAGAATGGTTCGTAGACTAGGATACCTACGTGCATTCCCGCTTGATTCCTTGGTTACTTGTTCTCCCTAATCCCTTAGGTTGTTAAAGCATCTAGATGATAATGCTCCCTAGCTTGAGTCCTATCTCTTTATTTTATGTTTATCTTTGTGTATATGTGTTAGTCTTATCATTTCATTAAACTTGTAGTTTGCTTAGCTTCTTGTTGATTTCATTATGCTAGTGCCTAGTTTATTGTGATTGCATATTGTGTGCCATATCCCCCAATCCCCTAAGGACGATATAACACATTCGAGCTCACATCTTATTTTTTCTACAATCACTAATTAAAAAAAAATTTAAGGAAATGATAAGACTAACACATATACACAAAGATAAACACAAAATAAAGAGATAGGACTCAAGCTAGGGAGCATTATTATTTAGATGCTTTAACAACCTAAGGGATTAGGGAGAACAAGTAACCAAGGAAACAAGTGGGAATGCACGTAGGTATCATAGTCTACGAACCATTCTTGTGATTAATAAACAAGGATTAGAACAAGGAATTGCCCCACTTTCGTGGTGAATCAATTCTAAGTCCATCAAGCACACAAAGCATCTAAAGCCCCCAATTTCCCCTATTTTCGTAGGAAGAGATCAGGTCTATGCAAGGGGTGACTTGGATTCATCACCCAACTCTCGTTGAGGCAAGGAATCCTCCAAAAACAAGCTAATGAATGTGTACATCAAACATTAACAAGATATAAATACAAAACCTTCACAAACACATGAACCCTAGGTTGGAGTTCTTCCCCCCTTTTTTGCAATAATCACAAATCAAGCATCAAGATAGATAATACAACTCTAACTCAAGTCCATAAACTAACTACTCATGATTAAATAGCATAAAGAACACAAAAACATAAGTGTAAAGCATAAACATTGCAAGATAAAGAGATAAAAGGGAGAAGAAGCTTCTCTATTGAAAATGGATGGTGGAATCTTGAAACGTTGGAATCCAATCATCAAATCCAAGATTACAAGCTTCAAAAGTGTTAAGAAACATAAATTTAAGCATATTCTAACCTAAAAATATGAAGGAGAATGAAAGAGAATGTCTAGGGTTCTAACAAGAGTCAAAACCAAGTTGAAATGATTTGAGATAATTCTTGATCATTAACCAAAGAATAGGAATACAGAGTTTATCTTAATAACCACTCTCTAACTGATCCTGACTAATAGACTAAGTATTCTACACACCAAATATATTACAACCATATAACAAAGCTATAATAATAATAATACTAACACACCCCCTCAAGCACAAGGTTGGGTAGGTACAACATTGAGCTTGTCACGCAGAGCAGCAAACCTCGGTGTAGACAGCGGTTTGGTGAAGACATCGGCAAGCTGATCGGTAGTAGAAACATAATTAACAACGAACTCTCCTGAAGCAACTTTGTCGCGAACAAAGTGATAGTCAATTTCCACGTGCTTAGTCCTAGCATGGAATACTGGATTAGCACACAAATAGGTGGCCCCTAGATTATCACACCACAACGTTGCTGGACCCCCAGAGTATAACCCAAGCTCCCGTAGCAAAGAAACTACCCATGTCACTTCGGCGGATACGTCAGCCAAAGCCTTGTACTCTGCTTCAGTGGAAGACCGAGCCACGGTACGTTGCTTCTTCGATAGCCAAGAGATTAGATTAGAAACCAGATAAACCGCAAACCCACTTGTACTCTTCCTGTCTATAGGACAGCCAGCCCAGTCAGAGTCTGAGAAAGCATGAATGCGGGACGAGGAGGACGGAGTGAGCCGCAATCCATAATCCAATGTCCCCTTAATGTAGCGGAGTACTCGTTTCACTAATCCCTAATGTTCTGTTATGGGTGAATGTATAAATTGACATAGACGATTTAATGCATAGGCGAGATCAGGCCTGGTGATAGTCAAATACTGTAATGCGCCGACAATGCGTCGATACTGTGTGGGATTATCAAATAGTTCATCAGACGGTGTTACTGACTTTGTCACAGCCGCAGGTGTGGATAGTGACTTGCAATCAACCATATCGGACCGCCCTAGGAGGTTTGACATATACCGACGCTGCGAGAGTATCACACTATCTCCTGCTGAAACCATCTCGATGCCCAGAAAGAAACTCGGTGTGCCGAGATTGCGAATTTTGAAGGCCGTAGCAAGCTGACGTAACAAAGTGTCTACTAGTTTGGAATCATTGCCCATCATTATTATATCATCTACATAGACTAGAAGAAACACCCGGGATGCCCCTGTAGAGTAATAAAAACGTGAAACATCAGTCTTGGACGACATGAAACCCGCAGACAACAAGAAATCATGCAACCGCTTAAACCACGCCCTAGGTACTTGTTTCAAACCATATAAGGACCTTTGGAGATGACACACATGCCCTGGTATAGTCGGATCTTCATACCCTGGAAGCTGTTTCATATACACAGTCTCTTCTAAATGTCCGTTCAGGAAAGCATTACGAACATCTAGTTGGCGTAGAGTCCACTGATTAGACACAGCTAATGAAAACAACATGCGGACTGTGGTTGGTTTGACCACGGGACTGTAGGTGTCAAAGAAATCCACACCGGCTACCTGGTTAAACCCTTTGGCCACCAAACGAGCCTTATAGCGCTCAATGGACCCGGTGGCTGTGCGTTTAGTGCGAAACACCCATTTGCACCCGATGATATTCATGTGAGGTTGTGGAGGTACCAAACGCCAAGTGTTATTATGTAGAAGGGCATTAAACTCCTGATCCATAGCCTCACGCCAATGAGCATGACCCACCACGTCCACCGCGCTGTTGGCCGCCGGGATTTCCACGACCACCACCACGCTGCTGATTCAGCAATTGCCGGCCGCCACCGCCATGCGATCCTCGGCCAGTTCCGGCATACAGCGCCGTGTGAGACGTCGCACCATCCGCCATCAGATAATCATCCACGAGGATGAATTCGTGGGCCTGGAGGAAGTCCGACAGGGCGGACAGTGTAACCTGTGCATCGGTCGCCGTGAGGCTGGTGGCCAAGGACTTCAACTCTGGACGGAGACCGCGGATTACGTACAGGTTTTGCTCTATGAGCGACAGTGGCCGGCCGGCCTGGATGAGGGACTCGACGAGCACGCCGGCTCGCCCGAGATAGTCAGCGATGGTGCAGTTTCCTTGCCGGAGAAGCTGGAACTGCCCGAGGAGATTTAAACATCGTGCTTCGCTGGTGGAGCCGAGCGCAGAGGAGACCGACGCCCAGATGTCGGCGGAGGTATTCCGTCCGAGAGCGAGGTGCAGTACCTCGTCCGACATCGCGGAGATGAGCAGCGAGACAATCGTTTGGTCTTGCTTCACCCAAGCATGATACGCCAGGTTCGGGACCAGGGCTGTCGGCGTGGGCGTCGTCGAGGAACTGCCTGTCGACTGAGCGGCAGTGATCATCTCCGGCGGGCAGGGATGGCTTCAATCAACAAAGCCGGTGAGCTCTTGGCCTCGGAGAAATGGTGGAAGCTGCATCCTCCAAAATAGAAAGTTTTTAGATGTTAATTTCATGGTGACATAATGATGTGCACCTGCAAGTGTGTTTCCGGCGGCCGGAGAAGGTGAGCCGGCGGCGGAGAGGGTATGCTCAGACGAGTTTGTAGACATTACGGGCAAGGGGGGGAGATTTCACGGTGGAGGTTAGGTGGAGAAAGAATTTTTCTGATAACCTGACTTCAGATACCAGATTAGAGATAATTCTTGATCATTAACCAAAGAACAGGAATACAGAGTTTATCTTAATAACCACTCTCTAACTGATCCTGACTAATAGACTAAGTATTCTACACACCACACATATTACAACCATATAACAAAGCTATAATAATAATAATACTAACAGAAATGACACAAAAACGCGCCTAAATAGAGCAGAGCATAGTGGGACGCCCTCAGGGATGGACGTAGGCCAAACAGTACCATTTTTGGTGCATTTACAGTGAACATTGGAATGGACGTACTGGCATGCGTACGGGCGTACGGCAGGGCGTACGCCACATGCTTCCTTTTTCAGATCTCGGATGGGATGAGGGATGGGCGTGCGCAAGGGGGTACGAGGCTCCTGAAAATTCCTAAATGCATTCCAAACTCTTTGATTGATCTCTTGATAAAAAAATTGCTCGTATCTTCCCACAAATCATTGAATTCCTCACTTGTTGTGAATGATTGCACCTTGAAATAAAACCAACATAAATTAGTCACAATTCATACAAGTTTTTAAGCAATTCACAAATAAAATGGGTTCAAGAAGGGGAAAAATATAAGCAAAAATGCACATATCAACAAGAAAATTACAAAATGTTATGAGAGTTTTCTTTTGTTAAAATCACTGAATATTTTCCTAGCATGCATGGAAGAGTTGTTATTCTATGGACCAGGGTCTATCTTACCAGGTGAACCCTAGTTCTAAACGACGTATAAAGTGTATATTTTTAGTATTGCAATTACGAACTTTTAGAATATAAATTGTGTTTCTAAGTCAAAACACATAACAACTGTAGAATGTGAATTGGTGAATACAATACAGGGTCATCAAATCCTAATATGTTAATATTGTGTGAGTGTAGTATTTGAAAGGAACTTGTGAATACAAAACAAGGTAATCAATTACATATATGTTAATATTGTTTGTTCATAGTATACAAATTTTGAATTTTTAACATGTAAATTGTGAACATTTGATCCCGAGTCCACAAAATAATTTGCATGCATGGAAAGGCTGGGCCAAAGCCAATTCAAGATGTCCGGCCCGTCATCCTAATAATTAATATGTTATATCACTTTTGGATAATACTAGTATGTCACCTGTGCGATGCACGGATAGTAATATATATTCAATAAGAGTTAATTTTTAAAATGGTCCTCCGACTATGTTTTTTTTCTCAAATTGGTTCCTTAATTTTTAATTGCACTCAAAGTGGTTCTTCGACTATTGAATTTTAAGCCAAAATGGTCCTCCGTTAGCTTTGGTGTTAAGTGAGTGTTAAAATGAAGGACAAAAGGGACAATTTATATTGTTCGTAGTCGACTCAACTCTACAAATTATTCAGTGAACTCGGGTCCAAATTATCCTCAAAGCTCCCCGAATCTCTTTTTCGTAGTCGACTCGACTCTACAAATTCATTCAATGTCTCATTCTCCGGTGACAATTGGGAGAAGAGAACTTTGCTAAAAAAAAGTCACTTTGAAGGAACCCATTTTTATAGTAAGAACAAATTTTGTAGTATTGACTGTGGTATGATGACTTATTTATAGTGTTAAGGTAGGTGTAGAGGTTAGTGTAAATATTGATTTTGAATTTTAAATTCATCTCCAATTAATTAATGTTCTTAGAAATTGTAAAAGTTATTTGCAATTTAAAACATGTGATTATTAAAATTTGCAAGTATGGTTTAATTTGTTTGTTGCGGTAAATGTGAACACAATAATTTTTCACTGAGGTGAAAAATGAAAAATAATTTTTTTTTTTCTAAAAAATCTAGCTTTATTATAGATAATAAGATATATAATTCACATTAATTAGCATGTGAGTGGTCATATTGAGTCATTATTTCTCCCTAAAAGGTTGAATTCCCAAACCCAAGGCCTCCCTTCACACTCCGGCCCGACAAAGCATATGAGAGAATGTAAATCATGATAACTTAGCTGAACTACAGAGACTAGACCTTTACCTATTACGCACAAGGAACTCCCCTCACTTTAAGAGGTTGCTCCCACAATATTGTGTCATTATTTTGAATAGGAACTACTACCAATCTTAATTGTGTGAGTGAATTTATATTCTCATTTCTTAACTCCTAACTGCTTTTGGGCATATAAGACTTTACAAAGTAGTAAACGTTTTTCACATCAAAATTTGGGCAATAGTAAAATTTAGAAACAGTAGAGGTTTTTACTAACATTAACACTTCTTGAGTTTGATAATTAAGCAACGTAACATGACTTATAAGCAGTAGAAGATTCTTCAAGGACATCTAAGAGATTCTCTATTCAAATAAGGTACGCGATATCCTTACTACTAAAAGTGGAAGTTGGAACAACATCCAATGAAGAAACTTACCCAAACAAGTAAATGTGCTTTGGAAAGAATAAAAGCTATATTTGTAGGACAAGTTGGATACAACGGTTGGACAGAAGTCAAGCTTTAATTTGAAAAAAATAAAAGTTAAATTTTTAGGACAAGTTACATATAACGGTTGGACAAAAGTCTGCTTCTGTCAAATACTAACAGATTATTTTATTTGAAAGTTAATCGTTCAAATTTGTTTCGTTACGAACAAATTCAAAATCTTATTATAAATATATGAGAAATGTTGAAAAGAAAAGTCCGATATACATAAGATATAATTACTATCAACACACTAAAAGCATTTGAAATCCTTTCAAGAACATTAAGTCATCAAGAGACTCAAGAGTTTCAAAGACTGATCAAGATCTTCAAAGAGTCTAAGTAGTTGTAGGAAAATCAACATTGGTTTGATAGTTTGTTGTAAAACTCTAGTAACAAATTCCTGTAGTTTTGTGAAATCTTAGCAAACAACGTTGTGCTGATTTTGTGATCAAAGTACAAGTTTGTTTTTCATGCATGCGAACAATACTTATGGCAGCGATGAGTAGACATAGTGAGGCAATCTTGGTTTTGCAAGAGCATTGAGAGGCTTCGCAAGAAGGAGACTATCTTGTGACTCCTTTAGCTCAATTCTTCCACAAGGCACGCTCCATTCAAAACCTTGAAGAAGTCTACCCAGCAACATCCCGCTAACCAAACACCCTAGTTGAACACCCGGGCAACCACGCCTTCCAGCACTAAACGTTAAAACCCGCACCTCCGGATCAACAAGACTCACTTCGGATCCATCATCCTTCAGGTGTCGCTCCGGCTTGAACTTGAGAGGCTCCTCCCAATTCTTAGGGTTCCGCCCTAACCCGTGCCGACTTATTATCACATGACTACCTTTGGAAATGAAATAGTTGGACACGGTTGTGTCGGAAGAACACAGGTGTGGTGGGACAAAAGCTGATAATGGATGAACCCGAAACACTTCTTTTAAACATGCGTTAAGGTAGTTGAGCTTAGAAAGATCTGATTCTTGTACTAGTTTTTCTCTTCCCACAACGTTGTCTAGTTCTTCCATGGCTCTTCTGAGAATCTCAGGTTGGTTTAACATTTCTGCTAGAACCCATTCTACAGCATTTGATGGATTGTCCACAATTGTTATCATTAGTTCCTGGAATATATATATGCATGGATAAAAAGATCTGTGAGTTCCAAGTCCCTAATCCTTTATATATATATATATATATATATGGATATAATATAATTATGCATGTAATCATACTTACAAGAAGGTGTGCTTTAATCTCTTCAGATGATAAACATCTGAGATTGATAAGAACATCAAGAATATCCTCTTGCTCAGTTTTTGTCCCATCATTCCACATCTTAATCCTTTCATCAACTTCAGGATCTTGGTACTTCCTAACACCCTCCACAGCTTTCTTCAGAGCTTTCCTATGCCCATCCAAATCAAACATCCTTAACCATGGAAAGTAATCCGACACCCCAAAAGAATAAACATAACCAAGAACTCCAAAGGTGGCATCTATGTGCTCTTCTTCCTCCACGCCGGGGCCGCCATCTTCCGTCCCGGCGCAGAAAAACCTTTTACTGAAAACCATCTGCCTAATCACATTCCCACAAAAGTGTCTCCCCACCGCCCTCACATCCACCACACCGCAACCTGCGGCGTTTCTACACCGGTTGTGGATGTAACGTACGAGGTGGTCGGCTTCGGCTGCCCGCTTGTGGCCCAGCCAGTTAAGCGTGTTGGGCGAGAGCACATGAGAAGTAAGAACTCTCCTCATTTTCTTCCACTGGTCTCCCAGTGGGGAAAAGAGGGATATCAGATAATTACCACTTGCTAGCTCCGCCGACATGCAGGTCGGCCTTGACGCAAAAACCGTGTCTTGTTTCTTCAGTATCTCACGCGCCACCTCCGGCGATGTTACTGAAATCACATTGGTTCCCCCAAGGCGGAAGCAGGCGATTTCGGTGTTCATCTCCTCCATGAGATTGAGAATCCACCGGAAAACCGGCTTGTTTCTAAGCATTTGAGGGAAGCATCCCACTACAGGCCATGACTTGGGGCCTGGAGGGAGTGGGAATTGCTTGGCAGATTTTTGTTTACTTAGCCATTTGTATGAGAGAAACACTACTGAGATTGATGACAAGAATGAGAAGCTAATAATAAGCATATCAATTATCCCCATTCTAGCAAGCTTGTACCAAATCTTAGCTTCAAACTTTCTGAACGGGTTTTTAATTAGTTGATTCTTTATACTAAGCATGATCTCCTTTTATAGATCATGATTTTGTACAGGAAGTAAAATTTTCTAATTTTTAAATGACAATGCAAGTTGTCATTTTTTACAAGTGAATAATAATCCTTCTAATTTTGTAAGATCAAGTTGGTATTTGGCTTTGTTTATACTTAATGCAACTTTTTCTAATAATTAGTCTTTTCCATTGACGTTACCATCAAAAGTTCAAATCAAAAGAGTATTAGTGTTCAAGTTTTACTAAAAAACGTCACTACCCCAAAATTTTGTTTGATCAAGTGTAAGATTTTTTAACAAAAATATAATACTCTTTTGATTTGTGCATTACATATTATTTAGTAAAAAGGTATTAATCATCTCAAGTGTATTTTATAAAATTTAATAGACTTTTTGTTTTTATTCTCAGGAACCAACACTACTGGAAATTATGGAATTTTCGACCACCTGAAAGTGATCTTAAATCAAGTTGAAAGCAAAAAGTGATCAGAAATAGCAACAAAGGTTTTTTCGGATACCAAAAGTGGTCGGAATAAGACTTTCGACTTGATTTAAGATCACTTTCAGGCGGTCAGAAATTTCATAATTTCCAGTAGTGCAATTGTGATTTATAATATTTAATTAATATTTGTTATGCATTGGATAAATCTGTATCTTTTGATTATGATAAATTTGATAAGGTTACCTTTTAACAAATCTTACTTTACTGTATAAAATTATAGATAAATGATATATTATATTTTTTGTACTAGTTATAATTTCTATTAGATAACAATCCAAGCAATAACATTTGGTCTTGATAGGTAGCATGTGGCATACGGCCATAAGGGTTGTTTGTACAACTATAAGTATGTTAATTGGGTAGATGTATGTTTAGAGGCTCAAGTCTAGAATTACCGTACCAAACCATTAAAATATGGTATTGCTTTTTACACAAATATTAAAAAAAAAAATCATGTAGTTCGTTATCAATTATAAATTTTAGTGTAATGGTAAGTATTTAATTTTAACAATTGATATTAGTGTAGGTCGGCCGCGTGTTCTATGTGTAAGTATCTTGATATGTGCCTGCGCTAGTATTAGTTTTCAGGAAAATTATACTTTTGTTTCAAAGTTATAAACTATATATAAAGTAAAGTTAGTTTAATTTTTGAATTGAAAGTGAGGTGATATATACGTTTGATCTCTCCATTAATAGGCTTGTTATTTTTTTTTTGATACTTTTAAAAAACGCTAATTAATAAATTAAAGACTTGTAATTGAGTTTCACAATTTCACATTCTATTTCTACTATCCTCTCATATTATATTTCTCTTCAATATCATAGCTTAATGGTCAAAAATAGGAAAAAGAAAATTCTCTTAGGGGGCCTTGACGATCTAGGATTTTTAAATATTACTAAAAACATATTTTTTTTGATAGATTCGTTATTAGAGTGGCCGAAAGTATAATTTCATTAACAAATTGAGACTAAAAGTCATAACATGTATAATATAGGTAGGGATGTTAGAAATGTCAATGACAAAATAGCAAATATCTATAATAAGGTTAAAATACAAAATATATTATAAATTACAATAAAATGTTTTTGATAGATTATATGATATTTAGGGTTGGAGCAAAAAATATATTTGAGTGGAGTGAAAATGTGAAAATTAATTTGAATACAATAAAGTATAATATAAACTTGTATACTACATTAATTAAATGATTCATAGACTAAAAAATATTTAATTTATCTTGTGAAGAAATGAAAGAAATAAAATAAATGAGAATAGATAAAGAAAAAGTGTGGTCAATAATAATGAGATTTGAACCTATTGTAATTTGGAGTTCAACCAACAACTACTCAAATTGTTTGCAATTTTACTGTAAATATAAGTTTTATATAATATTTAATGCTATATATATACATACATACATATATATAAAGGGGTGGAGTGGAGAGGGAGGAGCTGCCCTATAGCCGTACATGATAAGACTAAACCATTATTACTCTATAACTTGAGCCTTGAGGATAAAATAAATAAATAAATAAATAAAAAGTTATATTCTCGTTGTTATTTAAGATAGACACTCACTTGAGAAGTCATACAATTTAGGGGTGGGCACTTCAAAGCGAACCGAACCAAACCGAACCGATCCAATCCAAATCGAACCAAATTAGTAATAGAAAATCGAATGGTTCGGGATTTTGTAACCCGAATGGTTTAGTACCGAACCGAACCGAAATCGAACGGTTTGGCAAAAATCGAACCGAACCGAACGCTATATAATTTTTTAATAATAATAATAATAATAATAATAATAATAAAAAAGAAGAACTAAATTCAAGTTCCTTGATGCTTGTCCGCCGTTCAGTTCTCATTCTTACTGGTACCGAACCTTAAATTTTTTATTTGATTTCTTTATAGCTTGTTTTCTACATTGCACTTTTGTTGTTTGTCGCAATTGTTCTTTACCTCACAATTATATCTAACTTGAGTTATATTTACATTATTCAGTATTTTCTATAAATTTAATGTGCTTTACAGTCATTCTAATTTTGATTTCCAGTGCATTATAATTATTTTCTAGTACTGGAATATATTTCGAGTGCACTAGCAATGACAGATTGTGTCCAAAAATTAACTATATAGTAATTGACACTGGTTCTTTTAATATCAACTATACAGATGGATGATTATTCATCTTATCAATAAAAATATTCCAACTGAATATTTTTATTTGATGTTTCATGTTTGTACTCTTTAAACATTGGGTTTGAAGTTTGAACTACGTGATTCATGTTTGTAATGTTTGAACTTTGAACTTTGGATTCTAATTTCTAAGTATGTGATGTTTTGGTAATTAGATTGCTATTAGTATGTGATGTTAGTATTTACTATTTAGTAGTATGTTTAAACTTTGAATTATTATTTTGTTATATAACGTTTATATTTTAGATGTGGATTATGTGAATAGGTATTGTTTGGTAGTATGTTTGGAAAATTATGAAATGTTGAAATTTAATGATCGTAATTCTCGTAAAGTCTTAAACCGAACCGAAACCAAACCGATTGAAACCGAACCGAACTATAATGTTAAACCGAATGGTTCAACTTTTCTAAAATCGAAAAATCGAAATCGAAAAAACCGAACCGAAGACTGAAGTGCCCAGCCCTAATACAAATATTGAATTAAATTTGAGATTATATTATTATTTTAAATATATGCCTTAGCTTTTTTAGACTATTTTTGCATGAATTGACAGAAATGTGAGTGTTTTATAATTTGGAAAAAAAAAATGAAATACTCAATGAGATTCCTATTTGCTGAGATGTGATTTTTTGGAACTTGTTTTTCATTTTCCCCAGAAGTCCAAGATATATTTTCAAACCGTTTATACCTTGTATAGTTACGTTGTATTTGTCATCATAATTAATTTTTTTTAAAAGCAGAGGTACAAAATCCATATATAATTAGGTTTCTTTGATAATCTTACACCAGCCACCATCACCATCCCCCACCGTCCGCCTCCAGCATTTTAGGCACTGCTTTTTCCTTCCATTATGTTGCCATGGCAACACAAAGTAGATGTTTCGACAACTCCTACTAAGTTAGTTAAGTTATTGATTTGATAAATACAATATAATAAATTGGATTTTACTATTAGTCAGAGCGACATATTCGTATGGTTTAAACTGATCTATAAATAATCTAGACGTGACCATCGCAGTGCGAAATTGAGCTCCTTGTGGACACCAATTAAGTACTGATCTTTTCACACAAGAAACCACTCTGTAATTTACATTTCTACTATCCTATCAAACCTCAGTGTGAACATTTCCACTATCTTATCGAATCTCAATGTGAAACCTATTAGAATTAGAGATTTCACTCTTTGTAGACAAACTAGGTTAGTCATGTATTTTCAAAAAAAAAAAAAAAAAAAAAAAAAGAAGTTTTTTTTTTTTTTTTTTTGAAAGTAAAAAGAAGTTAGTAATGTACATCTCATCAGTGCGTCAAAAAGAAATTTTTGCACAGTTTTTTTTTTTTTTTTTTTTTTTTTTTTAAAGAAAAGTTATTATATTATATTCTTCTTTTATTATAATATTTTTTTTTTCTTTCCCAGGTATCTTCTTATTAGCTACTCTATTATATTCTCCATGCAATCTTTTAATCTTCGTTTTCTTGGTAGTTTCTGTCACCTGTGGAATCTATTAGGTACTTTCTATGCCCATTTTTTCAACACCAAAAAGAAAAAAATATTGAATTGAAAAATACCTGTGGTTGTTAGTAACGTATAACCCGTCAAATTTAAAAAAACTAATAACAACAAGATACTAAATTTAGTGCAGTACTAAATTACATCCACTTGATCTTGAAGCACATGAGAATAAAAAACATCTCATGATATATTATGTTATTATTAGTAATTCGGCTTGTACATATGTACTAGCTACTTGAATCGGCCGGCTTTGGCCCAGCATGTCAATTCTATGCAATAATATAATGTGTTAAATCAATTATCCATCTAACAATCAATGTTTTGAACTCTAGTGTGAGTTACTAAGTTACAACGTAATATGTTAACGTGTGCATGTGATAATAATATATTATTTTAAAATGCAACTTGCTTTAACTCAATATGTGTTTAATTATGAATTATGAATTAATTTAAGATAGAACTTGAGAAGTCATACAAGTTTGCATTTAAAATTTTAAACACGTAACTATTCTAACAACTAGTATTTTGAACTCTAGCTAGCTAGTGTAAGGTAATAATAAAGTAATATCTTGACATTTGCTAAGATATATTTTTTTAAAATAAATTCTTGAAATATACCTATTGAAAAATATCCACCAATATAATTTAAGAAAATTGCAATGAACAAATAATAAAAGAATTAATAAATCTATATAGTCAAATAATTAAAGAACCAAATATATTAATTATTGTCACTGGGACATGCCTAGCTATTACCCAGACAAACTTATTGTCTAGTGGTTCTCACGATTTATATCAAATTTGATCAGATTAGTCATTCACCGGACATCTTGTTTTCCTATATTTTTTTTTGTCTATAAAATAATTAAATTAACAATAGCAATACAAAATAAATGTTTGTTTAATTTTAATGTTTTTTTAATATATTAAATAACATGTGCTCAGATGGTATGTAGTGACATCTCCCATAGGTTGAGAAAGTATGTTTTAACAGATACTAATAGAGTCATACAAAATGTTACTTCTCCGGTCATATTTACTATTTTTTGGTTAAACTAATTTTTTCTTCTTTTCTTTAAAAATTTTAATAGTAATTTTAATGTAGTTTCTAAATATATAAATTTTATAACTAATAATAACTTTATATTAAGAAAAGTTGAATTAAAAATAACATCATCGAAGTCTCGTTAACCGAACCAATAACATAAAATGGGATGAGAGAATAATTGCTAAAAATTATAGACGAAAATAAAATAAAATTTCAATTATTAATTTTTTTTCAACATAAACTAATTCTTTTTAAATAACAATTTATTTATAGAACTTTTTTTTAAATACAAATAATTTTTTTAGATCTCCAATTTTATAATGCTCTTTAATTAAATTTCGCTACAAAAATAACAATTCAAGCTAAATGAGTACTTGGTAAGTGTTAAAAAGTGGTCTTGCATGGCAAATTATACCGTCCACCATTGTGCGCCCTGGTCCAAAACGACGTCGTTTTGTACCTTTTTTGCGTGTTTGCTGTTAATCTCTTAAAAAAAAAATTTATGTTTCGAATGCACAAAATTGTATAATAGAAAACACAGAATTTTATACCTGAAAACACCGAATTTTTATAACTGAAAATCTCCATATTTCGAATGTACAGAATTATATAATTGAAAACACAGAATTTTATACCTGAAAACACATAATTTTTTTAAAAGGATAAAAATCCTCTGTTTCGAATGTACATAATTTTATACCTGAAAATACAGAATTTTATAATAAAATACAAAACGACTTCGTTTTGGGAAGCACAAGACGCACATTGCTATGTGCGCTCTGGTTCACGGTATAACGATTGGCAGAATATTGTATAAATTTATAAACTTCATATTAGGCCCAATCATTGAAGGGATCCCTGGTCCAGGCTAGCCTAAGAGTTTCTTCATGAATCAGGCGCAACTCCTAATCCATATATGTTAGTTGATACAGTTTAGTATCGTCAAAGACCATATTATTATCATCAGTGCTACTTAGTATTATAATTCTTCTGAAACTATTCAATCATGCACTCATATCCTCTGCATGGAAACATCTTGCCACTAGCTATGCAAATTACATTAAAAAATGACGAGTCTATATGGCGTATATAACACCATTTGCACCATCAAAATCTATTAACATATATACCTAACAAATTTCTCATTTATTCATTATTTGTTTTGAATATATAATATATCTATTTAAATTTCTTACTTAGAAGAACTCGATTTTACTTTAACTTTGTCCAAATTAAAAGTTAACCCCACTCAACAAGAATTTACCATGTGTCAATTATATAACAAACCCTTAGATTCTCCTTTGATGTTTGAATATTGTTATTGATAATATAATGGAATATTATTCCACCACACTAGACTTTAGAGCTCTACAAGTTAGTTGAGCATTTTAATTTGAATATATTAAATGAAATTTGATTGATTCAAAAGTTTTTTTTTAAACTAAATTATTTAATCAAATTAATAATTTTAAAAACTATAAAAATGTCGTTACAAAATTAAAATTTACATTTACTTTGGTTTTGATTCTTTTTCAATGTCACCATTGTGAAACTCATCCAAATTCGTTAGGAATTATGTTGCGCTTACAATATTAAACTCTAACTCATGAAAATTTTTGGCCTATAATTTCATTTTAATGGTTGATATACACCTAACTTATTAAGAAGATGGAGAATCTTATTTTTCTTTATATGACTTATAACTTTTAAGTGTCATGCATTGACTGACCATACATATTTTTAATTAAACATTAAATAACTAATTAGATAGTGTCATGTCATAAGGAAAAATAAGAAAGAAAATTTTAGAAAAGGTGAGTAACATTATTACTCGAGAAATATTTTGGCGATTAAATTAGGGGTTCAAGATTACAAATTAAGAAAACAATATTGAAACGCGAGTGCATTCCAATTGTTTTCTTTTTTAAAAAATGGTTAAATAAGCTTTCAAACTTTACTTGAAAAGTTAGTTAAATCCTAAATTAAACTTTTTAAATGTGCACTTATACTCATCAACAATTTATTTTGATGCAATTAGATCCAAACATCAGTTAGTGGCCTGCTATTATAGGTCACTAGAATTCCGACAACATTCAAGCACATTCCGACAATATTTCAAATAACAAAGCGACCGGCGACTGGCGAACGGACGCCGGTCACTTTTGAAGAATCGATAAGGAGAACTTCCAAACCTTCCCAGCTGCCTTCTCAAGCCAGAGAAGGTGACCTAGTGGTCGCCTTTCCGGTGAGAAGGAGACCATAGTGGTTGCCTTCTCTGTTGTTCGCCAGTTGTCAGTCGTTTTGTTGCCTGAAATGTCACCAAAATTTTGGCGGAATGTTAGTTGTTGGAACCCTAATCACCTATGAATCTATGATAGCAGGTCACTAATTGGTTATTGAGCTTCATTGCATCAAAATAAATTGTTGATGAATGTAACTGTATTTTTAAAAATTTATGTGTCTAATTGACTTTTTAATTATGTAAAGTTCAATAATGCATTTGACTTTTTTTTTTTTTTCAAAAAAAAAATGATAAAAATGATTGCATGAATGCCGACTTGCCGTGTAAATGATCGAATAAAATAATGGTTTAATATAAGATCAGAATAAAATTACTTTCCTAACTTTCCTTGCTTATATAATCTAATCTAGATTTTGCAATAAGTAATTATTTTTAGAAAGGCAATGTTGAAGACTTGAAGCTAGCTAGTAATTAGCTAGGGCGGCCTAGGTGGCTGTAATAGGTCATGTTGGGGATATTTTATTCCAATGACGTATGGGACCAATTATTTCATTTGGCCATGTTTCTGTCGTGTTTACTTAGTACGTAGTGGAGATTGGAAATTAACTTTAAACTTTATGTTTCACATAGCTAAGATATAATGAATCAATTGCGACGCGTAGCTTTTGGCCAGACCACGAGGATTATTGCGACGCGTAGATTAAGTGCCTTTACGTACTATATAGATTATAACTAGTAATTCACTCGCGCGATGCACGGAAAAAAATTATGTTATTATAAATATAAATAAAAAATAGAAAAACTAAAATATTTTAAATTATTTAATATAATAATATTTTTGAGCTTCCATTGATCAAGTATTTATTATTTTTATAGAATACAAAATTACAATTAAAATTAAAATTATAATTTTGTATGGTTAATATAATCTCTAATTATGTGCATATTCAAATAAACTTATAGAGAGAATTTACATAATTACATTGATTTATTCTTAATGGTATTTCATTTATATTATAATTTTCACAATACGAATAATAACTAAGATAATTACATTTGGAAAGCAAATTTTAAATTTTGTATGTGTAAATTTAAACTCTAATTGAACACATTTTTTATATTTTTGTTTGAAATATGGCGTACCAGTATATTAATTCAAAAATTGAATGATAGAGTCAGGAGGGATTAAATCCCAGTACATAGAATGATCCTGATCATGGGCTAATCTAGCAAGAGTATGCGCATGTAAATTTAGAGTTCTTGGAATAAAACTAAGCGAACAAAAAACGAAACTATTAATAGCTATCCTGCACTGCTCAATCACAATTCCAACATAAGATAAGTTCGGTGTAGTTACTGCATGAACCGCATTCCTGAAGACAAGACAATCTGTAAGAATATCGACCTCGTTCTCGTTTCGGTCTTTAAGCCAGGACAAGGCTTCCTTGCATGCTAGTGCTTCTGCCATAAGAGGAGTTAAACACCCCGGGAGTTTTCCGTTTGCCGCTGCTTTGAACAAACCATTCGGATCGAGTAAGACCGCCCCATAGGTTGCATCTCCCGTCCCCGGATCGTATCCGGCGTCGACGTAGCACGTCGTCCGCCCGGCTGCCACTGTCTGCACCTCGCCGGCCGGTGCCGCTTCTGGACGAGAATGAAGTGCCGTGTAGCTCGCCTCCCCCGCAGCTGCACGGCGCCACACCACCTCCGGCCTCCGTACCGCATGTTGCCAGACCGCCTCGTTTCTGGCCATCCATAAAAAATAGAGGACCCCTACAACGCGTCTGACCTGTTCTCCTGTGAGCATATCCATAACAGTCATAAGCCAGTTCGGGAAAGATGTTGAAGAAATATTCATAATAGGCAATCCCGAACTATTCCACACGGCTCTAGAATAATCACATAAAACTAATGAGTGCATAACATTCTCATTTGTAAGACCACACAACATGCATGTTGGGTTCACATCTACCCTCTTTATAATCAAATTTGCTGTGGTTGGGAGTATATCACACACTGCTCTCCATAAAAAAGTTTTCCACTTAGGGGGGACTTTCAACTTCCACAATGTAATCCATCTATCAAATTCTCCCAAGGTGTGATTAAATTCTCCCATTAGACGCCTATAAGCATCTTTTACAGTGTAGCAACCATTCGCATCATTATGCCAATACCATGTGTCTTTATAGTCTGGGCTCACAGGTATTCTCAAAATACGATCCACATCCTCAGGCTCAAATAAATCTGTTAAAATATGAGGGTCCCATGTTTTTGTTTGCTGATCTATTAAACCTGCAACAACTGCATCCCTTAATGGTTCAGGCATTACTGTTTGAACCAGTGGACTAGGATTATCCTGCAACCACGGATGACCCCATATCAAAGTCTCCTGGCCATTTCCAATTCTCCTGCGGACGTGGGCAACAACAAAATCATGAGCAGCCATAATACTTCGCCAACAAAAACTGGGATTATTTCCCATCGTTGCATCAACAAAAGAAGTTTTAGGGAAATATCTTGCTTTATATATTCGTGCTGGCAGAGATCCTGGATTTGTTAAGAAACGCCATGCCTGTTTACCCAACATTGCCAGATTAAAATTCCTCAGATCTTTAAACCCCAATCCACCAAACTTTTTAGGGATACACAATTTGTTCCATGCTTTCCAGTGGATTCCTCTGTCTGGCCCTTTCCCCCACCAATACCTATTCATGGCCCTTTGTACCGACTCGCAAACTGATTCAGGGAGCAAAAAAACACTCATTGAAAATGTGGGCATAGACTGAGCCACACTTTTCAAAAGCACCTCTTTGCCAGCCTGTGATAACAATTTCTTGTTCCACGAGAAAACTCTTTGTCTGATTTTTTCTTCTATATAAGAGAAAACAGCCCTTTTATTTCTCCCTATAAAAGAGGGTAACCCCAGATATTTTCCAAAGTTCCTTGCCTGTTCCACGCCCAAACATTCGGCCACCTCTTCTTTCATCTGTTCCGCAGTATTCTTACTATAGCATATATTAGATTTACTATAGTTTACCAACTGACCAGATAATTCCCCATACCTCTCCAAACACCGCTTAACCACCATAGCTTCCTGGACATTTGCTTTAAAAAATAATAAACTATCATCAGCAAAAAATAGGTGTGATATTGGGGGGGGGCTCCCCTAGCCACTCTACAACCGTGAATAGATCCTACTGCCTGCTCTTTCTGCAAAAGCATGGATAAACCTTCAGCACAAATAATAAATAAGAAAGGTGAAAGTGGATCTCCCTGTCTGAGACCCCTTGTTGGTTGCACCTGGCCTCCACTCACGCCATTGACCATCACAGTGTATGATACAGTGGTAACACATGTCATTATCAGCTTAATCCACCTTCCATCAAAACCCATTACTTCCAGCATTCTTTTCAAGAATGGCCACTCCATTCTATCATAGGCTTTCGCCATATCCAGTTTAAGCGCTCCCCACCCAGCCACTCCACACTGTTTACGATTCAAAAAGTGGCCCACCTCTGCCGCCACAAGTATATTATCCGTTATAAGCCTACCTGGGATGAAGGCACTCTGAGATTCTGAAATCAGATCCCCTAGCATAGGTTTCAATCTGTTGGCGATCATTTTTGCCATAATCCTGTACAATACATTACTCAGTGCAATAGGCCTCAAATCCGCCACAGTTGTAGGATCATTCTTTTTCGGGATGAAAACAATATTAGTTGCATTTAAATCACCCGGGATTTCACCTGAATTCAAACAATTAACAGCAAAAGCAGACACATCTTCTCCAACTATATCCCAAAACCGCTGATAAAATCCAGGATTCATCCCATCCGGTCCCGGTGCCTTGTCAGGATACATGGCAAATAAAGCAGTTTTGACCTCGGCCACATCATAGGGACACAACAATGCCTCATTCTGGTCAGTTGTCACACGGGGCCCAAACTCATCAAATAAAGAATCCTCACACACAGGATTACTAGTAGCAAAAATTGTATTGAAATAATTGATTACTACATTATTCATATCCTGTCCCTCCACCCATACCCCATTCTCATTCAACAGCTTAGAAACAGAATTCTTTTTCTTTCTAGCAGAAGCATACCTGTGATAATATTTCGTATTCGCATCTGCGCCACGAAGCCAATGCTGCTTCGCTCTCTGCCTCCAAAAGACATCTTCCTGGGCTTCTAACTGGGAGATCTGGTTATTCAACAACTGGAACTGAGCCAAAGATGCCGGATCC
The DNA here is from genome assembly GCF_001879475.1 of Ipomoea nil. NCBI lineage: Eukaryota > Viridiplantae > Streptophyta > Magnoliopsida > Solanales > Convolvulaceae > Ipomoea > Ipomoea nil. Next base: position 4,524,056 of record NW_017619254.1, on the reverse strand, counting down.
CTCCTACCACGGATCCGCCCCTGCTCCCTGCGGAGTCGCCGGATATGCTCACCAAACTTATGAAAATGGTCACCGCCCCAGCGCATCAGCCTATCCCCACATCGTTGCTGACAATTCAACAACCCCTCTGTCCTCCCCCCTTGCCAGGCAGTTTCCACCACTTCTCTACACCCCTCATCAAGCAGCCATGCCATCTCAAACCTGAACCTCCTAGGAATCCTTCCTCCTCCCCTTTTTCGTGCATTCATATCAAGAAATAGAGCCGAATGATCCGAGTTACTAGTAATTATATTCTCCACCCCCGCCCCTCCATGCACATCACACCACTCCATCGTTGCCAGTACCTTATCTAGTCTCTCCTCAAGCCATTGATCTGTTCCACTATACTTTTCCCATGTGAACTGATACCCCCTCATAGGTAACTGACGCAATCCACAGTCATCCACAGCTTCACTGAAACCCCGGAGAAAGTTATCTGGATGTGGATTGGTTCCCCTTTTCTCATGCTGGAATAAGAGATCATTAAAATCCCCTATTACAACTCACGGAAGCGGAGATTTCCCCACCAAAGATTTAAGCAACTCCCATGATTCTCTCCTTTGACTACTTTTAGGGAAGCCATAGAAACACGTCATATGCCATGTCTCTCCTGATGACATACGGACCTCAATATCCACATGGTTTTTCGAATAGCCCAGTAGTGTAGCTGTATTATTCCTCCTCCACAATAAAGCCAATCCCCCACCATTCCTCACACTATCCACATAGAACAAACCTTCAAAACCTATCCTCACCCGCAATCTCTCTGCATGATCTCGCTTCACCATTGTTTCCATTAGAAATACAAAGTCAGGCTTCTTACCGGACACAAGGTCCACAATCTCTCGAACTGTACGTGGATTGCCCAAGCCACGACAGTTCCAACTTATCGTACTCATGATGATGGGCGGGACTGGGCTCCAGTTCCCGCCACTCGCAAGTTTTTTGACACATCGGTCATAGCCACATCCTCTCCTTCAACACCTCGGCGGCGCTTGACATTTGCCACCACTCCCTCCCCCCTCTCCCCAACCCCCATACTTCCCTCCCTTATTTCCCCCTCTTCCCGCCCCCATACACCGCCACCTTCCACACCCTCCCCCGCCTCCTCCCTCACCATTGGTTTCGGTTTCCCCCCAACCGGCACTAGCCAATTCTCCCCCACCGCCCTTGGCGCCCCCCTACTCCCCCCGGCCCGCAACCCTAGAAACGGGTGCATCTCAACCGGCGTCGGCCTCTCACGTGCTTTCAGACAGAACATGTGAACATGACCCAACATCCCACAAAACGAACAATGTTTGTGCAGCCGCTCATACCGAAAAGTTATCCAACTTACCGATTTATCCCGTTTCACCAACTTCATACCACGCCTCAACGGCTTCCCAACCGCAATAGCTACACGGACTCGGTAGAATGTAAGCCATGGTGCCCCCGCAAACCTCTCATCATGTTTCACAAACTTGCCCATAAAATTCCCTGCCTGCTCAAGTACTGTATCCGACGTATATCCCATCGGCAATCCATGCAACTGAACCCACATATCAATTGTATTCAGATCCACCTCCCCCGGCACTGCTCCGGCCACCACCTCACGGCAAACCAAAGTATTATTCTCGAAACCCCATGGACCCCCATCCAAGACGTAATCTATGTCCGTCCTATGATAAAAGACAAACAAGAAAAGTCCCGGTTGAATCTCCGTAACCTGCACCCCCCTCACCGGTTGCCATACGGATGCCATAACTTGCTTCATAAATTCCAATTTTACCAGCTTCGTAGTAAGGAACCTGCCAACAACAGCCCATGTCTCCTCATCATCAACCTGGAGTTCCCCGACTCCAACCCCCTCCGGCACGAACTCATCCTGCTCATCCTCCAAATCAAACCCCTCCCACCGTGCTGTCAACTATTCGACGTCGCTGTTCTCCCCCGCCATGTCTGCCGCGCGTCCGTCTGCCATGCTTCACGTCAGTAACAGCCAGCACGCTCCTCGCCACTGGAAACCGACAGCTCTTGCCGTAGAAACGATCGGAAAAGTCAAAAAACTAGGTTTCCCTAGAGAGAATTCTGAAACCCTAGTTTTACCCTAGAGAGAGATTGAGTTTTATATAAAGAGAACTTTGAACACATTTTTTATATGATTATATAATATATAGCTATTTTATTTTTCAAAAGTATATTTTTTATATGATTATATAATATATAGTTATTTTTTTTTTAAATGTTGTGCTTTTTTTTTTAATAATAAAAGATGTTGTGGCATTAATTGTAGCATTAATTATTTCCCAAACCATATAGCTTTATTATATAAAGGATGTTTATACGGAAGTGTTTCAAAAAAAAAAATATTATTTATACGGGAGTTTTTAGTAAGAAAATATGAATTAATGATTAAATTGTTGAACTTCATTGCATCAAAATAATTTGTTGCTCTCTCTTTTTCTTTTTTTTTTTTTTTTTTTTTTTTTTTTTTTTGATTTTCAAAATTTCCAACCACCTTAGAGGGTGTTCGCAGAAGTAAAAAATTTTGTTAATTAATTTACATCAATCTTTTTTTTTTTTTTTATTGCCTGAAATTACACAATTTTCAGCAATATAATTATAAAATAATAATAATGACCTAGGAATAGCATATGGAAATTAGTTTGCAACTTCGATCTTGTTGGGAGATATATGATAGAATATGAGTGAATCAGATGACTGATATTGGAGATAACCATTTTCAGCTCCCTGCCTCATCTAATTAAAATTGGATGGAAAATGAAAACAAGCTAGTGTGAGCTATATATGACTTTATGCAAATACTGATTAAATATTAAAATATGTATTATTAATTAAGATGGATATTAATCATTTGCTTTATATGATACATACACCCACGCACCTATAATGATAAATACATAACCATGAATCACTTGGATCTAGCTAATACATGCATACATTTGCATGCATGCAAATACAACAATACTAGCAGCGGCGGCTACAACTTATGAGTGCAAGGATGAGTATATATGGTGAGGCGATCTTGGCTTTGCAAGAGCATTGAGTGGGTTGGCAAGAAGGATACTATCTTTTGACTCCCTCAGATCTACTCTTCCACCAGGGGGCACACTCCATTCAAACCCTTGAAGAAGCCTACCCAGCAACATCCCGCTAACCAAAGACCCTAGTTGAACACCCGGGCAACCACGCCTTCCAGCACTAAACGATAAAATCTTCACCTCTGGATCAACTAGAGTCACTTCTGACCCGTCATTTTTCAGGTGCCGTTCTGGCTTGAACTTGAGAGGTTCCTCCCAAATCCTAGGGTTCCGCCCTAGCCCGTGCCGACTTATCATCACATGACTACCTTTGGGGATGAAATAGTTGGACAGGGTTGTGTCGGAAGAACATAGGTGCGGAGGAACAAAAGACGATAATGGATGAATCCGAAATGCTTCCTTTAAACATGCGTTGAGGTAGTTTAGCCGAGGAAGATCCGATTCTTGTACTAGTCTTTCTCTTCCCACGACATTATCAAGTTCTTCAGTGGCTCTTCTGAGGATTTCTGGTTGGTTTAACATTTCCGCTACAACCCATTCTACCACATTTGATGGATTGTCCACAATTGTTATCATTAGTTCCTAGAATAATAATATGAATAAAAAGATTAGATGTATGGTCATAAAAAATCATGAATATCATCAAAAGCTAGCAGAAATATATAATAATACTTACAAGAATTTGTGCCTTAATCTCTTCAGACGTTAATAATGGTTTACCATGGACATCCTTGATCTTGATAAGAACATCAAGAAGATCTTGTTGCTCATCATCATCAGTTTTGGTCCCATCCTTCCACATCTTAATCCTTTCATCAACTTCAGGATCTTGGTACTTCCTAACTCCATTCACAGCTTTCTGGATGGCTTTCCTATGACCTTCCAAATCAAACATCCTTAGCCAAGGAAAGAAATCCGAGACCCCAAAGGAATACAAAAGATCAAGAACTCCAAAGGTGGCATCAACGTGCTCTTCGTCCTCCACGCCAGGCCCTCCATCTTCCGTCCCGGCCCTGAAATACCTCTTGCTGAACACCATCTGCTTCATCACGTTCCCACAAAAGTGTTTCCCCGCCTCCCTCACATCTACTACACAACCACCTGCGGCGGCGTTTGTACGACATTGATTGTAGATGTAACGTACGAGGTGGTCGGCTTCCATGTCCCGCTTGTGAGATAGCCAGTTAAGGGCCTTGGGAGGTTACTGTAATCACATTGGTTCCCCCAAGACTGAAGCAAGCGATTTCGGTGTTCATCTCTTCCATCAGATTCAGCATCCACTTGAAAACAGGCTTGTTTCTAAGCAGCTGAGGGAAGCATCCCACTATAGGCCAGGCCATTGGGCCTGGAGGGAGTCGGAGCTTATTAGCTTTCTGTTTACGTACTATCCATGAAAAAAGAAGTAGCGCAGAGATGATGATCAAAATCATCATCAGAAGAAGAGTTGATGACATTTTGTATGTACTAAAATCTTTAGTTCTTGATCTGAATATATGTAATAGGTTGGTAGGAGTTGATGTTTTGAACTAAATAAGCATATGTTCTCCTTTTATAGATCACCAATTTGTTCAGGAAGTTAATTTTCTAATTTTGTAATGACAAGTTGCTATATTATATTTGGTCATAATCTGATAGATATTAGCTAGATATGATCATATAATTACTATACGACTGATGTTTCATTTTAATTTATTAATCTCACATGTGTCTTAATTGCTTGGCCAAAGAAGTTACTGGGTTGCCTCACTATAAAGTATAAACCCAAAGACTAAATGCCAAAATAAGTAAGTAAAATGTGATGAATTGGCCGATGTAACTGTATTGATTAAAATAATTCTGAGAACATTGGTGTACAACTGATTTATTCATCATCCCCATCCTCAAAATATTTTATATTTTGTCAATATTTTGGGCATGTGTGAATATAAATGTTTTAATATGTCCGGGATAGGACAGGGTGAAGATCAAAGGGTAGATTCTGTCTCCTTCCACAAAATTGAGATTGAATGTAATTTCCATCATATCATAGCCGAATATAAATGTAACTTGTATTTAATTTGTTCATAAATACTTTCTTAATTTACTGAAGCATACAAAAAGTCACTACAACTTTTCATTTAAGGGAGTCAGTTCGTGTTACCAGATCACGAGGTCATTTGACAATCAAAGAAATATATCATTACAAGAATATTGAGTCACACAGCATTTTGTTCCAGAATAGCGCAATTTTTACCATTAGTATTATTAATTATTGTTTTACCATTTTATGCGCCAAGCAAATCACGCGTGCATATTTGCATGGTATACACCTTATTGCCAAACTAGTAGCACTCACTATATTATATTATATATATTATATGTATTACATCTCATTCAATTCATTCATTCTACCTTATTAATTGAATGAAGTTATCGCATCAAGCTACCATATTTTCCATGTGAATTATATTTTATTTCCTTGTATATATCAACTCATTGCACTTTAATTTATCCGATCAACCCTGATCAAATCAAACATAAATTCACGCCGGAAAGGAATTTGATCAAAAGTTAACCAGTCAATAAGAATACTGCATCTATATCTCAACAAGAAAATCAACTTTATTTATTCTATAAATTATATAGGGATAAGTATCGAATAAATTGTATGTTTGAAATATTTTATATATATAAAAAAAAAAAAAAAGACAATTAGGGCCACCACTTAGAACCATAAACTTGAAAAAAATACAATTAGGTAATTTAATTTTGATCAGCAAGAATCTTTAGACCTCGTTCCGACATGTGGCCAAGTTTTTGATGCCACATTGTTGGTCGTGATAGTGACTAAAGAGAGTCTAGAGAGGGGGGCGGGGTGTGAATAGACTCTAATCGATTTTAAAAACAATACCCTAAAGAATAATGCACAGACGAAAATATGTATCCTTTTTAGTAGTTACTTTGCACACTTTCGTTAAAGAAAATTATGATTTGATGAGCTTGGATGATATGCAAGGCAGTTAAGCCAAAGTAAATAATAAACGAGATAGATTTTTTTAGTGGTTCGGCTGTTAACTAAGCCTACTCCACTCTTCTTTCACAACTTGTGAAAAGGTTTGTACTATCACTCTTAGTACAAACTAGCCAAGCTTGCTTCCTTGATCACTAAGCCGAACAGCAACTTGCTTAAGTTTTTCAACTCCTTCGATCGAGTTTACTCCGTCTCTATCAACTTCTTCTTCAGAGTTGAGAGTTGGAAAAGATTGATGAGTTTCCAACTTGAAATCTTGACTTGAACGCTCTTGATCTTCGTATAAACTCATTCCAAGATTTCTTAGTGATGTGTAGACTTGATAAAGGATTGTCTTTTCTAAGAGTCTTCACAAAACCCATGCTGGTTACTAGCTTACAGCTTTTAGAAATTTTGAAAGCCTTTTTGATAACAGAGAGTGATAAAAATCAGCACCTTCTTCAAGTGATGAAGAGGGGTATTTATAGGTGAAGAAAATCCATCCGTTGGAGGGAGATGAAAATTCAAACCTATTAACCAGCAGGTAAAGACAGCTGGGCAAGGAGACTTTAATGCGGTTGTACTGTGTAGCCGTTGGCTTCAAAAAGTGACCTACCTTTTTGTCCTTTTGTACTGACAAAGGTACCAATCATTTAATGCTCCTTGATATTTGAAATATCATTCCTAAGACACCATTTGTCTAGGATGATTTCCCAGCATTGAGACTTGGACAAACATGATTCTTCTGAACAATCATATAGAACTTGTCCATTCGAGTCAAACTTGATGGTTGTAGCAAAAATGAGTGATGATGAATATACGGGTGTGAAATGTCGTCCTCAGGGGATTGGGAGTTATGGCATGAAATATGCAATCGCAATAAACTAGGCACTAGCATAAGGAAATCAACAAGAAGCTAAGCAAATCATAACGAAGTTAAGACTACGGTAACTAAACAAAATAACACGAACACATATGAACAATATGTAAACACGAAATAAAGAAATGGGACTCAAACTAGGGAGAATTAACTTCTAGATGCATAGCACAACCTAAGGATTGGGGAAAACAAGTAACCAAGGAATCAAGCGGGAATGCACGTAGGAATCGAGTGCTACTCTGCAATAGAACTTCGGTTTGTAGGCTAGTTTTGACCTTTTCTCCTTCAGAATTAGGGTTCAATGTCTTCATGAAAGTTGTATCCCTTCAAGTCTTATTTCAAATGGCGCAAGAATCAGCTCATTTGGACATTCCTAGGCCGAGATATGGTCAAATTACCAAACAGTGGTCAGTTTTGGGCGAAATTTGCAAGTTTGGAACTTCAACTTCAAGGATGAATTTGACCATTGTGGTTTCCTTTTTAGGCTTTGATGTCTGAATCATATAATTTGGATATTTGTAGCTCGAGATATTGTCCAACGACTATGACGTCGACGTGCAGGTCGTGAATTGCAATTGCATGATCGCTTGCTTTTCTTTTACTTTGGTTTGCCCAAATGACCAAGATCATTGAAAGCACCACCCTTAGGCTTTCTTGGAAGTGTTTTTCCCATCTCCATATATAGATTTCCCTTGGTGTCCCTCCCTTTCACCAAAAAAAAAAAAAAAAAAAAATAGTTTTCCCTTGGCTCCCATTGACTCCAATGCATCCAAAATGCTCATTTTGACTCCAATGCATCCAAAATGTTCATTTTGACTCCAAAGTACATGAAAATACTCATTTTTTGCTTCCAAAGCTTTTCAAACCAAATTCCTTGCTGTAAATACTAAAGTCAAATGTGGAAATGGGCAGAACCTTTTGTCTGATGAGGTTAGGAGCAGGAGCAAACACTTGGCCTGAAGAGCAAGAACACTTGTTCTGAAGAGCAAGATGCTCATCTCTGAAGAGCAAGGTGTTCATCTCTTAAGAGCACGGTGCTCATCTCTTAAGAGCACGATGCTCATCTCTGAAGAGCAAGATGCTCAATTCGGAAGAGCAGAAGAAAGAGCAAGATGCTCATTTCAGGAGAAAGAGCAAGATGAAGTTGCAGGAGAGGGTTTGCTATAAATAGGCAACTCCTCTTCATCCAATCTCATCCCATTCCATCAGGAATTCTCCCATTAGCATAGCAAAATATAGAGAGTAGAATAGAGAGTTATATTTGTAATTCCTATTTGTAATATCCTTTTGCCAATACAGAAAATCCTTCTTCAAATTGCCTTTATTTTGTGTATGATTTATTTTAAATCTTACACTAGAAATATTCTCATTATTCCCGGTCCGAATTGCCGCTGGTATTTTGGTGTTGTGAACCGCATCGATCCTAACAAGTGGTATCAGAGCCCCAGGTTGGTTCATAAATATATCTGTACTGTATCGTTTATGTTAGAACTCATATTGGTAAAGTGATTGTACATGTCTAGGAAAAGATCTGGTTAAGACTTGGTATTTAAGCAGTTCATTTGTGGCTCACCTCTCTTCTCCAGAAATATTTTCCTGGTGTACTGTTCACAGGACCGGTAGTTTTCTATTGTACGATACTATTTAGATATATTGTTCAGGATCAAGAACACCACTTACAATGACGGAAAAGTACGAGATTGAAAAGTTCAATGGGAACAGTTTCTCGTTGTGGAAAATGAGAATGAAAGCAGTTCTCAGGAAAGATAACTGCGTTGCAGCAATTGAAGAAAGGCCAGCCGATTTCACTGACGATGCCAAGTGGATAGAAATGGATAGCAACGCTATTGCCAATCTGCACTTAGCACTTGCTGATGAAGTTTTGTCAAGTGTGGCGGAAAAAGGTACGGCAAAAGAGATATGGGATACTCTCATAAATTTGTATGAGGCCAAATCACTGCACAACAAAATCTTCTTGAAGAGGAAGCTATACACTCTCAGGATGATGGAGACATCCTCAGTAACTGAGCACATCAACACTCTCAACACTCTATTTTCACAACTCTCGGCGTTGAGTTATAAAATAGATGTGAATGAACGTGCTGAAATTTTACTCCAAAGTCTACCGGATTCATACGATCAACTCATTATCAATCTAGTCAACAACAAGGAGGTACTTGTCTTCGATGACATTGCAGCTGCGGTTCTTCAAGAAGAAAGTCGGCGCAAAAACAAAGAAGATAAAGTTGGAACCTCACAACAGTCTTAGACGTTGACAGTGACAAGAGGAAGATCAATGGAGCCTGGCTCCAGTGGGAGTCACAACCGAGGTAGATCAAAGTCAAGGGGTAAGAAGAATGTCAAGTGCTTTCACTGTGGCAAAAAGGGGCACTTCAAGAGTGAGTGTTGGCAGCTCAAGAAGGATGGGGACAAAGGCAAAAATTCCGAGACATCAAATGCTCAGGGATGTGTTGTGAGTACATCGGATGAATGCGAAGTTTTATTTGGTGAAGCAGCAACGATTGTTGAAGGCAGGAAAAGTCTAGCTGATGTCTGGCTAATGGACTCGGGAGCAACATGGCATATGACCTCACGGAAAGAATGGTTTCATGAATATGAACCTGTCTCTGGAGGATCTGTGTTCATGGGAGACGACCATGCCTTAGAGATTGCTGGCTTAGGTACTATCAAACTAAAAATGTTTGATGGTATGGTTCGCACTATCCAAGAGGTACGACACGTGAAGGGCCTGAAGAAAAATCTATTGTCTTTAGGACAATTAGATAGCCGTGAATGTAAAATTCACATTCAGGATGGGATCATCAAAGTAATCAAGGGCGCGCTTGTTGTGATGAAAGCTGAAAAGATAGCGGCCAATCTATACATGCTTAAAGGAGAAACACAACTACAAGGAGAAGCAGATGTTGCATCAGACAATCTTATAGAGGAATCAACGATGATGTGGCATCAAAAACTTGGCCACATGTCGGAACGAGGTCTAAAGATTCTTGTTGATCAACATCTTCTTCTGGGGTTAAAAAAGGTTTCATTACCTTTTTGTGAGCATTGTGTTACAAGTAAGCAGCATAGATTGAAGTTCGAGAGCTCTAAAGTAAGGAGCAAGGTTATCTTGGAGCTGATCCACTCTGATGTTTGGCAAGCACCAGTTATATCACTAGGAGGTGCAAAATATTTTGTATCCTTCATCGACGACTACTCTAGGAGATGTTGGGTGTATCCAATCAAGCGGAAGGCGGATGTATTTGAAGTTTTCAAAATCTTCAAAGCGCGTGTGGAACTTGAATCCGAGAAACGGATCAAGTGTTTGAGGTCGGACAATGGAGGAGAATACACTGGTGTTGAATTTGATAAATTCTGTTTGCAAGAAGGTATCAAACAACAGTTCACAGTGGCGTATACTCCACAACAAAATGGAGTGGCAGAGCGGATGAACAGAACCTTGTTGGAAAGAACAAGAGCAATGTTGAGGACTGCAAATTTGGCAAATTCATTTTGGGCTGAAGCAGTCAAGACCGCCTGTTATGTGATCAATCGGTCTCCATCAACCGCAATTGATCTGAAAACACCAATGGAAATGTGGACGGGTAAGCCATCTAGTTATTCTCACTTACATACATTTGGGAGTCCGGCATATGTGATATACAACGCCCAAGAAACATCAAAACTTGATCCAAAATCAAGGAAATGTGTTTTCTTGGGGTATGCTGATGGAGTGAAGGGGTATCGCCTGTGGGATCCCACTGCCCACAAGGTTATCATCAGCAGGGATGTTCTATTTGTAGAAGGGAAGGTACAAGAAGGTGAAAGCACTGGGAAGGAGAAACCAGTGACAACTACAGTACAAGTTGAGGGAAGGAAGGAAGAAGAAATTCTAGTTTCCCCTGAAACAACAATAGAGCATGATGATCAAGATCAAGCTGAGTCTTCAACTTCAGAAGTTCGACGATCAACTCGGGAGAGGAGAGAACCAGCTTGGCACTCAGATTATTCAATGGAGGAAAATGTTGCATACTGTCTACTGACAGAAGATGGTGAGCCATTAACTTACCATGAGGTTATAAAAGGCCCAGATGCATCTCTGTGGATGACAGCAATGCAAGAAGAAATCGAAGCTCTCCATATGAATAAAACATGGGAACTTGTCCCGTTACCACGAGGAAGGAAGGCTATTGGAAACAAATGGGTCTATAAGATCAAACGAGATAGCAACAACCAAGTGGAACGGTATCGTGCTCGATTAGTTGTGAAAGGATTTGCTCAGAAGGAAGGAGTTGATTTCAACGAGATATTTTCTCCTATTGTACGACTTACAACGATTCGAGCAGTCCTAGCGATGTGTGCTGTGTTTGACTTGTATCTTGAGCAGTTGGATGTGAAAACTGCGTTTCTACATGGAGAACTTGAAGAAGAGATTTATATGCTCCAACCAGAAGGTTTTGAAGAAGAAGGGAACTTGGTTTGCAGGTTGACCAAATCTCTATACGATCTCAAACAGGCGCCGAGATGTTGGTATAAGAGATTTGATTCATTCATTCTGAGCCTTGGATACAACAGGTTTAATTCTGATCCTTGCGCATATTGCAAGAGATTTGATGATAATCAGTTTATCATCTTGCTGTTGTATGTTGACGACATGTTGGTAGTAGGCCCCAACGATGATCGTATCAAGGAGATGAAGGCTCAACTGGCTAGGGAATTTGAAATGAAGGACTTAGGACCAGCAAACAAGATTCTAGGGATGCAAATTCACCGAGACATAAATAATAGGAAGATTTGGCTTTCTCAGCAGAATTATCTGCAGAAAATCTTGCGGCGCTTCAACATGCAAGATTGTAAGCCAATTTCTACCCCTCTTTCTATTAATTTCAAGTTATCCTCAAGTATGAGTCCTAGCAACGAAGTAGAGAGGATGGAGATGTCTCGAGTACCGTATGCATCAGCAGTGGGCAGTTTAATGTTTGCTATGATCTGCACTAGACTAGACATTGCACAAGCAGTGGGAGCGGTCAGTCGATACATGGCAAATCCTGGTAGAGAGCATTGGAGTGCTGTGAAGAGGATCCTTAGATATATCAAGGGTACCTCAGATATTGCATTGTGTTATGGAGGGTCAGACTTCATTATTAGAGGCTATGTTGATTCAGATTATGCAGGTAATCTTGATTGTAGCAAATCCACCACGGGTTATGTGTTTACTCTTGCTGGCGGAGTAGTAAGCTGGGTCTCGAAGTTGCAGTCTGTTGTAGCAACGTCGACGACGGAAGCAGAATATATAGCTGCTACTCAAGCTAGTAAAGAGGCAATATGGTTGCAAATGTTATTGGAGGAGCTCGAGCACAAAGTAGAGAAAATGACTTTATTTTGTGACAGTCAGAGCGCTTTGTACTTGACAAAGAATCCAGCATTTCATTCCAAGACGAAACACATACGGGTCCAATTTCACTTTGTTCGTGAAAAGGTGGAAGAAGGGAGTGTGGATATACAGAAAATCCATACTAAAGATAACCTGGCAGATATGTTAACAAAGCCGGTTACCAACGATAAATTCGTATGGTGTAGATCCTCAATTGGCCTAACAAGTATGCAAGCAGCACGGAATTGGCAGAAAGGATGAAGGTCCACATTGTGACTTTAAGTGGGAGATTTGTAAATACTAAAGTCAAATGTGGAAATGGGCAGAACCTTTTGTCTGATGAGGTTAGGAGCAGGAGCAAACACTTGGCCTGAAGAGCAAGAACACTTGTTCTGAAGAGCAAGATGCTTATCTCTGAAGAGCAAGGTGTTCATCTCTTAAGAGCACGGTGCTCATCTCTTAAGAGTACGATGCTCATCTCTGAAGAGCAAGATGCTCAATTCGGAAGAGCAGAAGAAAGAGCAAGATGCTCATTTCAGGAGAAAGAGCAAGATGAAGTTGCAGGAGAGGGTTTGCTATAAATAGGCAACTCCTCTTCATCCAATCTCATCCCATTCCATCAGGAATTCTCCCATTAGCATAGCAAAATATAGAGAGTAGAATAGAGAGTTATATTTGTAATTCCTATTTGTAATATCCTTTTGCCAATACAGAAAATCCTTCTTCAAATTGCCTTTATTTTGTGTATGATTTATTTTAAATCTTACACTAGAAATATTCTCATTATTCCCGGTCCGAATTGCCGCTGGTATTTTGGTGTTGTGAACCGCATCGATCCTAACACTTGCAAAATAACACAAATTGGTCCTAATCTAATGAAATTTGGAATAATCTATGAGCAAAATGGCTTAGTGAAACGGGGAAAAATATAGACAAATAAGCATTTATCACTTGACTCGTAGTCTCGGGCTCTGGTAACGAAAGATTGAACTTATCTTTCGTTATCTTTCCAGATCAAATGATCTTCCTTTATCATTTGATGTTTACACGAGAGATGGACCCTTCCAGATTTCAGTCCTAGTTGATCTCTCGGTCTTCTCTTGATCTTCTCTTCTCTTCAACTAGTCCTGTTTGATTAATAACTGCTCTGATTCGTGTTAATATTCTGCTGAGCATGAATCACAAGTTGAGCAAAAACAATTTTCGTTTAACACGAAAGATACAAGATAACAAGAGTAAAGGAGGGGTACGTCTAAATTCCTAGTAAGTTTGGTATCATCAAAATCTAAGTACACTTGTTCCTAAACACATCATTGTTGATTCCTCTATAAGATTTTCTGATGCAACAGGTGCTTCTCCTTCTGGTTGTGTTTCTCCTTTAAGCATGTATAGATTGTCCTCTATCTTTTCTGCTTTCATCACAACAAGCGCTCCCTTGGTCACTTTGATGATCCCATCCTGAATATGAATTTTACATTCACGGCTATCTAATTGTCCTAGATACAATAGATTTTTCTTCAGGCCTTTCACGTGTCGCACCTCTTGGATAGTGCGAACCGTACGATCAAACATTTTTAGTTCGATAGTACTAATGCTAGCAATCTCTAAGACATGATCATCTCCCATGAACATTGATCCTCCAAAGACAGGTTCATATTCATGAAACCATTCTTTCCGTGAGGTCATATGCCATGTTGCTCCTGAGTCCATGAGCCAGACATTAGCTAAACTTTCTCTGCCTTCAACAATTGTTGTTGCTTCACCAAATAAAACTTCGCCTCCATCCAATGTACTCACAACACATCCCTAAGCATTTGATGTCTCGGAATTTTTGCATTTGGCCCCATCCTTCTTGAGCTGCCAACACTCACTCTTGTAGTGCCCATTTTTACCATAGTGAAAACACTTGACATTCTTCTTACCCCTCAACTTTGATCTACCTCGGTTGTGACTCCCACTGGAGCCAGGCTCTGTTGATCTTCCTCTTATCACAGTCAACACCACCACTTGCAATTGAAGCAGCTTAGGGACTTTTTTCCTTTCTTATTAGTTGAGACACAACCTTCTTGCAAGAGATCTTTTCTTAACATCAAACCTGTTGGGATTAGAGCATGATATTATTGTGAGATTCCAACTTTGTCTTCTTTGTTTTTGCGCCGACTTTCTTCTTCAAGAACTGTAGCTATGAAGCCTCTTGAAGCGAAAGATTCCTCCCTTTGTAGACAAACGATGTTAGTCATGTACATCTCATCAGTGCGTCAAAAATAAATTTTTGCACAATTTTTTTTTTAATAAAAGTTATTATATTATATTCTTCTTTTATTATAATAGTTTTTTTCTTTTCCCGGTATCTTCTAATTAGCTACTGTATTAAATTTTCTCCATGTTATCTTTATTTTAATCTTTGTTTTTTTGGTAGTTTCAATCACCTGTGGAAACTCTTAGGTACTTTCTATGCCCATTTTTTCAACCCCTCGGCCCCCCCACCCACTACCCCTCCCCCAAAAAAATTGAATTAAAAAATACTCCTGGCTGTTAGAAACCTACCATCCGCGTCAAATTTAAAAAACTAATAACAACAACATACTAAATTCAGTGCAACATACACTAAATTGCATCCACTACTTGATCTTGAAGCACATGAGAACAGAAAACATCCCATGATATATTATGTTATTATTAGTAAGTCCGCTTAGCTCCTAAAATTGGCCGCCATTACTCCCATTAGCCCAGCATGTCAATTCCATGCAATAATATAATGTGTTAAATCAATTATCCATCTAACAATCAGTATTTTGAACTCTAGTGTGAGTTGACATGTGCATGTAGTGTTAATAATATATTATTTTAAGATGCATCTTTTAAGAAGTCATATAAGTTTGCATTTAAAATTTTAAACACGTATTTATTCTAATAAACAGTGTTTTGAACTCTATTGAGGGCCTATTTGATTTTTTTTTTTTTTAAATGATTGCATGAATGCCGACTTGCCGTGTAAATGATCGAATTAATAATAGTTTAATATAATCCAACTTGAGTTTCTCTACTTCCAGATCAAATTTTTTCGAACAACCAAAATTTTCCGACAACTTTGATAGATGGAAAGTATGACTTTTTTATAAAGATTTTCAAAATTTCCGAACACTTTAGACGGTGTTTGCAAAAGATAAAAATTTTGTTAATTAATTTCCATCAATTATTATTATTATTATTATTATTATTATTATTATTATTATTATTATTATTATTATTATTATTATTATTATTATTGACTAGAAATTACAAAATTTTCAGCAATATAATAATGACCTAGCTAGGAATAGCATATGGAAATTAGTTTGCAACTTCGATCTTGTTGGGAGATATATGATATGAGATACGGTCATACGGAGTATAAGAATATGAGTGAATAGCGGAGATAACCATTTCAGCTCCCTGCCTCATCTTAATTAGAATTGGATGGAAAACAAGCTATGAGCTATCACTTTATGCAAATAAGGATTAAATATTAAAATATATATTATTAAGATGGATATTAATTATTTTCTATAAATGTCTAAATGATACATACACCCACGGACCTTTAATGATAAATACTACATAATGATAAATCACTTGGATCTAATACATGCATGCTTAATTGCAAATAAAACAATAGTACCAGCAACGACTTATGAGTGCAAGGACGAGTAGATATGATGAGGCAACCTTGGCTTTGCAAGAGCATTGAGAGGGTTGGCAAGAAGGATACTATCTTTTGACTCCCTCAGATCTACTCTTCCACCAGGGGGCACACTCCATTCAAACCCTTGAAGAAGCCTACCCAGCAACATCCCGCTAACCAAACACCCTAGTTGAACACCGGGACATCCACGCCTTCCAGCACTAAACGATAAAATCTTCACGTCTGGATCAACCAGACTCACTTCTGATCCGTCATTTTTCAAGTGTCGTTCTGGCTTGAACTTGAGAGGCTCCTCCCAAATCCTAGGGTTCCGCCCTAGCCCGTGCCGACTTATCATCACATGACTACCTTTGGGGATGAAATAGTTGGACAGGGTTGTGTCAGAAGAACATAGGTGGGGAGGAACAAAAGATGACAATGGATGAATCCTAAATGCTTCCTTTAAACATGCGTTAAGGTAGTTTAGCCGAGGAAGATCCGATTCTTGTACTAGTCTTTCTTTTCCCACGACGTTATCAAGTTCTTCCGTGGCTCTTTTGAGGATTTCTGGTTGGTTTAACATTTCTGCTACAACCCATTCCACCACATTTGATGGATTGTCCACAATTGTTATCATTAGTTCCTGGAATAATAATAATATGAATAAAAAGATTAGATGTATGGTCATAAAAAACAATCATGAATATCATCAAAACCTGAAATATATAATAATATATACTTACAAGAATTTGTGCCTTAATCTCTTCAGATGTTAATAATGGTTTACCATGGACATCCTTGATCTTGATAAGAACATCAAGAAGATCTTGTTGCTCATCATCATCAGTTTTGGTCCCATCCTTCCACATCTTAATCCTTTCATCAACTTCAGGATCTTGGTACTTCCTAACTCCATTCACAGCTTTCTGGATGGCTTTCCTATGACCTTCCAAATCAAACATCCTTAGCCAAGGAAAGAAATCCGAGACCCCAAAGGAATACAAAAGATCAAGAACTCCAAAGGTGGCATCAACGTGCTCTTCGTCCTCCACGCCAGGCCCTCCATCTTCCATCCCGGCCCTGAAATACCTCTTGCTGAACACCATCTGCTTCATGACGTTCCCACAAAAGTGTTTCCCCGCCTCCCTCACATCTACTACACAACCACCTGCGGCGGCGTTTCTACGACATTGATTGTAGATGTAACGTACGAGGTGGTCGGCTTCCATGTCCCGCTTGTGAGATAGCCAGTTAAGGGCCTTGGGAGAGACCACATGAGACGTAAGAACTCTCCTCATTTTCTTCCACTGCTCACCCAAGGGAGCAACCACGGATGTCAAGTAGTTACTACTGATTAGCTCCGCCGACATGCAGGTCGGCCTTGACGCAAACACGGAGTCTTGTTTCTTGAGTACCTCTCGTGCCACCTCGGGGGAGGTTACTGTAATCACATTGGTTCCCCCAAGGTTGAAGCAAGCGATTTCGGTGTTCATCTCTTCCATCATATTCAGCATCCACTTGAAAACAGGCTTGTTTCTAAGCAGCTGAGGGAAGCATCCCACTATAGGCCAGGCCATTGGGCCTGGAGGGAGTCGGAGCTTATTAGCTTTCTGTTTACGTACTATCCATGAAAAAAGAAGAAGCACAGAGATGATGATTAAAATCATCATCAGAAGAAGAGTTGATGACATTTTGTATGTACTAAAATCTTTAGTTCTCGATCTGAATATATGTAATAGGTTGGTAGGAGTTGATGTTTTGAACTAAATAAGCATATGTTCTCCATTTATAGATCACCAATTTGTTCAGGAAGTTAATTTTCTAATTTTGTAATGACAAGTTGCTATATTATATTTGGTCATAATCTGATAGATATTACCTAGATACGATCATTTAATTAATTACTATACGACTGATGTTTCATTTTAATTTATTAATCGTAAAATATCACATGTGTTTTAATTGCTTGGCCAAAGAAGTTAGTGGGTTGCCTCACTATAAACCCAAAGACTAAATGCCAAAATAAGTAAGTAATTTTTTTTTTTTTGAAAAGAAATAAGTAATTAAAATGTGATGAACCGACGATGTAACTGTATTGCTGTTGTTATATCGTGTGTGGAGTGTGGACCATGGTCTGAAAACGGCACCATTTATTAAAGTAAGAAGTGACAGTTTTTAAATTTTAATAAATTTTGTATTTTTGGTGGATTAATAACAAAATGAAATTACCCTGTATCTTAAATGAAAATAAATAACTTATCTCGCATATTGTGTTTATATTATTAAATTAAACTGTAATTGAATTGAAATGATATTTTAGTTATTTTGAAATGAAACTGCAGTATGTATAAAATAAAGTAGAATAACTTGTCTCACATATTGAATGTATATTGTCAAATAGAATTGTAGTTGTATTGAAATGATACTTTAGTTTTGCTAAAATGAAACTACAATATATATAAAAAAAAACTGAATAACATGTCACGCATATTGAGTATGACCTTCTATTTGAGAGAGCTCCTTCGTGCCACTAAATCACAAAGTCATTGTCAATCAAAGAAATATATAATTACAAAAATATTGAGTCACACACTTGCATTTTGTTCCACAATAGCGCAATTCTTACCATTAGCATTATTATTGTTTTACCATTTTATGCGCCATGCAAATCATGCATGCATATTTGCATGGTATACACCTTATTGCCAAACTAGCAGCACTCACTATATTATATTATATTATATGTATTACATCTCATTCACTCATTCTACCTTATTAATTGAATGAACTTATCGCATCAAGCTACCATATTTTCCATGTGAATTATATTTTATTTCCTTGTATATATCATCAACTCATTGCACTTTATCGTCCGATCAAACCTCATCAAATCAAACATAAATTCACGCCGGAAAGGAATTTGATCAAAAGTTAACCAGTCAATTAGAATACTGCATCTATATCTCAACAAGAAAATCAACTTTATTTATTCTATAAATTATATAGGGATAAGTATCAAATAAATCGTATGTTTGAAATATTTTTTAAAAACACAATTAGGGCCACCATTTAGGACCATAAACTTGAAAAAAATTACAATTAGGTATCGATCCACAGAAAAGTGGCACATATCAAGCACTAGTTACTAATATATTCATGAGAAGTTAATCCTAACGAAGAAAGTGATTAATTAATTGTAAAACTAATTTAAAAGTAAAGTAGCATGTTTGTGAAAACAATAGAGAGAGAATGAGATTCCTGAAATTCAAGTATTTAATCACCTCGTGCCAATCTTGGACAATATAAAATCTGGGTTTAAACAAGTGTGAGAATGCAAACAAGGGCAAGAGTTACTCCCGTAATCTCTAACCTAAATAAATATCCACTCCCGTGATATAAACACACAACAATATAAGAACAAGCATTCAATAAAAATTCCTAACCATTACCATTTCCCGATGTGCAATAATCAAGAATTAAATTCCTTAACAAATATGTCCTCACCCAAGGTGCAACACTTAAGTGCAATTGTGTGTGCTCTCAATTATACCCTAACTCCCATTAAGACATAAAGATAGCTGTGAAACAAGTTATCATGGCCACTAACTACTTGCATCAACAATAAGAAATCACAATTGCAACACAAGTATAAAACCCAAACATCAATATATTAAGAATCTGAGAACTACGAACATAGGTTCATAAACACGTTTACCCAAGAATCATTAAGAAAATTTAGCCACACATGGCTAATATAGAATCCACAACAATAATAAAGAGTTTACAATGAATCAAAGAAAGTAAAAGAATAAACCAAGTGATTCTCTCAAATCTCCCAAGATTTTCTTCTTTCTTCCCAAGGCAACTTGTAGCTCTTGATTCTCTTTCAACAACCTTGACATACATATTCATATTACGAAAGAGTATAACCAATTAGAGATCAAGTTTACATGCATCACATCCATCATCTTTAATTATTATTAATAGTACATATAATTTTATGAGCAACCTAGATTGATTTATCTTTTTATAGTTCTTTGTTGACTAGGAATATAAAGTGAGACTTATCCGATACATACTTTCGGATAATGATTACAGGTTTCCCTCCTGACCCAAAATAATACATATAATTTAATCCAAAGATGAGTAGATGTAGTGAGGCAACCTTGGTTTTGCAAGTGCATGGAGAGGGTGTGCCAGAAGGAGACTATGTTTCGACTCCCTTAACTCAATTCTTCCACACTGCACCCAATCAAACCCTTGCACAAGCCTAGCCAGCAACATGCTACTAACCAAAGAACCTAGTTGAATGCCCGGACATCCTCGTCTTCCAGAACTAAACGATAAAATTCTCAACTCCGGGTCAACAAAGCTCACTTCAGACCCATCATTCTTCAGGTGGCGCTCCGGCTTGAACTTGAGGGGCTCCTCCCAGACCCTAGGGTTCCGCCCCAACCCAGGACGGCTTATTATGACATGACTACCCTTGGGTATGAAATAATTGGAAACAGTTGTGTCGGAAGTACATAGGTGTGGAGGAACAAAATCCCCAAATGGATGAAGGCGAAACGCTTCCCTTATACATGCGTTGAGGTAGTTCAGCCTTGAAAGATCAAATTCTTGTACTAGTCTTTCCCTTCCTACAACATTGTCTAGTTCTTCCGTGGCTTTTCGGAGTATCTCAGGCTGGTTTAGCATTTCTGCTAATACCCATTCCGCGGCATTTGATGGATTGTCCAAAGTTCCTATCATTAGTTCCTGCAAAACATACATATGAAAGTATATATCATGAATATCCAAAGCTAAAAATAAAGCTACAAATATAAAACCAAAAAATATATATAATTGTAAATTAAAGCAATCACAATTTGAAATCAGATAGAATGCATTGCACCGCAACTCAGAAAGCAAGTCCAGTATCCTGTTATTGAAAAAAGTGATGCTGACATACTATTACACAAATATAAGGAAATAAAGTTGTCTACTTTGCTACCACCAGCAATAAATACTGATTCTAAGAGTGTATAATTATACTTACAAGAATTTCTGCTTTAATCTCTTCGGGTGTCAATAATGGACTTCCATCAATATCCTTGAGCTTAATAAGAACGTCAAGAATATCTTGTTGCTCAGTTTTAGTCCCATTATTCCACATCTTAATCCTAGCATCGACTTCAAGATCTTGGTGCTTCCTAACACCTTTTACAGCTCTCTTGAGGGCTTTCCGATGGCCATCCAAATCAAACATCCTTAGCCAGGGTAAGTAATCTTAGATCCCAAAAGAATACACATAAGCAAGAACACCAAAGGTGGCATTAACGTGCTCCTCTTCCTCCACGCCGGGCCCGCCGTCTTCCACCCCTGCGCCGAAATGCCTCTTGCTGAACACCATCTGCCTAACCACATTCCCACAGAAGTGTCTCACCGCCGCCCTCACATCCACTACTCCGCAACCTGCGGCGTTTCTACACTGATTGTAGATGTAACGTACGAGGTGGTCGGCTTCTGCCGCCCGCTTGTGAGCCAGCCAGTTAAGGGTGTTGGGAGAGAGCACATGAGAGGTAAGAACTCTCCTCATTTTCTTCCACTGGTCGCCCAGAGGGGAAACGAAGGAGATCAAATAATTACTGCTTATCAGCTGTGCCGACGCGAAGGCCGGCCTTGACGCAAAAACCGCGTCTTGTTTCATCAGTATCTCACGCGCCACCTCCGGCGATGTTACTGAAATCACATTGGTTCCCCCAAGGCGGAAGCAGGCGATTTCGGTGTTCATCTCCTCCATGAGATTGAGAATCCACCGGAAAACCGGCTTGTTTCTAAGCATTTGAGGGAAGCATCCCACTACAGGCCATGACTTGGGGCCTGGAGGGAGTGGGAATTGCTTAGCAGCTTTTTGTTTACTTAGCCATTTGTATGAGAGAAAGACTACTGAGATTGATGATAAGAATGAGAAGCTAATAATAAGCATATCAATTATCCCCATTGTAGCAAGCTTGTACCAAATCTTAGCTTCAAACTTTCTGAACGGGGTTTTAGTTGATTCTTTGTACTAAGCATATATGATCTCCTTTTATAGATCATGATTTTGTACAGGAAGTAAAATTTTGTACACGATACACATTCATGTCCATTACTTTATATGCATGGACTATTGGCATTGTAAACGTTTTCAAGTGAGGTGAGTGTAGCATGATTCACATTAGTTTGTAGGGATTTGGGGCATTATTGAACGACAACAAGGAAGTTTTCACGTACAGCTTCCCTTGTCCACTAGAAGTTTGCTGACTTTCTCTTGCGCGTGCATTAAAACATGATAGGTTTTGAAACCAACAAATTAAAGCTATTTTGTCTAAAAGTGGAATGTATGTAGGCAAAGTATATGGTAGAATATATCATATTAAGTTTAATTCTATACATATATGTAGTTATGTAGTTAACAATTTCATTTAATTTAAGATTATTCACTCACATCCCAATAGAAGAGAAATTATATATGGCAATATAGAAACACACTATACAATGTAATATTAGTATATTACTCACTTCCACAGTTCCACGGATGACTAGTTGATTTTTTAGAAACAATTTTCTGTTCCCAATTTTTTTTAAGAAAAAAAAAAACGATTCAAGTATCCACAACCATAGACGTCGTTTACAGGGCCAGACAGCCATGTCCGCCAACTGTCCAAGAACGTCAAAACATTGTTTGTTAGAATAGATATCTAATCCAAACATGTGTTACTTCTGACTTCTCAACAGTGATTTACTTGTCGGTCATCTCCAATTCAAAATATCAAATTCTACATCATATTTCACACCAAAAAGAATATTTCTAACATATTTATACATCAATTTTTTTTTCATCTCCAACCCATTTACATCGAATTCTGCACCAAATTTTATTTCATCTCCAATTCATTTATACCAAATTCTTTTTATATACTAAAATAATTTGCATTGTATTCTTAAAATTTAAAACATTAATTTT
The DNA here is from genome assembly GCF_001879475.1 of Ipomoea nil. Lineage (NCBI taxonomy): Eukaryota > Viridiplantae > Streptophyta > Magnoliopsida > Solanales > Convolvulaceae > Ipomoea > Ipomoea nil. Next base: position 4,501,081 of record NW_017619254.1, on the reverse strand, counting down.
GTTTACTTAAATTATTTTAATATAAAATATAATTTTGATATAAATAAGGGAAAATGCCAAAATGTCAAATAGGCCCCTGAACATTTCACGAAAAGTCAATTAGGTCATCGAACTTTCAAAAACTACAATTAGATATAGATACATAAACTTACGATTTTAGCTCAATCTACCCCATTAGCCGGTTAACCATCAGGTTACTTCCGGTAAATGCCCATGTGGCAGCTTACTTGGCAAAAATATTAACGGGAACTTGATGAGTCGATCCACCTACACGTCTTGCTTTTACTGTTATATCGGGAGTAACTCCACGTATTGCTTGACGTAAAACGGATTGTGGATTTGTTTCTGTTTTTTGTTGAATCTTTTTCACAGCTCCAGTCACGTAAGTATAAGTAAAAACGCATAAATTATACGTCGTTTAAGATCATATTCCACTTTGCAAGATAGACCCTAATCCATGGAATAACAACTATGCATGGAAAGGCTGAGCCAAAAGTCAATAATTCAAGGCTTCTGGCCCGTCATACTAATAATTAATATGTTATCACTTTTGGAGAATATAATTCACATAATAAATGAGTAGGTGAGTGGTCATATTGAGTCATTATTATTACTATTATTATTTTGAATGCTACTGACTCTATTACATTGTAGTATCTGTTTAAACATACTTTCTCAATCTAATGAAGCACAACGAGTCAACAATGCCTCCATTATTATTATTATTATTATTATTATTATTTTGAGTAGTACTATACCAATCTTAATTGTGTGAGCGAATTTATATTCTCCTAACTGCTTTTGGGGCGTATAAGACTTTATTACAAAGCAGTAGAAGTTTTTCACCGCAATATTTGGGCAATAGTAAAAGTTAGAAACAGTAGAGGTTTTAGTAACATTAAAAATTCTAGAGTTTGATAATTAAGCAACGTAACAATGTAACCTTACTTATAAGTAGTAGAAGATTCTTTAAGGACATCTATGACATTCTCTATTCAAATAAGGTACGGGATATTCTTACTATTAAAAGTGGAAGTTGACACAACATCCAATGAAGAAACTTACCCAAACAAGTAAAGGTGCTTAGAAAATAATAAAAGCTATATTTCTAGGACAAGTTGTATACAATTGTTGGACAAAAGTTTAGTTTTAGAAGTAATAAAAGTTAGATTTTCAAGACAAGTTGTATACAATGGTTAGACAAAAGTTTACATCTGTCAAGTATTGACAGATTATGTTATTTGCAAATTAATCGTTCAAATATGTTTCCTTTCAATGGACAAATTCAAAATCTTATTATAATATGAAGAATGTTGAAAGGTAAAGTATGAGATACATAAGAATTATTAAAAAATACGTGTGGTTGTTAGAAACGTACAACCCGCGTCAAATTTAAAAAACTAATAACAATAACATACTAAATTTAGTGCAACACTAAATTACATCCACTTCATCTTGAAGCACATGAGAACAGAAAACATCCCACGATATATTATGTTATTATTAGTGAGTCCGCTTGTACTAGCTGCTTAAATTGGCCGCCATTAGCCCAGCATGTCAATTCTATGAAATAATATAATGTGTTAAATCAATTATCCATCTAATAATCAGTATTTTGAGCTCTAGTGTGAGTTACTATATTACAATGTAATATGTTGACGTGTGCATGTGTTAATAATATATTATTTTAAGATGCATATTTTGAGAAGTTATACAAGTTTGCATTTAAAATTTTAAACATGTACATATTTTAACAAACAGTGTTCTGAACTCTATCGAGGGCTTATTTGATTTTTTTTTTCAAAAAAAGAAAATGATTGCATGAATGCCGACTTGCCGTGTAAATGATCGAATTAATAATGGTTTAATATTAATCCAACTTGGGTTTTTTTACTTCCAGATCAAATTTTTTCGGACAACCAAGCATCATCTTAATTAGAATTGGATGGAAAATGAAAACAAGCTAGTGTGAGCTATCACTTTATGCAAATAAGGATTAATATTAAAATATGTATTATATATTAAGAATGATACATACACCCACGCACCTTTAATGATATGATAAATACACAACGATAAATCAGTTGGATCTAATACGTGTAAAACAATAGTAGCAGCTACGACTTATGAGTGCAAGGACGAGTAGATATGGTGAGGCAACCTTGGATTTGCAAGAGCATTGAGAGGGTTGGCAAGAAGGATACTATCTTTTGACTCCCTCAGATCTACTCTTCCACCAGGGGGCACACTCCATTCAAACCCTTGAAGAAGCCTACCCAGCAACATCCCGCTAACCAAACACCCTAGTTGAACACCTGGACATCCACGCCTTCCAGCACTAAAGGATAAAATCTTTACCTCCCGATCAACTAGAGTCACTTCTGACCCGTCATTTTTCAGGTGTCGTTCTGGCTTGAACTTGAGAGGTTCATCCCAAATCCTAGGGTTCCGCCCTAATCCGTGCCGACTTATCATCACATGACTACCTTTGGGGATGAAATAGTTGGACAGGGTTGTGTCTGAAGAACACAGGTGTGGAGGAACAAAAGATGACAATGGATGGATTCGAAATGCTTCCTTTAAACATGCGTTAAGGTAGTTTAGACGGGGAAGATCCGATTCTTGTACTAGTCTTTCTCTTCCCACAACGTTATCAAGTTCTTCTGTGGCTCTTTTAAGGATCTCTGGTTGGTTTAACATTTCTGCAACAACCCATTCCACCACATTTGATGGATTGTCCACAATTGTTATCATTAGTTCCTGGAATAATGATATGAATAAAAAGATTAGATGTATGGTCATATATAAAAAAAATCATGAATATCATCAAAAGCTAGCAAAAATATATAATAATATATATACTTACAAGAATTTGGGCCTTAATCTCTTCAGATGTTAATAATGGTTTACCATGGACATCCTTGATCTTGATAAGAACATCAAGAAGATCTTGTTGCTCATCATCATCAGTTTTGGTCCCATCCTTCCACATCTTAATCCTTTCATCAACTTCAGGATCTTGGTACTTCCTAACTCCATTCACAGCTTTCTGGATGGATTTCCTATGACCTTCCAAATCAAACATCCTTAGCCAAGGAAAGAAATCCGAGACCCCAAAGGAATACAAAAGATCAAGAACTCCAAAGGTGGCCTCAACGTGCTCTTCGTCCTCAACACCAGGCCCTCCATCTTCCGTCCCGGCCCTGAAATACCTCTTGCTGAACACCATCTGCTTCATCACGTTCCCACAAAAGTGTTTCCCCGCCTCCCTCACATCTACTACACAACCACCTGCGGCGGCGTTTCTACGACATTGATTGTAGATGTAACGTACGAGGTGGTCGGCTTCCATGTCCCGCTTGTGAGATAGCCAGTTAAGCGCCTTGGGAGAGACCACATGGGACATAAGAACTCTCCTCATTTTCTTCCACTGCTCACCCATGGGAGCAACCACGGATGTCAAGTAGTTACTACTGCTTAGCTCCGCCGACATGCAGGTCGGCCTTGATGCAAACACCGAGTCTTGTTTCTTGAGTACCTCTCGTGCCACCTCGGGGGAGGTTACTGCAATCACATTGGTTCCCCCAAGGTTGAAGCAAGCGATTTCGGTGTTCATCTCTTCCATCACATTCAGCATCCACTTGAAAACCGGCTTGTTCCTAAGCAGCTGAGGGAAGCATCCCACTATAGGCCACGCCATTGGGCCCGGAGGGAGTCGGAGCTTATTAGCTTTTTGTTTACGTACTATCCATGAAAAAAGAAGAAGCAGAGAGATGATGATCAAAATCATCATCATCAGAAGAAGAGTTGATGACATTTTGTAAGTAAGTAAATCTTTAGTTTTCGATATGAAGGAGTTGATGTTTTGAACTAATTAAGGACATGTTCTCCTTTTATAGATCACCAATTTGTTCATGAAGTTAATTTTCTAATTTTTTTAATGACAAGTTGCTATATTATATTTGGTCATAATCTGATAGATATTAGCTAGATATGATCATATAATTACTATACGACTGATGTTTCATTTTAATTTATTAATCGTAAAATATCACATTTGTCTTAATTGCTTGGCCAAATAAGTTACTGGGTTGCCTCACTATAAAGTATAAACCCAAAGACTAAATGCCAAAATAAGTAAGTAATTAAAATGTGATGAATTGGTCGACGATGTAACTGTATTGCGGTTGTTATAACGTGTGTGGAGTGTGGACCATGGTCTAAAAACGATACCTTTTTTAACGTAAGAAACTGATTATCAGTGTTTTATTTTTAAGAAAAATCACAAAATGTAATTGATAATATTATTATGGCAAATTAAGATAGGGTTTAGCTTGGTGTCTGATTGTCTTTAAAGATGACTGATTGATCAATAAAGTCAATAGACGCATCTCTGGATCAAGTCATCGAAGGACTGATAAAGGAAAGTTTTTAAAAGCTAGCAAACACGGTTATGAGATGTTATTTTGGAAAGAATATCAGCGAATCATCTCTTGAGGTATGGACTAAATCTCCTTGAAGATTCAAGATCTTTTTCTTCTCAAAGTCCTACCTTTTACAACCAGAGTTATATTTGGAGAGTGTCCAAATCAAGAAGTATATATACACATATACTTTCTGAAGTTATGGTTGCATTGATTGAAGCCGCAGCACTTTATACTAAAAAGATACACATCTCTGGTTTTATGCCTCTTCTCAAGACTAAGAGTTCATGATGATTACGAAAATGAACTTGAGAAGAATCAACACTGCTTAAACGATTGGACGTGCCTCTTTTCAAGACTAAGATCACTCAGTTGTGGGAACAACGTGGGACTGCGTCAGTGAAGCGGACTGCATCAGAGTTAGCTCTCCATTGAAGGGATTTCATTGGACTTCTGGATGCATGGCTCTCCGAGTTCAACAATCCACTAAACCTTTGTATACTAGGTACTGACCTTGTGTGGAGCACTTGGGTGAGATCGATTTTCTCTACCTTTGTACATTGGATTCTGAGTTAGTGGATCGGACACATTAGTGATCGTCCCCCAGATGTAGATACACACTATATCGAACTGGGTAAACAAACATGTGTGTTGCATTTACTTTCTGCCTTAGTCTTCCGCATTTCATTATATCCGATTAACTATCTAAATGATTGACTGATCGTAAATCTGCATCAATCAGTCCATTACTCTGTTGGCAAGAAGTTTTGTATTAAAAAAAAAAAAAAAGCATATTATTGTCTTGTTTAGGACAACTAATCACATGTTCTATCATTACAACTCTTTCTAATTTTCCTACAACACTATTTTAATACAAAAATTGTCCCCGACATATATTTCTTGTCTTTTTCCTTTTATTTATTTATTCTTTATTTATCGAGTTTAGTAATTCAAACTACCCCAGATTAATTAAATCCATCATATTCATTCTACCTTATTAATTGATCTTATCGCATCAAACTACCATATTTTCCATGTGAATTATATTTCTTTAGCTGGTATTTATCATCATCTCATTATACCTTAGCTATCCGACCAAATCTCATCAAATCAAACATAAAATCTATGTATTTCATCGCTACAGCAGCCCTTACTAAAATATTCGACCATTTCAGTTCATCTTCCTGTAGCTTTTCCAGCATGAACGTAACTTCACACCGGAAAGGATTTTGATCAGACGTTAACCTCATAGGATGTGTTTGGTTCGCACATAGGAATCGGAATCGGAATGGGTATCAAATACTTGGTAATGGTAATGGGTTTTGGTGAAAGTATTTAACATGTTTGGTAGTATTGTGGAATGGGAATGGTTACTAATAGTAGTGCTTGAAAATGAATAAAGGAATGAAACCCTTATTCTATTTGGATATGGATTTTTCAATTGATGAGGTATTCGAAACCCGTAGTAGTGTTCTAAAAACCTATCAACCAAACAACAACAATCACTTTCATACCCATTCCTATGGGCAAAACCCACCAACCAAACACACCCATAATTATATTGGAATACGGCATTTATTCTATATTATAAAGAGTTAATACCCAAAATAGTCCCTCGACTATGTCATAATTACCAATTTGGTCCTCGACTATCATTCTTACCCAATTAAGTCCTCAACTATACAATTTTTACCCAATTTAGTCCTTTGTCAATTTGACTGTTTGTTGACTGTCAAAAGTGAAAATAAAGTTGTAATTTTACAAGTTTTCTCCTTCCTCCTCATTTAGCAGCGCCAAACCATGTAGCAATAAGCTCCGGTTGGGTTCTAAACCTGTCAGTATCGAAGTAGTGGTTATGCATCGGATAGCCCATGAATTTGATTTCCAACGATTTTTTGACGATCGAAATCTGATTGGAGTGTATTGTTGCATGGTTTGGCGCTGCTAAATGGAGAGGAAGGAGAAATCTTGTAAAATTATAATTTTATCCCGACTTTTGACAGTCAACAAACAGTCAAATTAATACAGAGGACTAAATTGGGTAAGAATTGTATAGTTGAGGACTAAATTGTGTAAGAATTGTATAGTTGAGGACTTAATTGAATAAAAGTTACATAGTTGAGGACTTAATTGGGTAAGAATGGTAGTTGAGGACTAAATTGGTAATTATGACATAGTCGAGGGACCATTTTGGGTATTAACTCTATTATAAATTACATATAACCATTTCAAGATCAAATGTACACTTATTCTGCTCATATTATTAGTCAATAATTAAGTGAAAAAATTTCAATATGCATGCATGACAAAAATGGAATTTTTGAGGTAATGTCATTGTTTAGAGCATTTCATTGGATATATATTGACGGTAAATATGTTACCGGAAATATAATATAAGAGTAACGAATTGTATTGCTTCAGTGTTTCAGTACAGAATATTAAGCGTTCCCTCCTCATTCAAGAGTCATCTACTTATACATGTCTACTAACGGTACGTAACAACTATATCATAATGAGGAGCTGAGACATTATTTCATTGTCTTGAATGAACGGGATAGTAAATGACTTCTGACCGTTGGAGTTCTGTCTGTTAGATTTCCACGTGGTACCGGATCGGGCGCTTGACCCATTACTCTGTCATCAGCCCCCCTACTCCCGAGTCTGCAGATGTGAATGAGCTGGTTTGGGAGTAAAACTGCATCAAGATCCTCCTTTTTTTTTCCTATACCGAAATCAGGGAGGCGCGATCTCGGCTCGGGATTCGGCCAGTTTTGGCCGAGACGGACCTCGGTCAATTTTGGCCGAGGCGGACTCGACCAGTTTGGACGAGGCGGACTCGACAAGTTCAGCCGAGACAGGCCTCGGCCAGTTTTGGCCGAGGCGGACTCGACCAGTTTGGACGAGGCGAACCTCGGCCGATTTTGGCCGAGGCGGACCTCGGCCGATTTTGGCGGAGGTGGACTCGGCAAGTTCGGACGAGGCGGACCTCAGCCAATTTTAGCCGAGACGGACTCGACCAGTTTGGACGAGGTGGACCTCGACCGATTTTGGTCGAAGCGGACCTCGGCCGCCTCGGCCAGTTTTGGCCTAAGCGGACCTCGTCCAATTTTGGCCGAGGCGGACTCGGCAAGTTTGGCCGAGGTGGAATCGGCCAGTTTGGCATGCCCGAGGCGGACTTGACAATTTTTTTTTTTTTTTTGTTTGTCTGTGTGTTTGTTCGTAGCTTACTTCGACAGCTGTAGGCTCAGTTAAAGGTCGGCTCTTCCGTAGAGTAGTGAGCGAGATTAGTCCTCGTACTATTCCTTAAGGGATAGCGTTTTCGTAACCAAACTTTGAGTTTGACCAAGAAACGTCCTTCCGTCGGGTAGTGGCAGGGTTGTCGAAGCCCTACAAATTTAATACCTGCTCACTCCACTAATTTGTAGTAGTGGCAAGACCAGGTCGAATCCCAAGAGAACTAATGAGTTTCGTTTCTTTAATTTAAATAAAATGAGCGGGGTAGTAAATTATAGTAGTAAATGACTTCTGCCCGTTGGATTTCCACGTGGTACCGGGTCAGGTGCTTGTTGACAACACGGGTCGGGCGCTTGACCCATTACTCTGATATATATATATATATATATATATATATATATATATATATATATATATATATATATATATATATATATATATATATATATATATATATATATAATTTAGTTTCCGTGAGGTTGTGCGGTTAAATCTGAGTCATTAATTTTGCTTAAATCAACGTCGGGATTAACAAAATTAAAAAAAAAATGCGGTGACAATTTGGTAATTTTTACATCTGGGTCAAAGATTCCTTACCTTCAAATTCGTTAATTAATTATATTCACTACATTGTCCATTGTGTTCTTTTTACACTATCTTCTAATTAAATATCAAAGTTATAATACAAAATATGTTATATATTTATTTATCAAGTATTTTATACAAATATAATAAATATTAATATTTTGTTCAATACTTTCACATGGTAATCTACGACATACATCTCACAGCACATAAAACATGAAGGGAAAAAAACTACCACTAATGCAGAATATACCCCGGCTTGGACTTCCCTATACGTCCATGCTCTCGTTCTGTAGTCGGGTCGGGGTAAAATAGATCGGGTCAAGGTGCAGGTCAAAGTCAATGGGCCATGTGCCTATATAAGGCCATAAAGGGCTTTAGCCCTTCATTTTAGAGGCCGGGTCTTCACCTCCACTCTCTCTCTCTCTCTCTCTATCATATAGAACACTCTCTACTCTCTCCTTACTCATGAACATGAATGAATAAAAGAGATCTCTTTGAGCTACTTTCTCTTGTCTACTCTACATGTTCATACAGTTTACACACACTCTTAATACAATCACTTACAATATACTTTCATACACATTAATATACGGGTAATTAATCGTATCAACTACGGTCAAATATCAACAGACGCTTGTAAGATACAGATTTCATAGTACAACTAAGATTCCAATTATATACACAGCAAGACAAATCTAAAACTTCTTACACCATAATCTCATTTCATGACAACGTCATCTATGCTACCATCAGTAACCTAATTGCACATGACATACTACCAATTAAAAAAAAAAGGACAAATACTGAAGATGAAGACAATGATAATGCTACCCAAAAGAGAATTAAGATGACTTAGAAAAATTTAAATAAAAAATAAGATTTATTTAGACTGAATATTTAGACTAACGTTTTTACAAAGTTACAAATATTTATTTTAGTAACAATTATAATCAATCTCTCATATATTATCTTGCATTTATATACTTTGAATTACTATAATATTCAATTACCTATGTATAAAAATTTCTTATATAATATTATATTAATATATACTTTAAAGTGCTTATATAAAAATAATCATTGGCATTATCACGTTTATAAGTAAAAAAAAACTATAATAATGATAAAAATGATTGCATGAATGCCGACTTTCCGTGTAAATGATGATCGAATTAACAATGGTTTAATATAAGATCAGAATAAAATTACTTTCCTAATTTTCCTTGCTTACATAATCTAATCTAGATTTTGCAATAAGTAATTATTTTTAAAAGGCAATGTTGAAGCTAGGGCGGCCTAGGTGGCTAGGTGGATGTAATAGGTCACGTTGGGGCCGGGATATTTTATTCCAATGAAGTAGGTCGTAGGGGACCAATTATTTCATTTGGCCATGTTTCTATCGTGTTTACTGCTTACTAAGAAGTAGCCTTACTGCACTTTTTAAGCTTGTCTTACTGTCAGCAATAACTGTGGACGCCTTTCTCTGCTCCGACCACCGTTACTCACTTTGATCCTTTGTTGGTTGGACGATTTGTAAATACTTTTACAAAGAAAATTTTGGAGGTATTAAATTGTTAACTTAATTATATTGTACACTATCAAAATCTAATCTAATTTATGCTTTACTCTTAACAATTTAATCAAGATAACCTGACAAAAAATGTCTACCTTAGATTTCTCTATCTCCTTGGTGAGCTGTCGTAGGCTCCCAAATTAAAACCTTACAAACGTAGTAGCGGGAGTAAGGATCGATCCCACGAGGAGTAACTAGTTTAAAATATGTGCTCAAATTAAAGGAAGGGGGGTTTGGAATATATCGAGAATAAAGATAAATTAAAAGAGAATTTAAATAAACAAGTAATTTAACTGAACGAATAAAGCAATGAAAATAATATATCGAAAACACTTATAATAAGAAACCTTGGTTAGTAAAGATCCACCACCGGAATTCAACACTGATCATTGATTAATAAAGTAATTAATATGCAATTGAATATTTGTCGTGAAACTATTTCATTTCTGTTTTCCCTTAGTTATAGGTAAATAAAGCACAAGCGGTTTAATTACCCCTAACTACTAAATAATCTAAGACAAGGGCTATAGATTTAATTTAATAGCAGCAATAGGAACTAGGAAAACCGACAAACTAAATAACACAAGCACAAGCGGTTGCATTTAATTTAGGAAAATATTCTACCCGAGACCAATTATCACTAAGCCGTCAATAATTAACCTCAGTTGCTACTGAATATCAGAATAATTTGTAGCACAACATTATCTAATATAGCAAATAATTATATCACATAAATAACTAGTAGGCCTCCCTAGCAATTAAATGATACAACTATTCAAATAATTTAGAAGAATATTTAATACTCAAAATGCATAAAAACATATATATAATAAAGTTAAATAAATAACCTTACAGCGTTATGAACTCCGGGGCTTCAATTCACTAAACCAACTAGAAATTAGCCACAAATGGACATTGATAACAACTTCAACGAATACTATAGAGGAGGGAAGAATGAACATTTTACAATAGAAAACCTTAACTATTTATATATTTTCCCAATCATTTTCTACCACTCATTTTTCCTATTATTTTGCCTTATTCCTGAGTCTTCCACAATTCCAGCCATGTTATTATGATGCATGCCTGTATAAAAAAGAAAAAATCAATTGTAAAGTTTAGATTTATAATATATATATATATATATATATATATATATATATATATATATATATATAAAAGTAATTATAATGTAGTACGCATTATATGTATACTATAATGCATTCTATATTATATATATTATATTATATATTATATTGTATATTATATATATATAGTATTAAGTACATAGTATGTACTCTTATAAATTATATATTATATATAGTATAAGAATAGATTATACTATGTATATAAAAAGAACTAATTATTAGATAATATTAAATAATTAATATAAAAATATTATAAAGATGTACCTAAAATATGAGCGTAAAATATGCCCATCACTCCTGATTAAATTTTTTCGGAAAATTAAAATTTTTCGAGTACTTTGGTAGATGGAAAGTATGAATTTTCTTTTAAAATTTTCAACCACCTTAGACGGTGCACACAAAAGTTAATAGTTTTGTTATTTAATTTCCATCAATTTTTACTATTATTGACCAGAAATTACAAAATTTTCAGCAATATAATAATGACTTAGGAACAGCATATGGAAATTAGTTTCCAACTTCGATCTTGTTGGGAGATATTTGAAAGTTGTGTAAAAGTGATCGAATGGAGTGTGTGTGAGGGTATCCTCACACCGGCTATCGTCTCAAGGAGTACGTGGACCGGAAGGGAGTTGAATAGTAGGTAGTTAATCACAAGAGTGTAGAGGGTTTGGAAGCTAGTTCAAAAGAATAGGTGTGATTCATGTGATAAGAACAAAATAAAGGAAATGACAATCAATTTTTAATAAAAGACCAAACAACAATTATCAATCAATAGTAAAACTAAGGACTTGGGCTAGGCCATTTAAATGTAGATGGTATAGTGTATCATTGGTCAGAGCTCATGTAATGCATTGATAATACGGATCGGAACTAGGGAGATGCTACTAGGTGCCAACACCACTCTCGTGGCCGTTGGACTGTCATGGTGACTCAAGGCCATTGAAGCATTTTATCAAACATGTGGTGTTCACATCTCCTTCCATCTCCCTTTTCTCAAAGGTGAGTTGGATTAGTGCGAGGTATGTCTATGGTATTGCTCTATTCTCATAGTGAAAAAATCTTGTCCATGTACCTAATTGCAAGAGTCAATACAAACCATCAAGCTCACAACTATAGTCATCATCAAGTCATTGCACTAGCTCATAGCCTAATTCAATCACATAACATCAATCACAAAAGATGACTTAATCCAACCCCGGCCCTAATTGAATCTCGATGACTTAATCCAATCCCTAATTGAATCTGCTAGCTAATCATGGATTGAAATTAAAGACATTTTTACAATAACAATTGGAAGTAATAAAATCTAAAGAAAGCAACAAGAAAAACATAACTTGGATTAAGAAGTATGGAAAATTAAAGTGAGATGAAATCTGAAATTGTTCTTCAAATCTTCTTCAAAGATGGATTTATTACACAAAATGAAATGTTTTCAGAAACCTTGGAAAGAGAGTGGAGAATGAAAAGTTCCCTAAAAATAAACGCCTAGGATATTCATAGCCCTCAAATCGCGCCAAAAATATAAGCTAAAACTGATTCTAGGCCCATGGTCACGGTCTACCTCACGGTGTGACTTCTACCGTGACTTTTCAGCATAGTTAGCAGGTTCCAAAGGTCACGGTCGAATTCACACCGTGACCACCCACTATGGCAACAGTTCTAGTTTCTAGGCCATTTTTCACCTTGTAGACATCCGAATTAGTATTTGTGGTCTTCATGAAAGTTGTAGCCATTTGACTTTCCGTTCTAATGCCAATTGAATAACCTCATTTGAACACACTCCTAACTCGAGATATGCAAAGTAGAATGCAGTCACAGCGTGAATGCCTATGTGACCCATGTTCTTCACTTAAAAATACATATTTCTTCATCTCCTTTGTTCCTTTGGGTCCGGATCATTTCATGATACTTCCAAGTAGCTCTTTTTCACTTTCTTGACCTCTCATGACTCCTGGAACATGCATTTGTGCCAAAAATACTTCAAAACACATCCAATTGCGCTCCAATTTACATGATGTTACAACAAATGCCTGCAAATCACCTAAATGACACAAAAGAATCAAATAAACACAAACTTAGTTTCCAATTAACATGAAATCATATGAGTTTGATATCAATTAGCTTACAACTAACATCACTCCTTGTCTTTCATGGGACACCTCTCAAACACACTTATACACAAGCAAATGGGCGATCCAATCCACAACCTCAAGGGCCTACAAGGTCGAGCCGACTAGTGGGAACGATGTGCACAAGCTTTCCAAACTTTCCACCTTTGGCCCCAAAGACCAACAATAAAGTAAGTGAGAGTATGCCATGGACTACCACTCCTCGCCTTTTGGCTTGACGAGATTATCACTCTTTCTTCTTATCATCTTTTAGGACAACGTCGTTGGGTTAATCGACTTCACGTAGAGCTCTACGCTTTTTCGAACATCGTGCGATGATTGCCCAAATCCTAACAAGATGGCTCACCTCATGTTTTTCCCTCTCAAGCAAGGAATAGCTCAAAGTCTATTAGCTTTTAGCTTTTTCTATTGACTCTTTCTTTTTCAACCCTTCTTGCATTTTTCATTGGGAGTAGGGAATCACACAAACATAACTCACATAAAAAGATCTCACATTTTGCCCCATGACATATAAAAAATTTGTTCAATTCCGGGTCTTGCCACCATATTTTTTGACAACCCAATCTCGTGCACACTCTCACTTCGAAGAATCCAAAATACCGAGGTCCAAGAGAAAGGAATATGAATCCATGTAAGCAAACAGAGAAATGTAACTCTACTTGGGTCCTATGCAAACCTCACAATGGTGTAAGAGGTGATTTCCAAAAAAGTTTCAACCAAATTCCAACTAGCTCTTTTTCACTTTCTTGATCTCTCAGACTCACGGAACATGCCCTTGTGCTAAAATGAATTTAAAACACTTCCAATTGTGCTCTAATTTACATGATGTGACAACCAATGCCTACATATCACCTAAATGACGCAAAAGAATCAAATAAACACATACTTAGCTTCCAATTAACATGAAATCATGCATATGAATTTGATATTAATTGTGCAAATAAAAGTACTAAGAATTAGTGCTTATCAAAATGATATGAGAATATGAGTGAATCAGATGACTGATATTGGAAATAACCATTTCAGCTCCCTGCCCATCTTAGAATTGGATGGAAAATGAAAACAAGCTAGTGTGAGCTATGACTTTATGCAAATAAGGATTAAATATTAAAATATGTATTATTAAGATGGATATTAATTATTTGCTATATATGATACATAAACCCACGCACCTTTAATGAGAAATACATAACCATAAATCACTTGGATCTAATGCATGCATTTGCATTATGCATGCAAATAAAACAATACTAGTATAGGTACTACTTATGAGTGCAAGCTAGTTAGGATGAGTAGATATGGTGAGGCAACCTTGGCTTTGCAAGAGCATTGAGAGGGTTGGCAAGAAGGATACTATCTTTTGACTCCCTCAGATCTACTCTTCCACCAGGGGGCACACTCCATTCAAACCCTTGAAGAAGCCTACCCAGCAACATCCCGCTAACCAAACACCCTAGTTGAACACCTGGACATCCACGCCTTCCAGCACTAAATGATAAAATCTTCACTTCTGGATCAACTAGAGTCACTTCTGACCCGTCATTTTTCAGGTGTCGTTCTGGCTTGAACTTGAGAGGTTCCTCCCAAATCCTAGGGTTCCGCCCTAGCCCGTGCCGACTTATCATCACATGACTACCTTTGGGGATGAAATAGTTGGACAGGGTTGTGTCAGAAGAACACAGGTGGGGAGGAACAAAAGATGACAATGGATGAATCCGAAATGCTTCCTTTAAACATGCGTTAAGGTAGTTTAGCCTAGGAAGATCCGATTCTTGTACTAGTCTTTCTCTTCCCACGACGTTATTAAGTTCTTCCGTGGCTCTTTTGAGGAATTCTGGTTGGTTTAACATTTCTGCTATAACCCATTCCACCACATTTGATGGATTGTCCACAATTGTTATCATTAATTCCTGGAGTAATAATAATATGAATAAAAAGATTAGATGTGGTCATATATAAAAAAAAATCATGAATATCATCAAAAGCTAGCAAAAATATATAATAATATATATACTTACAAGAATTTGGGCCTTAATCTCTTCAGATGTTAATAATGGTTTACCATGGACATCCTTGATCTTGATAAGAACATCAAGAAGATCTTGTTGCTCATCATCATCAGTTTTGGTCCCATCCTTCCACATCTTAATCCTTTCATCAACTTCAGGATCTTGGTACTTCCTAACTCCATTCACAGCTTTCTGGATGGATTTCCTATGACCTTCCAAATCAAACATCCTTAGCCAAGGAAAGAAATCCGAGACCCCAAAGGAATACAAAAGATCAAGAACTCCAAAGGTGGCGTCAACGTGCTCTTCGTCCTCCACGCCAGGCCCGCCATCTTCCGTCCCGGCCTTGAAATACCTCTTGCTGAACACCATCTGCTTCATGACGTTCCCACAAAAGTGTTTCCCCGCCTCCCTCACATCTACTACACAACCACCTGTGGCGGCGTTTCTACGACATTGATTGTAGATGTAACGTACGAGGTGGTCGGCTTCCATGTCCCGCTTGTGAGATAGCCAGTTAAGGGCCTTGGGGGAGACCACATGGGACGTAAGAACTCTCCTCATTTTCTTCCACTGCTCACCCATGGGAGCAACCACGGATGTCAAGTAGTTACTACTGATTAGCTCCGCTGACATGCAGGTCGGCCTTGATGCAAACACGGAGTCTTGTTTCTTGAGTACCTCGCGTGCCACCTCGGGGGAGGTTACTGCAATCACATTGGTTCCCCCAAGGTTGAAGCAAGCGATTTCGGTGTTCATCTCTTCCATCACATTCAGCATCCACTTGAAAACAGGCTTGTTTCTAAGCAGCTGAGGGAAGCATCCCACTATAGGCCACGCCATTGGGCCAGGAGGGAGTCGGAGCTTATTAGCTTTCTGTTTGCGTACTATCCATGAAAAAAGAAGAAGCACAGAGATGATGATCAAAATCATCATCAGAAGAAGAAGAGTTGATGACATTTTGTATGTACTAAAATCTTTAGTTTTCGATATGAAGGAGTTGATGTTTTGAACTAAATAAGCATATGTTCTCCTTTTATAGATCACCAATTTGTTCAGGAAGTTAATTTTCTAATTTTGTAATAACAAGTTGCAATATTATATTTGGTCATAATCTGATCGATATTAGCTAGATATGATCATATAATTACTATACGACTGATGTTTCATTTTAATTGCTTGGCCAAAGAAGTTACTGGGTTGCCTCACTAATCACTATAAACCCAAAGACTAAATGCCAAAATAAGTAAGTAATTAAAATGTGATGAATTGGCCGACGATGTAACTGTATTGCCGTTGTTATACCGTGTGTATGGAGTGTGGACCATGGTCCGAAAACGGCACCATTTTTTAAAGTAAGAAATGACGGTCTTTAAATTTAACAAATTTTGTATTTTTGGTTGGTTAATAACAGAATGAAATTACGGTGTATCTTAAATGAAACTAAATAACTTATTTCGTACATTGTGTTTATATTATTAAATTAAATTGTAATTGAATTGAAATAATATTTTAATTGTTTTGAAATGAAACTGCAGTATGTATAAAATAAAATTGAGTAACATGTCTCATATTGAGTGTATATTGTCAAATAGAATTGTAGTTGAATTGAAATGATATTTTAGTTTTGTTAAAAAGAAACTACAGTATGTATAAAAACAAATTGAATAACATGTCTCTCATATTGAGTATGACCTTCTATTTGAGCGAGTCACTTTGTGCCACTAAACCACAAAGTCATTGTGAATCAAAGAAATATATAATTACAAGAATATTGAGTCACACACTCGCATTTTGTTCCACAATAGCGCAATTTTTACCATTAGCATTATTATTGTTTTACCATTTTATGCGCCATGCAAATCATGCATGCATATTTGCATGGTATACACCTTATTGCCAAACTAGCAGCACTCACTATATTATTATATCATAGGTATTACATCTCATTCATTCTAACTTATTAACTGAATGAACTTATCGCATCAAGCTACCATATTTTCCATGTGAATTATATTTTATTTCCTTGTATATATCATCAACTCATTGCACTTTATCCGATCAAACCTCATCAAATCAAACATAAATTCACGCCGGAAAGGAATTTGATCAAAAGTTAACCAGTCAATTGGAATACTGCATCTATATCTCAACAATAAAATCAACTTTATTTATTCTATAAATTATATAGTGATAAGTATCGAATAAATCGTATCTTTTGAAATATTTTTAAAAAACACAATTAGGGTCACTACTTAGGACCATAAACTTGAAAAAAATTAAATACAATTAGGTAATTTTGACTTGTAATTGCTGGTAATATTAGTGTTTTCAAAGCGGGCCGAAGGGCAGGTCCCGTCAAAGCCCGTCATTTGGCGGGATGTGCTAAAAAGCCCGTCAATTTGACATACCTAACAAGGGCTAGCTTGTCCTACTTAGGACCAAGAAAGATCCAGTGTAACAAGAATAAACTAGGCACTAGCATAAGGAAACCAACAAGAATCTAAGCAAATCATAACGAAGTTAAGACTACGGTAACTAAACAAAATAACACGAACACATATGAACAAGATGTAAACACAAAATAAAGAACTAGAACTCAAGCTAGGGAACATTATCATCTAGATGCGTCAACAACCTATCACTACTGGAAATTATGGAATTTCCGACCACTTGAAAATGATCTTAAATCAAGTCAAAAGCAAAAAGTTGTCGGAAATAGCAATAAAGGTTTTTCCGGATACCAAAAGTGGCCGGAACAAGGCTTTCGACTTGATTTAAGATCACTTTCAGGTGGTCGGAAATTCCATAATTTCCAGTAGTGTATGGATTAGGGAGAACAAAAATAACAAAGAGTCAATCGGGAAAACACATAGGTATCCTAGTTTATCAACCAATCTCGTAAGCAATAAACAAGGATTAGAACAAGGAATTGTCCTACTCTCATGGTGTATCAATTCCAAGTCCATCAAGCACACAAAGCCTCTAAAACCCCTAATTTTCCTAATTTTCATAGGAAAAATCGAGTTTATGCAAGGGGTGGCTAAAATCATTGACCCAATTCTCATTGTAGCCAAGAATTCTCACTACAAGAAAAATGCACATAGACAACGGTTATTAACCGTTGTCGTAGGGGTATAGTTTCTGTTGTTGAAGCCGGTGTTGTTGTAAGTCCCGCGCATAGACAACGGTTTTTTAACCGTTGTCTTTTCTAGAAACAACAACGGTTTTTTAACCGTTGTCTATTAAGTGTTGTTGAAGCCGGTGTTGTTGTAAGTCACGCACATAGACAACGGTTAATAACCGTTGTCTTTTCTAGAAACGACAACGGTTTTTTAACCGTTGTCTATTAAGTGTTGTTGAAACCGGTGTTGTTAAAAGTCATGCAATAGACAACGGTTATTAACCGTTGTCTTTTCTACCAACGACAACGGTTTTTTAACCGTTGTCTATTAAGTGTTGTTGAAATCGGTGTTGTTAAAAGTCACGCAATAGACAACGGTTATTAACCGTTGTCTTTTCTACCAACGACAACGGTTTTTTAACCGTTGTCTATTAAGTGTTGTTGAAACCGGTGTTGTTAAAAGTCACGCAATAGACAACGGTTATTAACCGTTGTCTTTTCTACCAACGACAACGGTTTTTTAACCGTTGTCTATTAAGTGTTGTTGAAACCGGTGTTGTTAAAAGTCACGCAATAGACAACGGTTAATAACCGTTGTCTTTTCTACCAACGACAACGGTTTTTTAACCGTTGTCTATTAAGCGTTGTTAAAACCAGTGTTGTTAAAAGTCACGTACATAGACAACGGTTTTTAACTGTTGTCTTTTCTTTAAAAGACAACAGTTATAAACCGTTGTCTATTGTGTGTTGTTGAAATCGCTTTTGTCACACCCATAAACTGTTGTCTTTTGTAGAAAAGTCAACGGTTTATAATTGTTGTCTATTGTAAAATAGACAACGGTTTTTAACCGTTTTTCACCTGCTTAAATTATAATCGTATAAAAAAAAAACAATTTATCCATTCACCATATGTTGCAAAGTGTAGTTACATAATTGTGCACAAGCTAATAAGGTTCAAAATAACAAGTCAAAAGACTTCCATGACCAATTCTAATTATCATCCAAGTCATAATACTACTACACAAAAAAACAATTCCCCGAACCAATTCAAGTCCAAATGATCACAACGTTCGAATGACCAAATCATACCTACTCTATGTGACTTGATAGAATATCGGCCCATTCAGATCGCACCAGATCAATAACCGCTTTGTCATAATCAACTTGTTGAAACTACATGTAAAAAGTAAGAAAATAAATTAGTATAGATATAAATAATTTGCAATGAAATGAAACTGCCCTCTTACTCTCACCACATTCATACTCAAGGTGTTCATAACAAGATAATGAGTTCCCTAAAGAGAATCATAACAAGTGTAGCCAACAAGTAAAGAAAGAC
The DNA here is from genome assembly GCF_001879475.1 of Ipomoea nil. NCBI lineage: Eukaryota > Viridiplantae > Streptophyta > Magnoliopsida > Solanales > Convolvulaceae > Ipomoea > Ipomoea nil. Next base: position 4,481,510 of record NW_017619254.1, on the reverse strand, counting down.
ACTTGAAAAAAGCAATACAAATGCACTCCCAAAAAAAAATGTTAACAAATCAGATACACAGGATTCAGGTTCTTGTCTTAGCCTTCAAGTCTTTGAGAGATTATTAGACACCCAAATTTGATAAACAATTCAGATAAAATCTCATGAGAATATAATGCATGAAACTTAAACACAAACGACAAAGAAATCCCTTATTAATTACAAAACATCAAGCACTAAAATGCCCAAAATTTCGAGCTTTCACATGCATTCTACACCCAAATTTCAGAGCAACAAACTTATATATTCTAAAAAATAAAAAATAAAAATCAAATTTATCATCAATAACTGTCCAAATCAAGTGAAAAAGAGAGAGGCTTAAACCCAAGCTAACAAAGCATTAAAAACCTAGAACCATTCTGCAATTAAATAACAGCAAGAAACAAGGAAGAGAGAGTAGAAATGGAATGTAATACCAGTGCTTGAACAGAATTTTTATCATCGAAGTCTGGAGCATCAAATGCATCATATTTCCACTTTGAAACATTCAAATCAGAATAATTTTAAACACGAAATAGAAATGAAATGTATTACCAGTGCTTGAGCAGAATCTTTATCATCAATGTCCGGCATGTTCTTATGGTTTGCAAGCAGGAGTGAGCATTGATTTGTTGGTCAACTTGTTGATGTATTGCATCATCATCAACCTCAAACTTGTTTGCAGTGAGTAGCAGTTCTGACATGTCCTCTCTATGGTAAAGGTAGAGGAGAGTATCATCACTACTCTCACATTTGCACTTGTAAATTTCATTGTCTGCAAATTAAATTAAATAATTAAATTAGCTGCATGCTGCATGATCGAAATGAATGAACTAAAAGAAAAAAATAGACTTTTCGTCGCTAAGTTATAGTATTTTGTGATAGCTAGCATGCATATAGCATACCCTTTATGGCAGTACCACGAAGCTTAACAAGTTCGTGTAGAACTGTTTTTACCATTCGTAATGGTTTGTCATCAGCTCCAGCTCTAAGTAATCCATCAAACCAAAACCCGAAGAAAATATTTAATTAATGAAGCAGAGCCAAGCATTCAGCAAGATATACCAAAATTCCAGACAAATAAGAATAATCATGCAATCTATTTACTATGTCTGTACATACCTCTTCCTGATTTCTTCCATACCAAGATCTTGTAGGTATATGTGAATGCTTTGAAGAATTCGGTGTAGGTCAACCTCATAAATGGTGCTTTGGAGAACCTATAACATATGAAAATGATTCAGAGAATTGTAAACCTCTAATACATAAAATGTATATTACTATTCCTAATACTTATATGGTTGATACCTTCCCAAGGGAAAGAATCACGTGAAGATTGCCACCTTACACTTGTGCAATACTCCTCGACTGTCTAGTCTCACTTGAGAAAACTAAAGAGAGATGTTCCGGCAATCCAAGGTGGTTCTTACCATTGGGGTATCAAACACAACTACCAAGAAAGTTTCTCATACTAATTCTAACAATACTACAAGTCAGTTCATTAAGTAACATAGATGATGAGCCTTAAACTAAATACAAGAAAAATTGATCAACATCATACAATGACAAGATCAAAGCAATTCCCATCTGAGGCAAAACTTGAGAAAATTTTAGGGGAAAAAAAATTAGTTTTTTTGCTTAGTTGCCAAATATTATAATGAAGCAAATTGGAGATTTCCCACAGAAAAGGTTTATAAATATATACTAATTAACAAATAGCCATAAAAAAAGAATAACTACCCATTAGAGCTTTTAATCCTTACTAAAACTCTACACACAGTTCACTTGAAACACAGAGCTAAACAAATTACCTATTAAGAATAGTACCAAAAAAATTACACAAATATGTGATAATATATACATGTATATGCATATAATAAATGCAATATTAAATGAATGTGTAATGCTTTAAAAGATTTATTCTAACCCAATACGTTCCTAAGAGTATATTCCAAATAGATGACAATCAGAAGTCACCACTGATAACAATTACAAGAGGATCACCTTGGTAAGTTTGATAAGACATTTCACAACCAACGGAGAACTTTTGATTTCTAACAGCTAGGGACTCATTTGCTGTTGGAGATGGCTACCTTGATGGGTCCAAAGGCCGTAAAAGATTGATGAGCACAACGAATGATGTTGTTCGATCAGCATTATAGAACATGCAGAATATGACCAACCAATTATAGTTAAGACACAAGAATAAAATCACTAAATTTCCAAAAGCAGACTCACCAAAATCTTAAGCATCAGAACATTCAAGGCTTTCAGAAGCTGACTACCATCATCCATTCGTGGAACCCTTTCATCTAGAAGCCAGAGCAAAAGCTCAGTAATAAGTATAGGAACAGTGCTCTCCTTGGCAGCATGAGCAAGATTTTTACTTTGAAAAGTCTGCATGAAGATATCAAAGGAAAACAGTTTAGATACACAGATTATTCCAAAACAAAAATCTGTCCCACCCAGTTCGTGCCTTCCGAACCTAAAGTATTTCTATAAAGTCAAGAGAAGGTTAGTGAATGGTAAAAGGAAATTGCCTGCATAAGTGTATTGAGAACATATTTGCAAGATCTTGATGGTATTGAGAACATATTTGCAAACTAAACTCAAAAGTCTTGGCTACCTGCAGCAGATATCAAACCAGAAGCAACATGAAACCAATGACAGAATAGGAAAAGTAGTAAGGTAAAGCTGCATTAAAGAATTTCTTGCCTTATTCCCTTAAAAAAAAATCAGAGAAATAGGAAGGTAAAATATTTGAAAACACCTGAGGTGGTGGGATGAAGGGACAGAAGTGAATGTCTCCTTAATGCTAACGAACTAAATCTTCAATGGCGTAAACAATATAATAACACTGGTAGAGGGATTTAAAACAATGCAACACCACACTCAACACTCAAAATTAACAATAACACATAAAAATTTACTTATTTAATTAAACATTTAACAAAATATTAACAGAGAAAAAAAAATTAAATACCTGGCTGAGGGGTTGCACCGCCGGTTGAGGAGTGAGGACCGTGAGTCGGTGAGAGGACTGATTTGAGGAGTGAAGGCCGGAAGGCGGAAGCCCAGAAGGCGTTGGAGGACGGACTATGGAGAAACCGGAGGGCGTGAGGGAGTGACCGGAGTTCGCCGACTCGCCGAGGGTGGAATCCAGTCGTCCAGAGAGGCGCGCGGTTGGCAGTGGACGGTGGAGCCGCGATGGACGGAGGATGGACGGATGGAGGACGGAGGGCTTGGCTGTGTTCAGACGGACGAAGGTGGAGGGGATTTTCAGAATTGGGGAATTTTGGGGGATTTGGGGAATTTTATGTACAAGACTTAAAGACGGCGCCAAGCCGCCAAATACAAAATTTTGGTGAAAATTAGATTGTAATAAAATAATTTTCAAATAACAATAGCGAGAGTAACAATAGCTTTTGTACTAATAGCGAGAGTAAATTTTTAAAATAATTATAAAATGTAAATTTCGTCACTAACTCATAAATTTTTAAGTAGAGTAATTTTTAACCCTTACAAAAGCTAGGCAAATAATACATTTAGTGATGGATATTTTTACCCGTCACTAATTTTTTGTCACTAAAAATTGTTTTTCTTGTAGTGGTTGGAGGCGGTGAGAGCACTGGGAACGACGGTGTTAGTCGGTGTTATTGTCGAAGGAGAAAATTTGCAATGGAGAGAAATTCGACGGTCGAATTGTTGAAGGCAAATGTTGCAAAGAGGGAAAAATTCGCACTAAGTTAAAACTTGCAAAGAGGGAAAGAATTGAATGAATTGTTTTTATTTTGCAAAGAGGGAAATAACATAACATATACAATATACTATATACTATGTATTAATATACTCCGTAATAAGGAAAATAACGAAATTTTATTTTAATTTTATAATAAGCCTTCATTTTTTCTAAATTAAATAAGTATATTCATGGTTATCAAATTATGAACATATAGTTCTGTGATCTGTGAATACAGAGTTCAACAATTGGAAATATGAACATCGAAAATTATGAACATAGAGTTCTGTAATTGTGAATATATAGAGTTCATTCATTATGAATATGAATTTCAAAAAAATTATGAATATATAGTTCGGTAATTATGAACATAGAACATTGTGCACCATGCATGGTGCACACGGTTACACAACATAATTTGCCCTTTATTACCCAGAGATTTATTACCCAGACAGCTGGCGGCCCAATTATTACAAAGATCACGGCAAAAGAAATGAGTTATAGCTAACTGTACGACATCAACTACTCTTTCATATGGCAAATTATTGCATGGACCATGGTCCACACAATTGTGTAGACCATGAATATCAGGTACATTTTTAATATATTAAAAGTACATTATTTTTGTACTAAAGGTACATTATTTTTGTACTGAAGGTACATTATGTAAAATAATGTACCCTTAGTATATTAAAAATATACTTTCAAAAAATGTACCTTACGTACATAAATAATGTACCCTTAGTATATTAAAAATGTACTTTTTATTTATGGTCCACACAATTGTGTGGACCATGGTCCATGCAATAATGATTGCTTTCATATCCATTCTCCACCTGTCCCATGCATGTCGGAAGGGTCGATTACCAACATGATAATTATTATTATTATTTGAATTTATAGATTGGTCTTAATTGTAATTGAAAATAAAATTTTAATAAATTGACAATGAAATTTTGGTGAATAATTTTATATTTAAATATGAACGAAAATAGAACTATTAAATTAACTTTTGAATTGTATTCTTTCTTTGTTAAATTTTTATGCATTATATTTGGACAAAAAAAAATTAATTACATTTTTATTTTTGTTCTAGATCTTGTAAACATCTATTGTCATCTCGTAACAAAAACAATGAAGGTCCAAATTATAGGTAAAAGATAATGTGTAACACTTTAGTAAACAAGAGTTGGTGTGACTTTGTGGGTTTAGCCTAAATACATAAGTGTTAGTGTGGCTTGGTGGGTTTAGCTTGGTTCTACTTTATACAATCATTGTCTTGGTTCTCAGGGACAACATAGAACCAAACTTGTTATATATTTGATGTTGCACTTAAATACACAAGTGTTGGTGTGGCTTGGTGGGTTTAGCTTAGTTTATTATGTTAGAAGTTTTGGGTTCCATTTTTCCTAGAGGCATCCTAACCTATTTTATAAAATCGTTGTCTTGGTTTTCATAGACAACCCAGTTATATACCAGATGTTGCACTTTGGTATATAAGAGTTTGTGTTGCTTAGTTGGTTAAATCTTATTTGTTATGTTTGAGGTTATAGGTTCAACTCTTGTTATTAACATCCTTGTTTTTATTTTATACAATTGTTGTCTTTTATAAAATAATGATGCGCAAAGACAACGATTTTTTATAACCGTTGTCTTTGTAGTGTTGTGTATTCAAATACGCTTAAAGACAACATACCAAAGACAACGTTAAATAAAACCGTTGTCTTAAACAAATAAAGAACACGCAACGACAACGGTTATATAAAACCGTTGTCATTGTAGTGTTGTGTATTCAAGTGCTATTAAAGACAACACATAAATGACAACGGTTAAATAAAACCGTTGTCTTTTATAAAATAATAATGCGCAAAGACAACGGTTTTAAAAAACCGTTGTCTTTGTAGTGTTGTGTATTCTAGTGCGCTTAAAGACAACACACAAACGACAACGGTTAAATAAAACCGTTGTCGTTTTTTAAAAAAAGAGCGCACAAAGACAACAGTTTTAAACAACCGTTGTCTTTTTAGTGTTGTGTATTCTAGTGTGCTTAAAGACAACACAGCAACGACAACGGTTAAAAAAACCGTTGTCTTTTTAAAAAAAAAAAACGCACATAGACAACGGTTTTAAAAAACCGTTGTCGTTGTGGTGTTGTCTTTTCACAATATGCACAAAGACAACACACTTATAACAACGGTTATATAAAAACCGTTGTCTTTGACAAAAATGTTGCATCAAAGACAACGGTTTTGGACCAAACTGTTGTCTTTTATACAAAAGACAACACTTTTCTTAATAACTGTTGTCTTTCTAGTGTTGTCTATGTGCACTTTTCTTGTAGTGTCTCCAAAAACAAGCTAATGAATGTGTACATCAAACATTAACAAGATATAAATACAAAACCTTCACAAACACATGAACCCTAGGTTTGAGTTCTTCCCCTTTTTTGCAATAATCACAAATCAAGCATCAAGATAGATAATGCAACTCTAACTCAAGTCCATAAACTAACTACTCATGATTAAATAGCATAAAGAACACAAAAGCATAAGTAACAAACATAAATCTTGCAAAAGAAAGAGATAAAAGGAAGAAAAGCTTCTCTATTGAAAATGGATGCATGGTGGAATCTTGAAATGTTGGAATCCAAGCTTCAAATCCAAGATTACAAGCTTCAAAAGTGTTAAGAAACATAAATCTAAGCCTAATCTAACCTAAAAATATGAACGAAATGAGTAGAGAATGTCTAGTATAGGGTTCTAACAAGAGTCAAAACCAAGTAGAAATGACAAAAATCATACTTTAAAAAGGGCAAAGCACAGTGACACGGCCAGGGACATGGCCATGTCACTGGTCGTGTCCAAAATGGCAGTAGCTACTGGAATGCACAAAAATTACACGGCCACTGACACGGCCTTGTACTTAGCTGTGTCTTTTGGCCTTCAAAACATCAGAATTTGGAACTATGGTCTTCATGAAAATTGTAGCCCTTCGAGTCTTCTTTTTAATGGAGTAAGAATCACTTCATTTGGACATTCCTAAGCCGAGATATGGTCCAAAAAACAAAACAGTGGTCAGTTTTGGATTGTAAGTTTGGAACTTCAAATTCAAGGACAATTTTGACCTCTTTGGCTTCCTTGCTTTGATGATTTTATAAGAATTGTAGCCCTTTGAGTCTTCTTTCCAATGACACAAGAATCACTTCATTTCAACACTTCTAGGCTGAGATATAGTCAAAATGCCAAACAGTGGTTGAAATGAGCGAAAATTGCAATGCATTAATCTTTTGCTCCTCTTTTGTTTTGGTTTGCCCAAATAACCAACACCATTGAAAACACCACTCTTAGGTTCCTTTGGAAGTGTTTTAGCCATCCTCTTAGCTTTCCTTAGCTCCCATGGACTTCTAATACATCCAAAACGCTCCATTTGACTCCAATGTCCACCAAAATGCCTGAAAATATATGGTTCACAATATAATGATTGGTTAAATTTAGGGCTCGGAATTGCTAATTAATAAAACAATATTGGAACGTGCATTCCAATTGTTTAAAAAAAATTGTTGCATGAGTGCCGCGTAAATTGTCGAATTTATAATGGTTTAATATTATATCAGATATCAGATTACAGTTACGTTCCTAATTTTACTTATTTATATAATCTATTATAGATTTTGCAATAAGTAACATCTAGGTAGGGCCTAGGTGGGTGTAATAGATCACGTTGGGGATATTTTATTTTATGGACCAACTAGTTCATTTAGTCACGTTTTTGTAATACGTAGTGGAGATCGAAAATTAAGTTTAAATTTTATTATGTTTCACGGAGCTAAGTTAAAAGAATATAATGAATAAATTAAAATTACAAAGTCCCAAATTTAATTCGGAATAATCCGATCAGAAGAAGTCAATCAGAAGGAAATGATCGAAAGGTACCATTTTAGAAGGAACACTTTTAGAATGATCTTATGGGAATAAGCTGATCAGAAGGAAAGCTCATCTTTCGATCCTGAAGGTTTTGAAAAAATTTATTCCTGATAATAATGAAATATATTGTAATATATATGTTCCTAGAATGAAGTTGTAAATATTATATTACTTAATATAATTTAATGAATTCTTAATAAGTTACACAATAATTTAAATATTAAATATTAATTATTGTGGAAGCTACAAAAAACTTCGGTAATCTTCTTCATAACTCTGGTATTAAGAGGATTTATGAAAATAATTATTGTGAAAGCTAAGTTACAAACAACTTCTAGTGACCTTCTTTATAACGCTGGTATTAAGAGGATTAAAGGAGCGATGTCTGATAATAGATATGTATAAAATAAAAATACATCAGTTGCCAACATACATACGAAAAGTGAGTGTGTTTTTACTCTTGACTAAGTAGCTACAGTACTTACACGAGAGAGGATTTCCTAAGACAAAAATTTCAAGTCACTACTTTAGTGAACTTAAAAATAAAAAAAATAAATAAATAAAAAAATAAAAACCTAAAAAATTTGACATTCTTCTTGTATCTCAAAACTTCTAATTTATTTACCTTTGTTGAGTGAAATTAGAAACTTTTAGGATAATAAGTTTTCTCATGTCTGAAATTTGTGATCAAGCATTCCTTTTATTTATTGGTTCTCAAGTTCCTTTATGAGACCAAGCCCTTTTTTAATAATTGCTAAGATGTAATTGATTATATAAGATTTGTTACCGACCTAACAAAGAGCAAGAGCAACGAGATAGTTTTTTTTTTTTTTTTAGTCAACAACGCCTCCACTAAAGTTCGATCTCATGATCGACCATATGAGAGAGGTCACTACATGTCATCTGAGTATACGGTGCTTGGCGAGCAACGAGATAGTTCGTCTCTTTATTAATACATGTTTCTAAGTTTATATCTAAGTTATAAGAGTCCATGCAAGTTATATCCCTATATTATGTATGTATTTTTTATACTTGTCAAATGATACATTATGTTTAAAATATTGTATTTTAATGTTTTGGACCAAATTTCTTTTAAACTATTGAGTATGTTCCGTTATTAAATATTAATTACTAAATCAATTACCTAATTGCATTTACCTTGAATACTTTACTTATCAAAATAATTTATATAATTATTAAACACTATATTAAACCAAATATATTTTATGAAGTATTTTTTTTTTTTAATACTATTGACTCTATTACAAGGTAGAGTCAAGTTCTATATTTTCTCTATCCACTACAGTCTAAAGAGTCAATACACCACCACCAAGATTCGATACTGTGACCTTCCCTCAAGGAGAGGAACAAAAGTGTTATTTGAGCACAAAATGCTTGATTTATGAAGTATCATTTATTATTTATATATTTACTAATTATAATATAAAACTAATCAATACAAGTAATTAAACTTGAAGAAAATTATCAAATTTATCACAAATAAATAAATTATTTATAATTTTACCTAGACAAACATCTCTCTATTGTAAATTCGTATAGGTAAAATATAATATAATATAATATAAATGACTTGTGGTATTTATTTATTTTTTACTTTTTAAATTATTTTAATATAATCATAATTTTAATATTAAACAATTACTCACATGTATTGCGTGTATAAGACTAGTATATAACATATAAGGAAGGTGGTTGAACATACAAGTCGGCATTAAATAACTGTGTTGGATAACTAATCCAAGTCTCCGTGTTTATTTTTTAATGGTCTATAACAATACCAGTAGTTTTTAATCTCTAAATTAGCTATGTTAACAAGGTTTTATGAGTCAAGACCCTTTTGGTTTAAGCTTTTTGGGCTAAAGCTCTTAGCTAGGCTGCAGTCGTTATGCCATGGAACCGTGTTCACCATTCATGGTGAACACGGTTCAAACGGTGTTAGTACACCGTTATTTTTCTTTTTTTTTTTTTTTTTTTAATTGCGTGACTTTTCTTCTTTATTTTCACATTTTGCGGTTTCACTTTAATTTGAGGTGAACAAAGATTTCGGACATTCATAAATTATGAATTCATGCCTTCACATTCACTTTGGAACCATGCCTACACATTCCCGTCCGAAATCACGGACATTCATAAATTATGAATCCATGCCTGCACATTCACTTTGGAACCATGCCTATACATTCACTTTGGAACCATGAGATTATGAATTTTCTGTTATGAGATTATGAATTTTCAGTTATGAGATTATGAATTTTCTGTTATGCGATTATGAATTTTCTGTTATGAGATTATGAATTTTCATTACATTCATAATTTCGGACATTCATAAATTATGAATTCATGCCTGCACATTCACTTTGGAACCATGCCTACATATTCCCGTCCGAAATCACGGACATTCATAAATTATGAATCCATGCCTGCACATTCACTTTGGAACCATGCCTACACATTCACTTTGGAACCATGAGATTATGAATTTTCTGTTATAAGATTATGAATTTTCAATTGTGAGATTATGAATTTTCTGTTATGCGATTATGAATTTTCTGTTATGAGATTATGAATTTTCATAAAATTTATAATCTCATAACAGAAAATTCATAATCTGATCAAACGCGCGCCGTTAACTCCACATCCGCGAAAATTTTTTTTTTGCCTAAAAACAACGTAGTTTTACCTTGTGTTCACCATTCTCGGTGAACACGATTCCATGACATAATTTGCGGCTAGGCTGACGTTGTACTAAGTTGTGACTTGTGAGCCTTTGTACACCTTTCTTATGGGCTAAACTCCATACTTGGACTTTGGCCCCTTTGTATAATTATCCTATCAAAGTGTTTTGATTAAATTAATTGAATATTTCATTTGCTCTAAATATCAATTTAGATCAAGCATAAAAGGGGAAATCAAGACTATTATTATTTTAATTGAGTTAATATTCGGGATGTGTTTGGTTCATAAGGTTAAATTTATAAAGAATGGGAATAAAAGTCATACATATTGTTTTATTTGTTTGGTTGATAACTTTTTTAAAAAATAAAGATATAAGATTTAATTACCCATATACTTACAAAACATATTAGGGTGTTTGGTAAATAGCTATTAGCTGATTGGGTTAGTGGGTTTGACCAGTTGATGACATTAGCTGATTGTAGAAAGATGTTTGGTAAATTAGTTGTTAGCTGAGAGCTGATTAAATGCAAAATGACTTTCTCAAAAAGTTGATCGAAAAAACTGTTTTAAGCAACTTTTTGAATTTTAGCATTTTGAAGCAATAAATTGTTACAAAAAGTTAATTAATCAAACACTCGTATTGACTGTTTAACCAAGTCAAACAACTGATAGTGGTCAAACAAGTCAAAATTGTCTGATAAGCTAATTATGTTACCAAACAATACCAATACCTAATTGAAATCCGCTTCCTCATTTCGTCACCTCCTCACTTCATCGACTTACTCAGTGCATTGCCTATTCACCTCATCACCACTCTTAAGATCAATTGACTTAATTTTTTGTATTTTTAAAATCTTTATTCTGATTATAGAATCATAAATAATTAAACATCAATATTGATAATCATTCCAATTTATCCTACTACCAAACATGCAAAATATTTTTACCAAAACCCATTCACCAAATATTTGATTCCCATTGCGATTCCGATTCCCATTTTCGAACCAAATACACCCTCAATTTGAACCATCCACTATAAGAATTTCATTAATTCAGTTCTCAACTTTCAAAGTGAACACGGATGAAGCTTCTATTTTCTCCTATGTGGTGGATGAAAACCAAACAATGTCTGCTCTCAATACAACTGAGAACTTTGGCTAGTTCTCGAAATTCAATGATGAGGAAGAAATCTTAGCCTTTTGCAGAACAACAATGGAGGCCTATAGCACCAGTTGAATCAAAGTATACTATATCTTCTTGGGCAGAAAAAAACAGAATTATACATACACACATGAATCTTGTTATTGAGACAATATTTCCAAGATAATTAAAAAAAAAAATGATATTAGTAATTAGGCATGCAAATATTTGCATTTTATTGCTTAAACTGTTCAAAGAATGTGATGGACATTCACATTTCACAGCTCAAAAGCTGTATGATATAAGCAAGCCAAACAGAATCTATACAAATAAATTTACAATAACATGTTATTGTACCATGCTTCAGATATCCTTGCAGAGAAAATAAAGAAACCAGTCACCAAGAGCTTCTAAGGGCAGCAACAAGGGCACCGTATCAATCCGTTTTCGTTGCAATCTACGCACCTCCTTAACATCCTTTCCCCATTTTTGAACACTTTTCGACTGCCATTGCAACTCGGGCATGGCACAAACCTTGCATCCCCACAGCTTCCACAAAAGAATCCATCTTTCTTCACGGGAAACCCTTTCAAAAGCCTAGGCAACTCCCCGGCCTCGTTTAGTTGCTTAATCTCATTTACACCACCAATGTGCCTTCCCCCAATGAAAACCTGTGGCAAGCTCACAGCTTTACCACCCAACACACTCTGCAACTCTTTCCTATAGGATGAATCCATGGATATGTCCCGTTCATCTACGCACACGCGAAGTCCCCCTAAGATCATTCGAACATCGCAGCAGTCCTCGTAAGTCTTCCTAATTCCCCTTAAACTAGTATAATACAGAACAATCCTATCCTCAGTACCCTTCAGCTTAAATGCACTATTTGGAATCAATGTGCCCAATAAGATCCTATCATTTGAGTCTATGGAGCTCAATGGCTCCTCTGCATCAGAGTGCTCAACAAACTCGTAAGATTTGAGCATTTTGGTCAAAGAAATTTCTTTCTCGTGAGTCTCCAAGATGGGGACTTTGGGGGGCTCGACTACATGGAAACCAAAGTCATCATCAAGGCCTTCCATGAGCTCCCACGTATTGACAACTGAGTCAGGGGACAGAGGCTCTAACGGGTCAGACCCGGATTGGGATTTCCCAAATTCAGTTCTAGGGTTAGGGTTTGGAATAGCGGGGCTGTCGATTAAGAGAAGCGAGCCATAGGTGGAGGAGGTGAGCAGCACGAAATGGCTGGTATCCCCTTTCCCGAGAGGCGGGTGGTGAACCAGAGGGGTAGGCAGAGAAAGCGTTCGCGAAATCCGAGTAGAAGAAGAAGAAGCCGAATTAGATTGGGTTTGGGGATGAATGAAATCATGAGCGGAACGAGAAGCTGAGCAACCCATCTGTGGAAACTGCAAAAATTCCTGCAATGCTTCTACTACTACTACTAGCTCTTAGCTGGGTGGGTATTGTTTGATTTGTTAATGAGAAAGGTAAGGTAAAGGTGGGGATTTGAGGAAGCGAGAAGAGGGTGTTGTGTTGGTGGGAGAAAGCTGTCAAGAACAGTTGAGGAAGATGATGATTGATGATTGAAGAGCAGAGATGGGGAGAAGGGATTGGAACAACCGTTGTCTCCTGTAATTGACGAAGACATCAAACTGAAAGGGGCGATTAGATTAGTAGATGATGACGACGACGACCATTGAGGTTTGGATACTTTAGCGTACAAGGTATCGGCTAGCACGTTCCTAGAAAAAGGAAAATGATTTTTTTTTTCCTTTTATCATACCTTATCATTGATACTTTTCTATAATACTTGCAATCAATCTAAAGATAATAAGATATGCACGACAAATAAAATTATAATCAAAATTGAAATTAAATATTTACTCCGTAATGAATTAAAATAAGTTTTAGTGAAAATAAGTGAAGTGATGACATCTTATCTTCTTATCTTTATCTTATCTTATCTTATCTTATCTTACTCTATATAATAGCAAAATATTTTTGCCACATCATTTTCCCACCTAAATAATAAAACGTCGTTTGGACTGTTATTAATTTTCATATTTATGAACTCATTAGATGACTCATACGTACAGTGATAGGCCTGAATATATATATATATATATATATATATATATATATATATATATATATATATATATATATATAATTTACAATCTTATTTAATTATTATTATATCTTATTTTATATATAACATTTTGCTATTATATAGAGTAAGATAAGAAGATTATACGATAATTTTAAATTATTAAGAGATCATATTTAATAACCGTGCATCGCACGAGAAACTTACTAGTTTGGTATAATAATGTACATATTGTGGTCTGTGGAGTAGATTACAATTTCTACCATGCTTAGCAAAATAACGGCTCCAAAGTGCTCATTTTAACGAATCTTTTGTTAGAGCCACGATACCTATATTGATAGCTATGGCAAGTTGGCAACAGATGTCTGGTTGGCTAATATTTCAATAGATAAAATAAAATTAGTTCTTCCACTTTTGAATTTCATTTACATACAACTAATAAAAATTGAATCATGCACGGTGCACCCTACCTCTTTATCAAATCAAAGCAATTAATTTATTTTAGTTCATCGACTAATTGAATTATGCTCTAGATGCATTTTTAAATTTAAACTCATTGACTTTACAATAACTTTACTAAAATAAACTATTCAAGAAGACCAGCAGACTCCTTCATTTACCAAAATGATTAATTATATATGTACAAACCAAATAAACTATATTAACAAAAAAAAAAAAAAAAAAAAAAAAAAAACAAACAAACAAACAAACAAAAAAAGTAGAATTATTGCATACACTTAAGAAATTAAAAACAAATTTGCTCTTGTTGAGATTCATTATTTTTTTTTTTAAAGATGCATATCATCTAGACATCTAACTTTTCTTGTAATTACAAAATTAACCAGTCTCCCTTCAAGGAATCCACTATCATTTCAAAAAGCTCTGGAGTAAACATTTCTTATATGTAAACTTCTTTTTTGAGAATTCATATGTAAACTTCTTAGTTTGAAGAAATGAAATGAAACATGGATAGAAGAGGATTGGCACGTGATCACTCTTTCTCAATTCCTCTCCTCTAAGCAAATACCCTTCTACATGGATATACAACCTAAAAATCATAGTATATTGCTAATGGATCTACCCAATACTCTATTTACTTTGACAAGTACCTTCTAGTCTAATAGTATAAGCCTCTCGAGTTCAACCTTTATTTCAGTCGAAGTATATCCGACTATCCGTATCTTATGTCTCTATTAACAATATTACGTTTGATTGATGCATACTTCAACCATTAATGAAAGGTCAAAGGTCAAATGAATGCAAAATCATCTTCCAATATGAAATTGTGTGTAGTAAAGAAGGCAGCCCTTTTCATTTTCATATAAAGACTACCTAGCAAAGAATAAAGCAGGTCAGTTTCATCATGAGATCTATCACCAGCCACAAAAACATGAACCCTATTTGCTACTTCAATCCAACTACAACCTGGCTGCTTTCTCAATCCTCTATCCTTCATTTTCCCCTGCAGTTTTGCAGCTTCTTTCCAGTTCCCACTTGAAGCATATATGTTCGATAGCAGCATATAAGTACTAGAACTTTCTGCAGCCACCTGGTCTACCTCTAGGAGTTTTTCTCCTGCCAGTTTCCCGGTTTCTTGGTCCCCATGAACATTACACCCTGAAAGAAGAGCTACCCAAATCTTTGCAGGTAGCTTTGTTTGGAGTTGTTCCATGAATCGATAAGCCTCTTTGAGGTTTCCTGCTCGACTGCAAAGATCAATTATGCATGAGTAGTGATGGTCACCAACCTCTATGGACTCATCTCTCATAAGCTGAATAAAGTAATTTAACCCTTCCTCAACCAACCCCGAATGGCTGCAGGCAGCAAGCAACCCCACATAAGTTACATCATTTGGTCTGAACCCCATATTTTGCATATCTTTGAACAAATTGATTGCTTCCCTACCACATCCATGGTGAGCATATGCTGCAATCATTCCATTCCAAGAGACCAGATCCATCTGGCCTCTTAATCCATCATCAAACATTTTCCTCGCAGTTGACAGCTCTCCACATTTTGAATACATGTCAATAAGTCCAGAAACGACCAATTGGTTATCTTGATAAACTGTCTTGCTAATTACTTGGTGAATTTGCATCCCTTCACCCAGACCAGCTAAGTTACTACAAGCACTCAAAACACAAACGAAGGTCCCTTCATTTGGTTTTACACGGGCATCCCACTGCATATCACTAAAAGTTTCTATGGCTTTCTCACTTTGGCCATTCTGCACAGAGCCATTAATCATCAATGTCCAAGAAACTACATCTTTTCTCGGCATTTCATTGAACAACATTCTTGCACTGTTCAGGTCCTTGTTTTCTATAAAACCAGAGATCATTGTATTCCATGAGAGAACACTCTTTTCAGGCATCCTCTCGAATAGTTCAAATGCTTCATCAAACCTCAAATTCTTTATGTACCCAGTAATCATTGCATTCCAGGAAACCACATTCCGGTCTGGCATCCCCTCAAAAAACATTCTTGCCTCATCTACTCTCCCATTGCTTGACAACCCAGAAATCATGGTAGTCCAAGAGACCACATTCCTTTCTGACATTTGATCAAAAATCCTCCATGCCTCATCAACCCTCCCACATTGAGTTAGTCCTCCAATTACCATATTCCAAGAAACCACATTCCTCTCTTCCATACTCTCAAAAAACGCCAAAGCCTCATCAATTCTACCAGCTTTCACATACCCATTAATCATACTATTCCAAGATACCACATTCTTTTCCGGCATCTCTTTGAAAAGCCTCTGAGCATCTAAAATTTGATTCCCCCTCATATACCCAGCAACCATAGCTGTCCAAGTTACAACATTTCTCTTAGCATCACCTCTATCAAACAACTCCCGAGCTTCATTAATCATGCCACAGCTTATGTACCCTGAAATCATAGGTGTCCAGGAAATCACATCTGGATCAGGCATTTCATCAAACACTCCTCGTGCTTCAATGACACGACCATCTTTGCATAGCCTTGTGATCATCGAATTTGACCTTGCTACTTCTGGATCCAGGGTATAATCTATTCTGGGTAACGTAAAGCACTCCCCCCTTTTGGGTTGACCGATGTAGTAGCATTGCTTAAAATTATCACCATGCCGAAGTTCAAGATTTGACAGCGAGTTAATGAGAGCTCGCAATGGGCTGAAAATGGCCAATCTTTTAGTAGAGCTCAAGGATAATGATCGAAAAGGCGTAAACATATCAGCTCTACATTTAATTATAGAGCACCACTAAAATGAAAGCATGAAATCCATGAATTATTGATTTATTACATTTATATTAAAAAAAAAAAAACCGTAAAAATAAAAGTTACGGAGTACTCCGTAATAAACAAACAAAATTTAAAGAATTTTTAAAAATAAAAACCACGAAATTTGGGCCGGGCCTCCATGCCTTTATGGGCCGCTACAGAACGCTAACATGTATTCGGTTTACGCTGTAGTCACTTAACTCGTCTTCTCCCACATCGGCACATGAAGCAGCTTGTTTCCAGTACACATACTCCACCATGGAAGGACAGAGCGTCCCTTCGGGGACATCCGATAAAATTGGAACGATACAGAGAAGATTAGCATGGCCCCTGCGCAAGGATGACACGCACAAATCGAGAAATGGTCCAAATTTTTTTTTGCCCAAAAATCCAAGAACTTAAACCGCTAATTTGTCCCCAGATTTCTTGAATATAATCTGGGAATTTTTGGGGATTTTCCACTTTTACAGAAATGCATTGGATGGGTTTTGCAATAATCGTAATAGGTATGTTTTTTACGTACCTTCCATACGATTCTCCGGTCTTTCCTAATTTCCGTTTGTTTTATGAAATTGATTATGTTAGGTGTTAGGCTCTTCGTACCGTTGATTGAAAACCAGAGCGAATGTTTTTATTATATTATTTCTTTATCCAAATTACACAGGTTTTTTGTGTGTGTGTTTTTTTCATGGAATTGAAGATGTGAAATGTTATGCTGTGTTGTTTATGCTCCTATCACTGTTGCTTTAATTTGCACCATACATGGCAGAGAGCGAGCTTGAGAGTTTCAATTACTGTTCGAAAATTTTGCATTTGTTGCTCTGCAGTTTCTGTAGTAGTTTTCCCACCACTCCCTTTCTTGATTTCATAGCTAATTTAAGCTAAATCATTGTTGAAAATGAGGCCATAAAGGTTCCCACACATATGCTGGTGAATGAATACGGAGCACTTGATTGTAGAATTCTTGATATCGAATAGCATGATCGATGTATATGTTCTCCTGACTGCATGCTACTTAGAGCTGAATGCTGGAGAATTTGAGGTTTTCAAATACTGAATATATGATTTGTACATGATAGTCATCTTCTTGTAGTTGTGAATCTTTTCTTAGTAGATATCAATTTCTCCTTGATTCACCAAATTCATCACATGCAAGTTTAGAGACAGTAATTAAGAGCTCAATCTGTTCTATACTCTCTTCTTATGCAAGTCAAGATTTTCGGCCTTGATATCAAATTTACTATTAATTATTTATAACTCTCTACATGATTCATTCTACTGGTTAAGTAACATATTTTGTGGAAAAATGATTTTGATTTGGTTATGTTATGGTGCAAATTAAAGCCTCAGCTTTTCATTTTGTTATACTTTTCAGTTGCTCAACACTTTCTGGTTAAAAAAAACTTTGTTCTGAGGGTTGGCAGATCACAGCCTTTTCTGCGCTACTGGGCGGGGTTGAGGTTTACATGGACCCTAAACCATAAACTAGTAATTCAAATTTGTTAATAATAGTTTCAATTCTTTTATTAGTAATTATAGGACTGAATTTCAAATCTAGTATGTATGTTATTCTTAAAGTCTTGTAGTTTAGTCATTCACAAATTGTATCTTTCTCTGAAACAATGACAGATGATTGCTGTTGAACTGGAATGAGTGCATGGATACAAGTGAAGTTAATATCATTTGGCATGCTCAGAAATTGGCTTTACTGATGTTGCTATGAACTATGATGGATGATAACATATGCCACATCAGACCCGGTACTCACATCATACAATATCTTATCCACAGCTGATCCCAGTATGTTGGGGAGTTCTTACATTGTTGAAGCTGGAACAAACTTACCTTAGCTAGAGCTCTAATTTTTCAGTGTCTTTAATAACATAGTCATTGGTAATAAAGAGGTCTTGAGAAAGAATGAAATGTTGCAATCCCTTTGTTCATTGTTCTTTAGTCCAACTGTGTTTGGGATTTGGAAACTTTTGGCAGTCCAAAATTTCCTAAAATATTTTGCATTAAGATTGTTGTGAAGTTTACTTTGTTGATTTTGTATGCTTACATAATACTTCCTCCACCTCAAAAAAAAATTTTTTGTCAATTAGATAATTACAATTTAATTTTTCATAATATTTACTATTGGTATATGATAGTATAAATTGCTTGTTTAACGTGTGCTGTGTATAAAGTATGTAGACATAAAGAGTAGATGGGAGAATTTTGCTCAAAAAGGCTCTCTTTTATTCATTGATGCTCTTTTAGAGACTCCAGAGTAGAGGAGAAGAGAGGAATTATGCAAGTGTTATCTAAAGACTAAAAGAGAGAGCTAAGAGAAGGGGGAAAATCCCTACCATGAAGGGCTAATACCCTTTATATAGACACTTGACTTGTTGACTTTGATCCGAATCGTTTGACCCCGATTCGACTACAAAATGAGAACATGGACATGTATGAATGTAAAAAATCGAGGAATATTCACTATCCGTATATAAAATTTATATCTTTAGAACCTAAAGTAAGAGTATCATTATATATCAAAAAATTAAATTTAAAAATAAAAAAAAAATACTAAAGAGAATAAGTAAAAAATAAAAAGCTAGTTTAACATAAATAAGACAAGTAAACATAGTATAAGTATTATATTGTTAATATATAATTGTACCTAGTATGGTTGGTATTAATTTTGATCAGCATTTTAGATTTTTTTTAATTAATTTATTACAAATAAAAACATGAGAATTTTATTTTTACAAAAAAGTTAGTATACATTTCATAAGTAAATATTTTCAATATGATTAATAAACATGTTAAGTACAATTAACAAGAACTAAATATGAACTCCAATAGTACTTAAAAAAAAAAAAAAAAAAAAAAAAAAAAAAAAAAAAACTCTAACAAAATGAAAATTTTCTCTAAACAAATAAAATGAAATAAATTTTATTAGAAGGATAATATTGAAAAATGGTTTAAATTAGAGAGTTAAATGAAGAAGGATTGTAGACAAAATAATTCCACAAGAAAAGAAAACTACATAAATAAATACACCGTAAAATATAATATTTGAAAGAAATAGAGAAAACAATGCGTCTGCCAGAAGTTGAACCCAAGTCTATTGCTTGAAAGGCAATTATCCTAACCGTTGGACTACAAGCACTTCCTGTTCCCCATACACAGACTACTGTATCATCTCATCACAATAGAGGTCCCCAGAACGTAGAACTTTCATAGGGTTCAACTGATCTGCAGCTCCATGTTAGGAAGAACACACAGCGAAAATGGAAAACCGGGATAAAAAAAGATGGGAAGCCTGTCAGACAGCCAAGAGGCCATCCCAGCCGCTGCTAGACGGCCAGGAACGATCCTCGACGGCTCCGCCCGGTGAAGGTACGGTGCTGTTACTCACGCTCTAGCCTCTTGGCCATGATTCATCCACCAGACTTAGTTTCCTGTCTCCTTAGAACTCAAGGATTACAAGCCTATAGAACAGATCCTGTTCAAGTAAGGTCGTGACTAACTCTCGCAAATAGAACCTTATATTTTGATTTCAAGTTTAATAGCTGCCCGATGTGGGAAATTTAATTTCTGAAGTTTTGGTTGTTGAACTGAGAGTCTGAGACTATCTATCAGACTAGCGCAAATGGAAGCAATAAGGGTTTAATGGAATTCCAAAGCTGATGGTTTGATCAACAGTTATTGATTCATCATCGAGGTAAGATGGAAATTTCTTCAATTCCTCAGTTGTTACGTTTTTGCATTTTTATTCTATTTTGAAGAAGATTAGCATCTCAATCGCTTCATAGTTGTGTATAATTCCATTAGGGAATATTATCATGTCCCCTGCCGCACAAATTGAGAAATGGTCCCAAAAAAAATTTCCCACAAATCCCTGCCATGGATCCCTTGTTCCCCCGTGAAAATTCGGCAAGTATTCACTAAGCTGCACTTGAGTTTTGGATTTCCTTAAATTTTTAGGGTTTTCCATTTCCCTAACCTGCTTTACCGCGTTTGACATTCTGATACGTACCATGCTATTGAGATTGGAAATCCTTTTAACCACTTGTACGATTCCTGGGCTTTTCGCTCTTACCGTTTGTTTGATAGAATTGAATGTGTATATAGGTTATTGAATCCAGAGTGGAAAACTATTATGCTATTTCTTGCTCTATTATTGTGCATGTCTGTCTGTGTTTTATATTATGTAATTAGATTGTTGGTAGTTTTTGAAGTTGCAATTGAATTCATTTTGTTTTGGTAAACAATGAAATTTCATATTTGTTGCAGTGAATTCCAGGTGATATAGCTCTGTTAAGTTTAGTATGGGGAATGAGTAAAAATACTGTAAAATATTGAACTGGGACTGCTGATAGTTCACTAACATTCATAATTATGTATCATATGGCACCTGGTTGTAGTAGATGTGATATGATAAGTAGTTTTATATGTTTTCTTCTTCTTCTTTTCATTTTTCATATATAAATGTGAAACACTTAAAAAATATTATGATGTGTAGTCATGAGTGTTATCATTCTTTTAGCTTTCCTGCTACAGAGTAACAGAGATTTCATTGAACTGATGACAGATGATGATGATGGCCATTGAACTGGGAATGCTGAATTCATTCATGGAAAACTATGAGAGATGATGGAGAACCAACCTCATATAGAAGATATTGGTTTAAGAATATTGGTTTGCTTTGGAGATTGGTGTCTCAATTTGGTCTTCCCTTTTGAAGCAAATGTTAATTAGTCGAACTATATTTATTGAAAATAAATAGGTCTTATTCAACTTTGTGATTGTTTTTTTATTTGAGTGTTTGTCTCCACCACCTTGCCTTATAGGTTAGTTATGCACATATAATTTTACAGTGTTGATCATTGCTGGTATCAATTGTATTCGTATTCGGTACAAAAATGGTACTAGTGGATATTATTGATAATAATTTTTATCAATATCATAAAAAAAATAAAAATAAAAATCTTCAAAGTAAATTTTCTATTGCAAAATATTCTATGTAATATTATGTCAATAAAAAAAATGGAGTAAAAGAAATAAAACTATATAAACAAGTAAAGAAGGGTATATGCACAGAAATATAAATCCACGACAAAATAAAACTATATAAATAAATAAAATATTAGAGAAAATAAAACTATATAAGTAAATAAAATATTTTAAAGAAATGGAGAAAATATTTATTGTATACATTTTTCAGAATTAATAAATTGGTAAATTTGTATTTCAAAAAAAAAAAAAAAAAAAAAAAAAAAAAAAAAAAAAAAACAGAAAAGAAAAAAAGGTAAATTTGGATTGGGCCTTGAAGGGCCGGTTAGGAAGCGGTAGCCTTCTAATTTACTTCTTTTATGTTCTTTTCTCTGTGCAGCTCCCACACCGATCGATGAAGCAGCTCTGTTCCAGTAGACATAGCCCGCCATTGAAGAGCTAGACTGTCCCTTCGGGGACATCCGATAAAATTGGAACGATACAGAGAAGATTAGCATGGCCCCTGCGCAAGGATGACACGCACAAATCGAGAAATGGTCTAAATTTTTTTTTAGACCAAAATCTGGGAATTTAATCTGCTTTTCTGCTAATGTTTTGGTGATTTCCCACTCTTCTGAATTGAATTTGGCATGCTGGTTCCTCTATCCAATCTCCTGATGATGAGGGACTTATTCAAGATGCCATCATTAACAGGCCTGTGCAAAATCCAATTTTGTTAATAATGAATTTGTGGATTATAATTTTGATAAACTTCTAGCTGATTATACTACAAATTGGATTGAATATTCCAGTTACTTTTCCCCAATATTTCAACGAAATTGTCTGCTAATTGTTTGAGATTTTCCACTTATTCTTAGCTACTCTTAGACTCATTTTGTGTTCTAAAGCAGTTCCTCAATAGACTAAAACCTGGTTTTGATTCCTTGTCTCATTTTTTTTTTTTTTTTTTGAGGTTCGAATTCTTTGAAATAGTTACTCAGTTGTGTAACACTCAAATCTTAGAATTCTTGGTTACTTTAATAATTGGGTTTGGTTTATTTGTTACTTTTTCCATTTGTAATCTACTAATCTTGTTGATGTTTCACCCTTTTCTTAAGTTGATAATTACTTCTTTATTGGTTTCCCCAGAAATGATGACAGATGATGGCCATTGAACTGGGAATCCTGAATTCATGGCTAATATGAGATGATGATGGAGAAAGGTGATGCAAAGAGATTGATGGCTCCATACTTTTCTCTTCCCTTTGAAGCAAATGTTAATTAGTTGAACTATATTTATTGGAAATAAATAGGGGTCTTTTATTTTTTATTTTTGAAAACCAATAAATAGGGGTCCTAGAAAATAATACTAAAATGTTGATCATTCCCATTTTTTCTTTATTATTGTACCCAAATTGTAATTTGGTAGAGCTTTTTATTAGATATTCTTGATGTATCTAGGGATGGCAACGGGGCGGGGAGTATACAGATAATTTCAGTAAGCAATTTTCATTTTTTTTTCTATTGCAAAATTCATAGATTAAATTGTTTAATTTTCTATACTATATTATGTCAATAAAAAAAAGTACCATTTGGAAATTGGTTTAAGGAAAATAAATTTTATTACTTGGATGATATTGAAAAAACATATAGGAATAAGAGTCAAATAGGTCATCGAACTGCACTCAATAATGCAATTAGGCCACCGAACTTAAAAAAGCTACAATTGAGTCCCTGAACTAACTAATTATATTCAAGAGAAAATTTCAATTTTGGTCACACGATTATAGGTGCTTTGTTAATTTCAGCACCTAACTTTCAAAAGTGTCAATTTAGTACCTTGAGTATGTAATTTTTGTCAATTTTGATCACTCCGATCAAATTGGCGGCCAAATTTGGCCGGAAAAATTTAATCCAACATTTAATCTAAATCTGAGGGACAAAATGGTCTTTTCTATGATCAATGTCTCATATTTATTTTATGATAAATCATTAGCGCAACATAGATTCTCGTTTTCTTCATCTGACAAGCACCTGCAGCAATCTAACTCATCCATCTCAATAGTTCGACTGACACCGACTAATCCATCCCTCCACGATATTTTCATGTTAGACTCAGATGCATTTCCAAATGAGGAATCGGAAAGCAAAGATGCAGCAGCATCCCTACGTTTTTGACATTCAGCGACCCGACGAAACTAAAAGGCGAGGTTGAATTAGTAAACTTGAAACTCATCCCAGGAGCATCATGAGTTGGCATCTGATTCTGAGGTGATAAGCTCACTTTGCGAAGAATTTCTGTAACCTCATCAAGTTCATATTCGAATCCAGGCTGTTTATGATGTCCATCTACGTTAAGCCACGACAATCCAAAATCTAGGGCTGAGCTTGAATCTGACTTGGGGGTCTGAATGACATTACCACAGCTTAACGTGCTCATAGAATGTGGAGAATTATCCATCACAAAGCTGTCATTTTTCTCATAGGAAGGCTTGGATAACTCTTGCAATTCAGATTCCATCGGAGAATGCAAAACGATCCTTGTCTTTCCCGCGGTGCTACTATCGCAATCTAAATCAGATTTTAATCCAACATTTAGTATAAATTAATTCGGTCAATACCAAATGATACAAAAGACCATTTTGCCCCTCAGATTTTAGACTAAATGTTGTATTAAATTTTTCCGGTCAAATTTGGCCGGTAATTTGGTCGGAGTGACCAAAATTGACAAAAATTACATACTCAAGGTACTAAATTGACACTTTTGAAAGTTAGGTGCTGAAATTAACAAAGCTCCTATAGTCGTGTGACCAAAATTGAATTTTTCTCTTATATTCAATTAGTCCAATTTGTAGGTCTTTCAAGTAATTAACACGTCACCTCTATTTTAAAATATTTTAAAAAAAATTATTATTTAAAATAATTATTTAAAAAAAAAAAAAAAAAAAGAAAAAAGATACCATCTCCGCCGGGGACGAAGAAACCGTCTTCGCCTCCGGCCATGGAGACAGAGATAACTTCTTCGTCTCCATGGCAGGAGACGAAGAGTCTCTTCGTCTCCGGCTAGAGACGAAGAAGTTATTTCGTCTCCATGGCTGGAGACGAACTCTTCGTCTCCGGCAGGGTCGATCTGTTTTTTTTTTTCTTATTATTTTAAATAATAATTTGTTTAAAAAAATATTTTGAAAAGTGGTGACTTGCTAACAACTTGAAAAACCTACAAATAAGACTAATTGCATAAAATTGGTTGGTTCAGGAATCTAATTGTAACTTTTTTAAGTTTAGTGGCCTAATTGCATTATTGTATGCAATTAGATGGCCTATTTGGCCCTTATTCTAAACATATATTATGGATTATGAATAAATGTTCATTTTAATATATTGAAGGTACATTATTTGAATATTTGATAGAATATCAAATAATGAACCTTCAATAATTAGCTAATGTACCTTCAAAAAGTAAATCTTTAGTATATTAAAAATATACAAGATAGACTATGGTACATGGTAATATGGTATAATGATTGTATTGAAATGGTTTAAATATATGTGGACAAACATAAATAAATATAATATTTTTTAAGAAATGGAGAAAATATTTATTGTATACACATTACGAATTTGGAATTCATAGATTGAAAATTTTGGACTGGGCTTATATGCTTTAATGGGCCGCTATGAGTAACAATGGTCGGTCTTCACTAGTACTAGTATCAATCATCTTTTCTCTGTGCAGCTCGCCAGCTCCCACATCGGCGATGAACCAGCTATCTCCCAGTACATATAGTCCGCCATTGAAGAAGAAGAACGTCCCTTCGGGGACATCCGATAAAATTGGAACGATACAGAGAAGATTAGCATGGCCCCTGCGCAAGGATGACACGCACAAATCGAGAAATGGTCCAAATTTTTTTAAAACCAAAATCTGGGAATTTAATCTGTTTTTTTCCTGCTAATTTTGGGTGATTTCCCAGTTCTTCTGAATTGGATATCTGGGAATTTAATCTGTTTTTTTCCTGCTAATTTTGGGTGATTTCCACTTCTTCTGAATTGGATTTGGCATGCTGTTTCCTCTATCCAATCTCCTGACGCCATCATTAACAGGCCTGTGCAAAATCCAATTTTGTTAATCGTATAAAGCTAATGATTGAATGAATTTGTGGATTATAATTTTGATAAACTTCTAGCTGATTATGTTACAAATTGGATTGAATATCCCAGTTATTTTTCCCCAATATTTCAACGAAATTGTTTGCTACTTTGTTGTGATTTTCCGCTTATTCTTAGATTCCTTTGGTGTTTTCAAGGAGTTCCTCAATAGACAGACTGAAACTGGGTTTTGATTCCTTGTATCATTTTGTTTTGTTTGTTTGCTGTGGCAAGTATACAATGCAATCACAACTCAGACTGCCTTGCCTTTGGGCTATCACTATAGGGTTGAAAATTTCTCAATGCAAATTAGAGAAGAAAGCCAAATCAGAGCATCTACCCCTGCATTTCCTGTTAAATATGCATGATGTGGCTGTTCTTTTGGACTCAGGACTGTTCTACCCAACCAATTCTTAGTTCAACACATTAACAGACTCTTGGCTTGGTAACCATAATGTTTCAAGTTTGACTCCGAGTAGGAGCAGCCTATTGGCATGTGTTGACATTTGGGAATTTCCATGATTTCTCATTCGAGATGCGTAACATCCGATCAAATTGATGATCAACTAAATTCAACAGCTTCTGTGCAATCTGGTTAGTTTTGTGATTGTCTTATAATCTTATATTGTATCTTTGGTTTGGTCCCAAGGATCTATGAACTCTTTACTGTGGCTTTCAAGTCATATACAGACATACATCAGAATTTACTAATAAAATAACCTTTGTTCATGTACAAAACAGAGTTCCTCAACCTTATACGTGACAGCGTTCCTTCGGGGACATCCGATAAAATTGGAACGATACAGAGAAGATTAGCATGCCCCCTGCGCATGGATGACACGCACAAATCGAGAAATGGTCCAACTTTTTTTTTTTTTTTTACCTCAGAAATCCTGACAATTTAATCTGCTTTCCTGCTAATTTTTGGTGATTTTCCACTTCTTCTGAATCCAATTTGGCCTGCTTTTTCCCCTTTATCCAATCTACTGATGATAGGATTTCTTCAAGATGCATGCCATCATTAACATTTAACAGGCCTGTGCAGAATTATAATTTTGACAACTTCTACTGCTTATGCTACAAATTGGAGTGAATATTCTATTTATTTCCACCCAATATTTCAACAAAATTGTCTGCTAATTGTTTGGGATTTTCCACTTATTCTTAGCTACTCTTAGACTCATTTTGTGTTCTAAAGCAGTTCCTCAATAGACTAAAACCTGGTTTTGACTCCTTGTATCATTTTTTTTTTTTTTTTGAGGTTCGAATTCTTTGAAATAGTTGCTCAGTTGTAACACTCAAATCTTAGGATTTTTGGTTACTTTAATAATTGGATTTGGTTTATTTGTTACGTTTTCCAGTTGAGTCAAGTGTTGTGGTAGATGTATGTTTGGCTATTTGGGTTAGCTTTAATGGTTTAAGTTAGGCGGTATAATTCAGCTGTAAACGTGTTTCTGTATTTGCTTCTGGTTTAGTATGTTCTTGAACAGCTAAAAGAAAATATCATTTATTGCACTATGAAATATGATGAGCTTTTGTTATTTGGATGCTGAATTGCATGCCAACAAGAATAGCAGAATCAGCTTAGCAAAATCTTTATGAGTAGCTTATTTTGTGAATTATATATATATGCTTATTGTAAAGTAATGATCACCTTTTAAAGTGCAAGCCCAAATGCATCACCTTATTAATGATCAACTTCCAAACAATTAATGATTGTATTTCGGGTCTTTTGTGTTCTGAATGAATGGTTATGTCGTTGTTTGCTTCAAAAAAAAACAACCAAAAATTTGCTGTTTTAGTTTTTTTTCTTTTTTTTTTTCTTTTTTTTTTTTCTTTTTTTTTTTACATTGAATATGAGCTGGAGAATAGTGTTTCTGGTTCTGATAGATTGGATACTAAGGTGGTTATAATCTGATTGGTGTATTGGAAGAAATCCTTATGCACAATTCTTTAGAAACTTAATGGATATCGATGACTTCATAGTTTATGGGATTGTATCATGTTCTGATTCTGGTTTGGATTAGCATGTATCACAGAACTTTCCTTCACAGCCATGTATGCTTTGGTCATTTATGAGTTTCTGAAAGAATTTACCATTGCCACAAAGGAACGGAACGGCAACATACCAATGCACATTTTTGTTGATCAACATTATGAGGGGTTGCGATTATTCTTCCATGTTTTGTGTGATGTGGAAATACAGTGCGTGTGAAGCAAAAGTGTCGTTCTTACGAAGGTTTGTACATACATTTCTTCTTCTTTTATACTGTGTTCTATGCAGGAATCTTGCTTTCAATTAGGTAGAATTTAAGTCTGCCTGTCGAAATCAAAGAACCCAAAAAAAAAAAACCCTTTCATTCTGTAACTTGGAGCTTCAAATAGTGTTTCAGCTACCATCCACTTCGATCTGCTCTATGCAACCCGATAAATTGTTGCATTCGTTGATCAGATTGTCAGTCATGATCATCAATAGAAATACCACCATCTATCATATCCTCCTTGTACAATATTTTGGCTGTCTTTTTTTTTTTTTTTTTTTTTTTTGATAATTAATCAGCTGGGTGATGTTTCACCCTCTTCTTCAGTTGATAATCATTTGTTTCTTTGTTGGTTTCCCCTGAAATGATGAGAGATGATGATGATGGCCATTGAACTGGGAATGCTGAATTCATTCATGCCAAATATGAGAGATGATGGAGAACCAACCTCATACAAAAGAGATTGGTTTAAGAATATTGCTTTGCTTTGGAGATTGGTGTCTCAATTATGTCTTCCCTTTTGAAGCAAATGTTATTTAGTTGAACTATATTTATTGAAAATAATGCTAAAATGCTGACAATCCCCTTTTATTGTACCCAAACTGTAACTTGGGAGAGATAGATCAGATATTTTTGATGTAGTAATCTTGTTCAGTCTTTCAACTTTGTGATTGTTTTCTGTTTGAGGGTTTGTCTCCACCACCTTACCACCTTGGAAGAGCTGTCAAAACGGGTTTTGCTTGTCGGGCTAGCCCGTCATGCTCTATACTTAGGTAGGGGGTGGGTTTCGAAAATAGCAGGCTGTCAAGGAGCGGGCTTTTTTGGCCTGCCCTGCTTAGGCCCGTGGACTGCCCGTCACATATTTTAAAAAATAAAATAATATATTTATATAATATTTTAGTGTTTGAGAAAATTCTGTCTAGCACAATCGGAAAAATAAATTTTGAAAAAATATTTTATGGACTCCTTTTTGCTTGAATTTTTTTTTGAAGAACTTAAAAATTTATATAACTTGATATCCAAAAAAAGTTTGGGTTGAAAACATGTTCCAGTAATCACAGAATTTCGTAAAGTTCTTGGAGTGTGCTATCCAAAAAAAAATTTGTCGATGCAATTTAAGGGTAAAATTCGAGAAAAATACTTCTAGGCCTTGGATTGATATGAAAATTTTTATGTATGTTTTAGACTTGCTGAATGCTCCTAGAAAATTTCACAATCTAGGTCAAAAAATTTTGAATTTTCTGCCAGTTCTAGTTTCTTGTATACATATATATAAATCCATGAGAAACTAAAACTATATAAATAAATAAAATATTTTAAAGAAATGGAAAATCTTTATTGTATACACTTTTCGGAATTAATAAATTGGTAAATTTGTATTTTAAAAAAATAGAAGGTAAATTCGGATTGGGCCGCTTAGGAAGCGGTAACTTTCTAAGAAGTAGCATTTTTCCTAACCGAAGTAGAGAAAAAATTGCGTTTGCCGGGAGTCGAACCCGGGTCTATTGCTTGGAAGGCAATTATCCTAACCGTTGGACTACAAACGCTTCCTGTTCACAGATTAATGCATTAAATAAAGTTCCAAGAACGTAGACTAAACCTCCAAGAACGCAGAACTTTCATAGTGTTCTACTGTTCTGCAGCTCCATTTTAGGACGAACGGCAAGAACCCACTCAACCCACCGACGTAATGAGGGAAAAAATGAGAAAAAGAAGGGAAGCCTGTCAGACAGACAAGAGGCCATCCCAGCCGCGGCTAGGCGGCCAGGAACGATCCTCGACGGCTCCGCCCGGTGAAGGTACGGTGCTGTTACTCACGCTCTAGCCCCTTGGCCATGATTCATCCACCAGGCTTAGTTTCCTGTCTCCTTAGAACTCAAGGATACAGAGGTACGAGCCTATAGAACAGATCCTGTTCAAGTAAGGTCGTGACTAACTCTCGCAAATAGAACCTTATATTTTGATTTCAAGTTTAATAGCTGCCCGATGTGGGAAATTTAATTTCTGAAGTTTTGGTTGTTGAACTGAGAGTCTGAGACTATCTATCAGACTAGCGCAAATGGAAGCAATAAGGGTTTAATGGAATTCCGAAGCTGATGGTTTGATCAACAGTTATTGATTCATCATCGAGAAATGGCCCCGACGCAAGGGTGACACGCACAAATCGAGAAATTGTCCAAATTTTTTTTATCCCAAAAAACCCTGCCATGGATCCCTTGTCCCCCTGTGAAAATTCGGTAAGTATTCGCTAAGCTGCACTTGAGTTTTGGATTTCCTTAAATTTTTAGGGTTTTCCATTTCCCTAACCTGCTTTACCGTGTTTGGGATTCTGATACGTACGATGCTATTGAGATTGGAAAATCCTTTTAACCTCTGATCTTGTACCATTCCTGGGCTGTTCGCTCTTACCGTTTGTTTGATAGAATTGGTATCAATTACAATTAGCTTACATATAAGCAAAATGTATTTTACATTTGATTTGTTGTTCAGAATAAATCGTAATTTTGAGCTATGAATGCTGATAAATGATTAACATACCCATTGGTGTGGAATATGTGACTTGTAAGTTGTAATGGCATGCTGTCTATGTTCATCTCACTGCATGGTTCTTAGAGTTGTTGAGAATGCGATTTCAAGTGCTGAAGACATGATTTATGCATAACAGTCTAATAGATTTAGTGATTTAACACATGTAAGTTCACTACAAGCATTTGTTGTACTTATAAATATGTGCCCATTATTGTAACATTTGACAAACAATTGTCGAAGTCTTACAAACACACAAGAACGCTGGTCTTTTGATACCTGAATCATGCACGATTGACAATGAAGTCATAAAGGTTCCCACACTTTTGCGATGTTGGACTGCAGAGATAGGTGTTCGCACCTGAAGTTTCAGAAAGAAAAGCTTGGGAGGGGGGTGTCTTCTTATGGTTCCACTCATTCTCCCAGGTTGCATGCACATATATGGAACTGTTGGGTGAGGCCGGTGAGGCGGCCAAGTCCAGCACCTGGTGGTTAGGGGGTTGTTGGGCGGAGGCCTAAAGGGCCAAGTCCAGCACCCTGCCTCTCGAAAATGTGTGCCGGTATAAGAAAATAAAATTGTGTCTTTGCTACTAGTTATAGCTTTTGGCGTAATGGTAAGCGTTTGATCCTAATAGGAACTAGTATAAATTGTTGCATTTGTTGATCAGATTGTCTGTTAGTCATGATCATCAATTGAAATACCATCTAT